>NC_064633.1:13388206-13695089 GCF_023864275.1 Schistocerca cancellata
TCAACAGGTGGTTTACTGGTGATCCTCGGAATCTACCTAGCAGACATTAAAATAAGGTGCCGTCTCCTGATGGTTATGTAAAGGAGACTTGACGGATGTCCTAGAAATCTCAGAGCAAAAGGTTACAACCAAGGCTCATCTGCTGAACTGGAAAGTGAGTACATGTCAGAACGACTTGGACAACAGTCTTTCAACTGTTCCTGTACCTCCAAGAACCCATAGCGCTTGGCATGTAAACCGCAGTGCATTACATGGCCCATATCCAGTTTACCATTACTGTTAAACTTAACAGAAAAGACGTTGACGTCTGTCTGTGTTGTCTCATAGGCGCACATTATCTTTAACTGTTACTCCTGTAAGGGAATTAGGGAACCTGTAGAGATTAAACAAACATGATACCAATTTATAAGAAATAAAGCGTGGTGCACAATAAAAGACAATATTTCTGCAACAATTCCCTGTACGATAAAAGACAAATTTTTCAGGGTACGACAATTACAAGACCCTTCCCGTCCTGCATAGCATCACAAAAGGAGCGTCAGCGTAAGTAACGAAATGTTAGCGAGTGCATCTAGTGCTGTGGAAGATGTGAATGCGAGTGCTACGTCATAGAATATGCGTGTGAAACCAAAATAGCCGCCACACACGAGGCAAATCCCGCAGCAGCTCCTCAGCTCGACGTTTGCACGGCTTCCAGATGCGCCTCGAAGGGAACTACCCGCCATCTGGAATGTAACAGTCCCGAGACTGTTTCCACACAACTTAAAAAACCAAAAAATGATAATTACAAAAACTAAAACATGATTACCTCAGCAGAGATAGAATGGTAACGTGTGTGATGCCATTCCAGAACATATTCACATTTATCTACAAATGCACAAATATTGCTACTGATTCATATTACGATGATAATACGTACAAGTATTTCCCTATACTTCTTAACTATTACTTACTTATTACTATTATCAATATAATCACTATTTCTTTTATTCGTTATTATTATTATTATTATTATCGATTTTATTAATACAGTGTAGTCAAGAGAGGCATGCAATAGCTATAATGAAACCACACGCTAAGACTACACTTAGAAGATACAATACAATATATGCACCAAAACTAAATCTCTATAGCGACCCATAGTATGCTAGTTCTGAAGGAAATGACTCAATAGCGTAACGAAACTAAGCTATAAAATGCTGTGTTACCTACTGTGTCACGAACTGAGGCATATGTGAAGAAAATGATTCTCAGATATCTACTCTGCGCAATTCCGGTCGTGATTTTATATTCTATATACTAACAACAACTAATTTTACTTCCAAACTTAACGAAACTAACCGCGCCAGAGAACAGAAAACCCGGAAACTGCTGTACATAAATTCGTAAATAAAAACTTCCAGGCAGATTAAAACTGTGTGCTCGACCGAGACTCGAACTCGGGACCTTTGCCTTTCGCGGGCAAGTGCTCTACCATGGTAGAGCACTTGCCCGCGAAAGGCAAAGGTCCCGAGTTCGAGTCTCGATCGGGCACACAGTTTTAATCTGCCAGGGAGTTTCATATCAGCGCACACTCCGCTGCAGAGTGAAAATCTCATTCTGGAAATTCGAAAATAATTGGAAAATGAGTGCAATTTTGTTCAGTTACAGTTGTAAGAGCCAAATCAACTCACATTTTGTCATCGGTGTTTCGTAATATGACGTCTTATTGAATGTGAACACAGTTTACGTTGTTAATAACAGTCAGACTCAAAATTGTTTTTCATCAATAGCGGACCAGCCGCCTAGCTGTGACTGATCGGCGCTCAGAATTTAATGGCGGATGCCGCAATATTCGCGGAAAGAAAAATACCACAGAAAAATGCGCCTGACAAGACTTTGCATATATTCATAAGAGCACCTTTCTCCAAATGATACATTAAAACACACGTAATAATTGGTACAATAAAATAAAGGAGGAAGTGGGAGTAACAAACAGTGAAGATTGCTGTTAATGGTAGAACCAATAATTGCAAACTCGTTTCGCTGAAATCACATTTATTTTTAATGGAATCAAGAAATAGCAGAGTTCTTTACAAAAGAAAAAGCAATTGTAATGGAAATTGTGTGAAACGCTTTCTGTCTTTACAAGGGGAGAGCGCTATGGAGTGCAGTTTACCTTTGTAGTCGTGCGCTGCGACGTCAGCGGCAGCTTTTTGGTGTGGGCAGCGTAATTAATGTATCTTCATCAGCCACGAAATTGCCATGGGAACATCCTCTTGTTTAGGAAATGATTCTCCTGGCGGTCGTATTATCCTCCGTATAATTACTTTGGTCACGGCTCGGTTAGACGTACTGTTGTTGTTGTCGTGTACATCCATGTTCGTGAATGCTCATCAGTGACGCCTCCTATGCACACGGCTCCGTTACCAACGTCCCGTACACTTTTTCAAAACAGTGTGAAATTCAGTTTCATTCACCCACTGCGAAATCACAGTCCGTCCACTTTTTGCATGATTGCCAAGATCGCTAATTCACTTTTCTGGTGAAAAACTGTACTACATATAACAAACCGTTCAAAAATCTCCACCGTGGCAGTTATGTTTCAACGCTCGTGGCATCTCATTAAGGGGCCCACAATAAATTAAAAGTACATTAGTTCGTGCAACACAGTTGCGTGCAAAACATTTCAATTCTGACCACGCAATCACGACCCTTTCAAATGGCTCTTTCTGGTACTCAATGAAGCTCACAGTACTCGTTGTCGACTACCATTTTGTTTCATCAAGTCCACGTAGAAAATCAATCTATGCCATGACCGAAAAAGAAGAAGGCGGCCGTAATTTTTCTCATGTTTCTCTCTAGCACCTTTACAAGACACGTACACGCACGCCGATGCGCTGCCCACCCACTCAGTGTCACTATCCGACTGCCATCTATCTATATCGCTCTCGCATCACACTTCATACAACTGTACGGCATATTACGTTTGGTTTCACACGGCGCATTTCACAAAAGTATTACAAAGGAGAAGAAACGTAAAGAAACACTTCTGCATACTTCATTAAAACAGATTCATCTAGCAACACCAAGAAAGCAAAAATCAGTTACATTTTCTACTATAGAATAACACAAGAAATGTTCAAACCATCAAAGATACGTGTGTAGAGTAAATGAAGGAGAAGTAAAGAAAGAAGAAAAACAAAACAAAAAAAACTTTTCCTCACAGTAGGCATTATCTTCATAAAGGCCAACCTACACGACCAACAATATTCAAAATATATACTGAAGGGCCAAAGAAACTGGAAACTGATACAGCCATGCGTATTCAAATACAGAGATATGTAAACAGGCAGAACACAGCCCTGCGGTCGGCAACGCCTATACAAGACAACAACTGTCTGGCGCAGTTGTTACATCGGTTACTGCAAGTACAATGGGAGGTTATCAAGATTTACGTGAGTCTGAACGTGCTGTTGTAGTGAGCGCACCAGCGATGGGACACAACATCTCCGACGTAGCGAGGAAGTGCGGATTTTCCCGTACGACCATTTCACGAGTGTACCGTGAATATCAGGAATCCGGTAGAACATCAAATCTCCGACATGGCTACGGCCAGAAAAAGATCCTGTAAGAATGGCAGCAATGACGGCAGAAGAAAATCGTTCTACGTGACGGAAGTACAACCCTTACTCAAATTGCTGCAGATTTCAATACTGCGCCATCAACACGTGTCAGAGTGCGAACAAAGAAACATCATGGGTATGGACTTCCGGAGCCGAAAGCCCGCTCGTGTACCTTTGATAACTGCACGACAAAAGCATTACGCCTCTCCTGGTTCGGTTAACACCGACGTTGGACTGTTGATGATTCTAAACATCTTTCCTGGTCGGACGAGTCCCGTACAAATTGCGTCGAACCAATGGACTTATACGGGTATGGAGACAACCATGAATCCATGGACCCTACATGGCAGCAGGTGAATGTTCACGATGGTGGAGGCTCTCTAATGATGTGTTACGTGTGCAGTTGGATTGATATGGGACCCCTGATACGTCTAGATACCACCCTGACAGGTGACAGGAACCTAAGCATCCTGTCTGATCGACTGCATCCATTCACGCCCATTTTGCATTCCGACGGATTTGGCAATTCCTGCAGGACAATGCGACACCCCACACGTCCAGAATTGCTACAGAGTGGCTCCAGGAACACTTTTATGAGCTAAACACTTCCGATGGCCACTAAACTTCCCAGACACGAACATTATTTGGCGTATCTGGGATGCCTTGCAACGTACTGTTCGGAAGAGATCTCCACCCCTCGTCCTCTTACGGATTTATGGACAGGCATGCAGGTTTCATGGTGTTAGTTCCCTACAGCACTGCATCAGACATTAGTCGAGTCCACGCCACGTCATTTTGCGACACTTCCGCCCTACAAGATATTTGGCGGGTGTACCAGGTTCTTTGGCTCTTCAGTGTAGCTTCATTCGGCGCCTCCCATTGGAAGAGCAATTCTATCACGACGCACGCCAATCGAAAAGCAGTGTACAGTCTAAATACACTCTCTTATAAATCACTACAGCTGCACAACTCTTAGACCACAACCCATCCTCTCTTATGCTCTCCTGCACAAAACACATGAGCGACC
This sequence comes from Schistocerca cancellata, assembly GCF_023864275.1. Taxonomy (NCBI): domain Eukaryota; kingdom Metazoa; phylum Arthropoda; class Insecta; order Orthoptera; family Acrididae; genus Schistocerca; species Schistocerca cancellata. The sequence goes on from NC_064633.1 coordinate 13,392,839, forward strand.
GACCTCTTCAAGCCCCACCATGCAACTGCCTCGTCTCTTGGCCTGCAAAAGCGGTTCTACTCCCCGCAAGCCACTACCTGGCTCTCCGTGCGTTCCACTGTCGACTGCCTTGGCCTGCAAAAGCAGTTCTACTCCCCGCAAGACACTACCTGGCTCTCCGTGCGTTCCACTGTCGACACCCACTCAACTCTTCGTGGCCTTCGCTGCGCGCGCCACCTGTATCCTGGGCTCAGCTTACTAATCACTACCCGCAGGGTGTGTGGTACAGAATTCCTTCATCCGATCCGCAGCACGGCAAATACAGAACTGTGCGGGCGACCGGCACAACGCCGACGAGAGGTACGGGTTCCTTTACATCAGGTCCACTGCATGGGTCGATGGTTTTCAGCCATTTACCAGGCCAAGTGTTAGGTAAGTAGATTGGTTCCGAATTGACAATAGATGGCAGGAAGTACTGATCCCAACATTAATTTTACAACAAAGGGCTACCTCCAAGAAACTGGATTCTCATTGTTTCTTCTCTGCATAGTGATATGTAGTAAGTGGAGAGATAAAGGATAGTTTTTGCTAAACAAAACCATATAGAATTATACATCCTTGCCTGATGCCTTTCGTAGTGCCTAAATTGCTATGTGAAGTTGAAGACATGGCAACGACATTGAGATCTGTTTACTCATTTTACTGAAAGATGGGTAGTTCTCTCAGGGTAAAACTTATTCGATCAATTATCGTTGAATGACTAAGTATAAGGAAGAAGGCATATATTCATCACACTCTGAGATAAAATTTATTGTGGCGTAATTCATGTTCTCTGGTAGAAAACTCATTGATGTCCGCTATCAGATAGAGTGATGGAAAATTAAAAGCATGTGTTACTTGTGATTTCAAGAGTTTATAAGGAGAAAACGACACACCCCAAGCTACAAGTTGTTTCATAACATAAAACAATGACATATTTAATTTAAATAAATTTTCTTTTGTATAGACGGCAACTGACTGAAATTTATTCAAAGGTAATTCAGTTTTCCACTGCGCTATATTATGATCACAGTCATTTAATTACAAACTGTCAGCACTTGAAAGCGGCATATCGGCGAAATGAGTTGGTAATGTGAAAATAAAGTACTTATTCATGATGTACAGTGTATTTGTCTTTGAAATACCTGGTTTTATCGAAACGTTCTCACAGACCTGATATGGAGGCACGTACGATGTTTCTAGGCTGAAATCGCTTGCAAAGGTGTTTCAGTTTCATTTGGAAAGAGACGCGAAACAGAATCATGTAAATCGTGTCGTAGATACGTTAACGTTAAGGAAAAAGGAGTAATATGTTGTCACTGAACTAAAGGTTTTTGAATTATTGTTGCAGTATGTCAGACTATTTGAGTTTACACAAGAATTTAGCTGAAGTATAATTCCTGAAAGATCGACTTCATTTCAAGGGCACAGCTTAACTTTTCAAATAGGGTGATGGTGGTTCTCTTCCTGGCAGCGCTATTTCGCTTTTCATCAACAGATATAGTGGAACCTTGACTCATATCGCCAACATTAGCGCTGATTTTGTCTCACTCTAACAAGGAAAACGGATTTTCGGCGCCGAAGTCGCTGGCCATTTGTACGCCGTATTTGGCGATATCTAAAAGTAGCTGAAATCTTTGCCGGCTGCTGTGGTCGAGCTGTCCTAGGTGATTCAGTCCGGAACCACGTGGCTGCTACGGTCGCAGGTTCGAATCCTGCGTCGGACGTGGATGTGTATGATGCACTTAGGTTAGTTAGGTTTACGTCGTTCCAAGTCTAGGGGACTAATGACCTCAGATGTTAAGTCCCAGAGTGCTTAGAGCATTTGGAAACATTTTTGAACTCAAATATTTATCGCACCGGTAACTACTTGAGAGCGATAACCTACTCACTACAAGTCCTGATATTCAGCCCAATCCTTCCAGTATTATCTCTTAAAGGTATTTCTCAGTAAGGCAAATAATAGATTCCAATCCCGTTAGTGAGTGCTGGTTTCATAAGGAAAGAGACAACCCGACTAATATGCGGAATCAGATAATCGAGATGATGTAAGAGCAACATTCAGCAACATCTAGCTCTCATGCACCATGTAAGAGTTGTATCTCGCAGTCCTTTCCGATAGCTTTCCATCATCAGATCTATTGAACAAAGTTAAACAGTGGTTATGACTTTGGACTCCTATTCTCAAGGAACAGAAGTCAAATAATTGTTGGAGCATTGTGATGTAAATGTTACTTCTTTCAAGAAATATCTGCAAACGTATGCTAAAAGAAATCCGTCAGCAACGATAAAGCTTTCTTGTGTATTATAATAACTCTGATGATTCTAATGATATTGTTGCAATTAATTTGTGTCGAAGCAGAACGCCTCGTCTCTTTTCATTCTGGCATACGTTATTATTCAAAACAGCTCCATTTTAATATGTAAATTAGTCTCAGATTGATGTGCAAATTAATTATATTCTGTGGGCAAATATCGCAACGCCTAGAAGGAGTTGTGTCACATTATCGAAAGTAAGTAGACGTGTTTATAGACATGAAAGATGATGTCTAATCCAGTTTCGAGTCAGTCGCGTAAGAGTGGCGCTAGTAGTGGTACTATGACGATGCAAATCAGGCTTGCTTTGCATACGCGCTCCAACGGTAGTGAGCTTGCTGAATTGGTGAGAGTCGAAAATGCCTTTAAGCCGACAAGGATACCATTATCAACACCTCACTGAGTTGGAACGAGATTATGTAACAGGACTACGAAAAGTTGGATGTTCGTTCTACGATACTGCAGAAAGTCTTGGCAGGAATGTAGCTACCTTACATGACTGCAGGCAGCGGCGCTTACGAGAGCGTAAAGTCGCAAGAAATGGGCTCCGAACGGCCAAGTGCCACTACCGAGAGCTAAGACCATCGTGTTCGGTGTATGGTTCTGGCGTATTGTTCTGAAACTGCAACACCAATTCTAGCAGTAGTTGGCACCACTGTGGCACAACGAGCTGTTACAAATAGGTTACTTCAAGGATAGCTCCGAGCCAGATACCCTGTATCGTGCATTTCTCACTTCAATTGTGTCAAGCGAGAGCTCATGGCAGGCAACTGTGGAGGTCGCTAGTGTTTTCTGATGAAAGCTTGTTCTGCCTCGGGGTCAATGACGGCAGTGTGTTGGTTGTAAGACGGGCAGTTGAAGACCTGCAGCACCTTGTTCGTCAGTCTGGTGATTTGACCTGTTGTGCTGCCGTTTATGAACAACGTTCCAGAGGATAATTTCCGACAGGATAACGACCGTCCACATACCGCTGTTGTAACCCAACGTGCTCTGTATGTTCCCTTAGCCTGCTCGATCACCAGATCTGTCTCCAATCGAGCACATATGGGACATCATCTGACGACAACTCCAGCGTCATCCGTAAGCAGTATCACACGCCCGTGCACTGACCGACCAAGTGCAACAGGCATGGAATTCCGTCCCGCAAACTGACATCCGGCACCTGCGCAACACAGTACATGCACATCTGCATGCCTGCATTCAACATTCTGGTGGTTATGCAGGTTATTAATGTGCCAGTACTTTAAATTTGCAATGGCTTACCTCGCGCTTAAGGTAACCTATGATCTCGAAATGTTAATCGCTTAAATATGTTACCTAGACAAATACATCCCGAAATTTCATTACTCTACAGCAGCTGTTCTTTGATGTTGCGATTTTTGTTTCGGCATGTGTCAATTAAATCCAATCAGAATTTGACAGTCTGCGGAAATACATGTCTATTCCCAATTACAATACAACGGCGTGTGCGAAATTGATTTCCTACTTTTCTTACATCTCTGTACCTGGAGATATTCCTTCCTTATGTACCAGGTACGATTTAAGACGATTTAGGTGAGCAGTTTGAGCCTCAGATCAGACAGTATATCTCATCGGACGAACTATCCTAACCTACCGTTCGGGTGGGAGGCACAGAAAGCGGCAGTACCAGGTGCTGGGCTCGGGTTGGATAGACTGCCGCTGGGTCAACATACGCACAGTGTGTGCCGCACGCTTCTTGGTCAGTCACTGTCAGTCAGGTGGATTCTACTAAGATTTTGCTGCTATGGACATTGGAAACTTGTGAAAGGATGCTTCTGAAATGACAAGGCCAAATTTCTGCACCATTCTTAAGAAGATATTTATGGAGGAGATATAGATCCCGAAAGTTTTGTAAAACGACATTGTCAGCCCCCGAAAATGATAGTCTAACACTTTTCTTCTGCTTTTTATGTTCCCATGCTAGAAAGCAGCGTGTCAAGTGCACCGAAAATAAGGCATTTTGTATGGCTGAAGTACCAAGACGTAAAATTTTTGAGTGCAAGTTTTTGGAAGGGGACATTAGTACACGTTTTTGGGAGGGCAGCATTTTTCTTATGTTGGAGGTACTACAGCGATGTCAACTTAATTTTCTCATTGGTGGGACACAAGATGTAAATTTTCTGCTTGGTAATAGCTACTTGAGGCATGGGAAATGCCCACAAAACCGATGTGCACTGCAGTCTTTCTTCAATTCTGATTCTGATCTCAATAAGGGGATTTGAGGCCCTGCTTCCAGAGACGACATTTCGGCCCCTGCTCGCAGCATTCTCATTTCCGTTTTGCACTCTGTAGAGACACTTCGGGTTCGGCGTGCAGTTCGGATGCACTTTGGTCGGGGCTTATTAAGAGGAGACTTTATGCTGTAGATTTCTGGTTCAAATCCAGTGCAGCAATGATGCAGCAGTTTTGCGCCCTCAGAAGCACTTAGCGAGCCATCGGTATCATCCGCAACCAACACATTCACACTGGAAGTATTAGATTGTGATAAATTTAGTAACCTGCCACAATTCACGGTTAGGCTATGGCCACTGGGGCAGAAACAGCTGCACTACAACTTCACTTCCGGTTCAAGAATGAGAAGCAGTCACTGTTGTCAAGTTGCAGATTTGTGTGCGTTAAAATTTAATACGTTAGCCACCTGACCTTTCCAACACATCCTTCCCTTCTTAAAAGTTGACACCAACAAGGCATTCTAATTTCATCTTTTGTTGTTGTGTATTATTTCTGTTGGTACATTTGAAGTATACTTTTACTGAATAACTAGACAATGTTTAAAGGAAATCAAACTGTGTTAATAAAGTCATATATTTATGTTACCTGTGAAATTTACGGAATAATTAGTCATTGCTATCCATAATTAATGAAAATTTGTGATTAATTGCCACCCACTGATCTGCTTCGCGGTCTAAAATTAGCTTTCAGTACTTATGTTGCATATAGTTTAATCAGGGTTTCCTGTGGCTAGAGATTGAGACATGCAGCTCGATATCATCATTATTATATTTCTTCAATAAAGCCAGTGAACAGGGTTTCACATAAATTTGAACCTGGCCAGGCCTTAGAATATTTCTAAGATCTGTTATGAGGCAGATATGTTAGAAACGTTCAACCATCAATATTGATTTCATTGTAGTCAGTAAAAGAAGTTTCTTTAGAAGTACCTTTTCATAATTTTAGATTTACTTGTTGGCCCCAGAACTTAGCAAATGTGTTTTTCTTAGAACTCCTTATTTGGTTCGTGGATTCTGCTTCACATCCTGTAATTTCCGGCGTCAAGAACAGTGATGTAACTCTTGGATGTTATATATTTGTTAGGGATTGTTTTTATTTGAAATTTGATTGTGGTAGGTTTTCTCAAATACATTTCGATAATTTGTGGTTTGAGTGAAAACGAGAAGGCAAATGAAGTTAACAAGGGATCAGGCTAATTTTGACCAAGTAATAAACATGGAGGAAAGTAAGAATAGGGAATAGATAGATACTCGTGAGGAGCAGATATTTCTTAGAGCATCAAAAAATGAGACAAGGATAGAAGAAATCATAGACTTAGCAGGCGCTGTGAGTTATGATAGCGAGGAAGAACTCACTGCCGTGTCACGACACATTTACGCAACAATAAAAAGCACAAACCACGAGGTGGAAGGGAATGATAGACCGGAGACGACACCACAGAGATAGATTCGAATGAGTTCGAGGAAGTCAGCTTCAACTAGACAAGACGAATGGGAAGGCATGGAGACTAATATTTTAAAATTTTTGAGGAAAATAGAGGAGAAAAACAATAAGACTAGGAAAGAGAAGAAATGAAGGAAGAAGTTAAAAAGGCAGTGGAGGAAGCGAAGATACAAGCGGGAAAGAATAGGAGAGAGGGCAGAGAAACTACGAAAGGGGCCATGGAGGCGAGAAAGGGCGAGAAGAGAAATGAAGGCAGTATTAGAAGATATAAGGAAACCAAAGAAAAACCTAAACCAGTCAGAACAGAAAAGAGGCAAAAGTGGATAACAGTATCTGGAGACACGAAAGAGATCATAAAAGTAGCAAAAGAAGCAACAGATGAAGATATAGAGGCTAGGAAAGAGGAGCAAGTGGCTAAAAAGATGGATAGGGAGACCAAAAAGGCGCAGGGAAGAACAAATGTTTGGTTAGAACCACTTTCACTCATAGAGCGAGACCTTGAGATGCGTAACAGCAAACAGGAAGACAGGGAGGAACGGATAAGCAAGACAGAAGGGCGGATAGGCATAACTGAAGATTGTATCATCGGCAAACTAGATGAAGCCACAGAACAATCAGAGTCATGCAGTTCAGAAATGCACAAGATTAAAGAAACCAGTATGTTGACTTATTCTGAGCGCAAGTAATCAATGTACTATGGTCAGAGGCAGGCAGGTAATTACACAACTGTTTGCCACTGAGGAGGATCCACGTGGGAAAACTGAATGAGTTTGACAGAAGGACAACATGCAGTAATGAGTCCGCTGCACATTCAAACTAGATTAAAGGAATAGAGTTTCATCATTAGCAATTAGGACGTGCTCCAGGGTGGAAGCGGCTTTTAATTTCAAAGACTTCCTTATCGGATGTGGATTTCAGGTGTACAAGGTTGGTGAGTAGTGCTACACCTAAGGTGTAGAATTGTCAATTACAACTGTCGTTGCCAGCATTGTGGCCATCACAGGATAAACCACACTTCTTGTGTGCCAATTTAGAAGGCAATATGACAGTATGAATGGGGACTATCACACTAAGCACCACGTCTTGCATGGAGATTATGAAGACTTTCCTTGCGATTTATTGGTCAGAGGAAATACAGGAACAAATCAAGCAAGAGATAGTAATTTGTGAAGTTTTGGAGGAATCAAAACAGAAGAGCCCACAGTTTTTTGGACGTAATACTAAGAAAGGGCCAGTTCCTAGATGCGCCTCGTAGTCGCAGTAAAATAATTTTGCTACAGGATTTAGAGAGTAAATAGCAGAAAGTACCAGTGGGCGGATGTGGCAGCAATATCTAAATTTTCAAGAGCATATGGCGTGAATTAAAATTTATATTTGACGATATTCATGCACGCAAGGGGAGGAGAGAACAAGAGAATAATAACTGTCACAATAGCTTTCGCAGACTGCCGCAATGAAATGGGAATAGAACGAACAACAAGAATGGACTGCTAGGAAGTGGGACTCCATTTAACTTTTCCTCAGCAAACAGAGGAGCAGGGAAATACTATCAACCGAATAACTGGACACATTTCGCAGTAAACTAACAAGAGCCAGACTGAAATAGATCACAAGCGGAAATTTGTAGATATTAGACAACCGAATCCAAGGCGTAACAAGCATGGAGGATATCCATCACAGCAATATCCAGTGATGGATGCAGGGACAGCTGTAAGAACGCCTGCAGAAGAAATGGGACTAAGCTGAGCTGAATTACCTGAAAGTATTATCAGTAACGTCATATGATACACGCGACTGATCTACATTTATTTCGAGCAATCTGAAACTAAGAACATATCGTGCCACTTTGTCAACATAAAACGAAGGATTAGAAAAACATTAGCTGTATCCAAGGACTGTCAAAAGGTGAAGCCTTCAGATCAGAGCATGGAGGTACCTCTTTACCCTAGTGAAGCACGTGGCCGCCACAGATCCTGCTAGCCCACTACCAAGAATCAGACATGAATTTTGTTACGTAGTGTTGCAGTGAAATTGACATCGAGATTCATCGCACTTACACCACTGTGGAAATCAACATCTCCCACAATGGACCAAAGTTCAGGTCATACCGGCATTTGGTAGTATTAAGGAAACATGTGCATCATGTGAGAACAAAGAAATTTATGATGACTCTATTTCTGTATACAACATTGCACTTGCGATGTCTTACTGGCAGACAGTATTTCGTGACAAATGTTACCCAGTGTGTGAAGGGCCTTTGTCAGTCTGCGGATCTACGTGTAGTATTGCACCTGAGAAACTGAGACACTCAAAGTAGGAAAATCAGTTGGTGTGCTTCATGTATGTAATATCAAATCATTTATTGAATAATAGGAAGTATAGAATATGTGAAAGAAGCAAGAAGATAAATTTGAAATGCAAGCGAGAGGTCGCTATTCTGTGTACATACGGGTAGGAATGTTAAGAATAGGGTGATATCAACTTTTGGGGAATAATTAGCTATGGAACATCATTATATTTTTTGTTTGCTGCAACAAATTCCTTGATAAAATAATAGATATGTGTACAGATGTTTTTGTAATAATTTTGAAAGATCGTTAGTTTTATTTTCCTGTATGAATATTTTGTTGTGTCATAAGGTTGTGTATTCCACAAACTCTAATGAAAATCAGGGAAATAGTAGTGGATTTTTTGTGACCTAAGGGTGTGAAGATGGGATGTAAAAGGGAAATATATATATATATATATATATATATATATATATATATATATATATATATATATATATATATATATAATGGAAACTCCACAGTGGTATTGTGAGTCTCAAGAATAACTGAAAAATTCTGAAGTATTAGGAAAATTCACACCTCCTGTGAGAATTGTATGTATTATGAGAAACTTTCTGCTGACCTTTGTATCATGAGCACCTACACAATCAATGTCTTTGATGGTTGGATTTACATGACACGAAAGGTAACATAGCTTATTGCAGAATATTTGCTATTCATTCCATAGAAACCTTTGAACGAAAGTATTTGAGGAGGATTTATGTATGTACTATGGATGATCAGTGTAGTCTACCTGCACCGGTATAGAGTATTTGGTATCCACATTATGGAAGCATTTGGACGAGGGTTGCTAAGGAAGATAAATGCGTACTTTTGTCCACTCTAAGAGCAACAGAAACATATATTGCGTAATGATGTCTGTATTTAAGGTGTTCAGCATAGTGTACCTGTACCTGTACTAAGAGGAAGTAGGGAAATTATTTAGTGCGTATTTTGTTTAAGGAGCATGGAAGATGCAGGAATATATGGATCACCAAAATCAAACCTTAATATCAGTTAGGTGATGTGCACAGCTGACAGTTCAATGTACACCAGTTATCAACCACAATTACAGTACGTGGAACAGTAATTTAAATAAAGGATCACTTGCCTTAAGAAATTCTTGTTTATACAATTTTATCACCCCAGATTAACATAGATGGGGATGGTTAAAGAAGGAGGACTAATTCAGTGATAAAACGGACACGACAAATCAGTTACATCAAGATGGAAACTATGAGAAGGGAATCAAAATCATTATTGCGAAATACACAACATTATCATGCAAGTCAGTTCACAAGGTACTAAACTTATCAGCCAGATCATAAGTCAATTTTTGTTCCTCAGGTGTTCCTAATAAAAGTGATAAAAATAAGTATGTCACGTTTTACTTTGGGTAAGGCTATCCACAAATTCGAGCGACATGCAGTTAGATCAGAAGACCACAAAAGAAAAAAAGTTGATAGACAAAACTATGACAATTGATGGAAGGTAGTGCAACTGATGAGAAATTATGATGCAAAAGGTGAGAGGAGGAAACAGTGTCAGCCACATGCTGAATAGTGCGCATGAATGTTTCATGTTATTGTACAGCTTATTAGGGTAACTGCAATTAGTATAGATTAAGTCATGGATTGTGGAATATGAAGTACGCAAATAAATGCAAGCCACCATTCTTGGTAGGTCTGTACAGAAAGACTTAACCTGGATGGTAATAACATGGAACAGATCTTCGAGTGCAACTCAGTTTCTGACCACTCTCGATAGCAATCAAGAGCAAGCCCATGACATATGCTCCAGTTGATGCCTTGGAGATGAAGTGACGGCAGCACAACACATGCACTTATCGAAATGCCATCCTGTCGATGCCTTGGGCCAAATAGTAAGAGTTTACCTTCACCTCCATATGCTGAACCACTTGCTGCATTCAGCAAAACACTGGACCCGTTGCCACTTTCCGCAAAACTCTAACAAAAAATGGCTTAACTGCTTTGTGTGTGTGTGTGTGTGTGTGTGTGTGTGTGTGTGTGTGTGTGTTTGTGTGTGTGTGTTTGTGTGTGTGTGTGTTTGTGTGTGTGTGTTTGTGTGTGTGTGTGTGTGTGGGAGGAGAAAGGAGGGGATCTGCGAACATTAGGTTTAGTGTGAGATTTGTTAGTCTTAGGAAATTGTTTATTAGGATGATTTTCAGTGATATTTTAATTCCACAAGACATTACTTCTTCCACTACCTTTATCATTCTGTTGGTATACTCTGCATGTTGCTTGTATGTTCCTTGACATCACGCTTATGAGCAGTCTAAATCTACTATACAAACACAGGCATGCACTACGAGTACATAGTTTCACTAAATGAGTTTTATTGTCTCACATGTACACAGTGTACAACGCAAACAGAGACACTTAAATCACACATATAAATTTCTTGAATTCTGGTCTACAGAATTTTACTACATCTATTTTTTTCACTTTCGGGGTAATAAATAGGAGTTTACAGCTGATTGTTTATTTTTGTTTGGTGTAAATGATTCGTTTGCATGTAATGTAAATCATGTGTTTTCTATTTTGTACAGAGGATATATTCTGTTAACTCATGATCACTTGTTCTCTTAACTCATGATCACTTGCTGCTGTTCAATCATGCATTTATACACTGGCAATTGTTCATGTCCCAATATCATTTGTTGATAGGTAATACGTTTCTCAAACTTCTTTCTCTCATAAGTTGTGCTCTCATACAATTTGCATATGTATGGCTGCACTTTATATCGTGTTTATTTTTGTTTCATGTAAATTTTGTATCAAAGAGCCAATCACGTTTTCCGGGATAAGTAGTACCTAATGTTTGTATGTAAATGTTCACTGTTACATGAGTTAAGACAGGAGTCGTTCTTTTACTTCCAGGGTGAGCCGTATTCCAGTTTTGTTCCCTGTCACTTCTGAGGATGTTTTTCATCAATTAATAATCCTATCAATTGAATGCATCTAATTTACCACCTTCTGTGGAATGGTAAGTGACAAGTAGTGGTTGGGTGGTGGTTCCCACTGTGTTGAATGTGTCTGAATGTATTTTATTTTGTGAGTTGGCTATATGTATCTCTTCTTCCAATTGCAGTTTTCCTGCTCACTGTAAGATGAATCCTTCCACCAACTACCGACTACAAAAAATTTGTTTGTCGAAGACACACTAGGTTTCATTAAATGTATCATCAAATGCAGTTCATTTATAGATACAAGTCGAGAGTGATGAAAAGCGTCAACGCTATTTTCATTCCACGATACTTTATTGGACACATTAGGTACATTTTTATATAGAAATGAGCCTGAGTTTAACATGGAATGAAATTATATTTCAATTAAATCCGTCGAAATCAGGAAGACTGCGGAAATACATGTTTATTTCCAGTTACAACAACAGACTCCCAGACGATTTCCTGTTTTCTTTCATCTATGCAATATTAGATATTAATTGAAGTCGTACTCAGTACGATTTAAGACGATTTTGGCGAATTATATTAACCTCAGAACAGAAAGGACATTTCAACAGAACAGCCATGATAATCACCCGCTGGCTCAGGAGGTAGCGAAAGCGTTGGTCTCAAGTGTTCTGCTCACGCAGGACGGAGGGGCCACCTGTTGTGGGCCGCACACTTTCTGGAGAGACGTCTGGCGTCATCTCCTAGAATTACTACTGCATTGAACATCCGCAAAGCAGTTCTCTGATGGAGAAAGGATTCTGAAACAGCACGGCCATTTGGTGAGGCATTCATGAGAGGAGTTTCCAAGGGAAGGTACTGATCTCTAAACCTACCTAAAAAGACACAGCCACTTCCAAGAAATGATGGTCAAACGTTTAGGCAGCCAGTTCAATACCCAACCCAGATTGTCTGCATCTTATGCTCTTACACGTGTGCCAAAGGCGACGAGAAGAAGACAGTTGGATTATCTGGTCTATTGTGAAGTAAAATTTACAGATGAATGTTTCTGGAAGTGGGGTATTAGTGCACTTGATTGGGAGGGCCGCATAGTTCTCACGTTTGTGGTAGTATAGCGACATAACCTTAATATTTTTATTTCCAGGCCACAAAAAGTAACTTTTCCTGCTAGGAATGTGTTGCTAAGGGCATAGTGAATGTCTGCAATGAAGTCGTGCCGTGCGCTCTTTCATCACCTTAGGTTCTTCACACAGTAAGAGGACTTCTGTCTCTGCTTCCAGAGAGAACACTTCGTCCTCTCTTTGTTGCAGTGTCACTTTGCTTTTACATTCTGCAGAGATACTTCGGGTTCCACCTTTCGCTGGGACACACTTAGGCCACGACACGTAAGGTGAAGATTTCACAGAGCAGATTTCTGCTTCAGACCCTATCGAAAGACGATGCAGCAGTTGCGTGCACATAGCAAGCCATCAATACCACATGCAGCCATGGTAAAATTTATGATAGCGTGGACAATTGAGATCACAATGAGTTTAGTGACGGTTAGGTATTACTTGGCCCCTGGGGCAGGCGCAGTTGCCAGTCCACTTCTATTCCAAGAATAAAAAGGAATCACCCTTGTTGAGTAGCGGATTTTGCTCAGTTAAAATTGAATATGGTAGAGGGCTGCACTTTTTTACTTTCTTTTTGACACATTCGTAACTCGATCGAGACAATACAATGAATTATAGTAATGAATACTAATCATTATACAAACTCTCGGCGCTTGAGCACGACATTTTTTTGGTTACAGGTCCGTTCATGTATTTTTAACCGTGTGTCTTCTCTCTGTGTTAAATCGGACTTCGTGATAAGACAGCACCCGAAGACGATTGTGGATCCAGTTGGACGCCTTTTTGGTTAAAAGTACGGAACCTATTGCCATGCCAAGTCACCCAACAATCTTACAGTGACTGAAGATACAAAATAAAACATACACAGGTTAGTAATAACAGTATATTCTGAAGTAAAAACACAGTTTAAAGTACGACATTTAATTATGCAATTGCGAGTGCCGCTTGGTTGCAACACGTCAATGTATCAATAAAATAATTTAGCATTAATGGCGGCGCTCCTAAATACGTCAGATCAGGACAAGACCTCGAAAACAAAAGGCGCCTCTTCTTTCTCCAATAATCTTCAAATGTTTCCAGCAACTACAAACAATACTTATAAAGCCGTGGACTACATCTGTGGCTCAAATTATTTCTTTATTTCATTACTTATAATTACGTTCTCCGCTAATAAATGCTCAACATGCAATTTGCCTTTTAACTGTTCCTTGAGTTGCGAGACGAAAGAATATACCTGTAGGCGAGCAACTCACTCTAAAGCACGTTGCATACATAACTCTAAAAATACACATATATATCATATATAACATACGTATCATAACGATATTTACACAAACTAGATTTTCAATGTCTGAACGTGGTGCGTGAGCTTATAACAGTTTTATGTTGGTATTCCGCGTACCGCGCTTGCGCAGTCGTGTAAAGTTCAGTGCTAGCGTGGCCGTTGCGAAGCGAGTTCATCACACGATACATAGTTTGTACTCAGTCTGTGTGTTCATGTGCACAAGAGGTCGCACAGACAAGATTTCACATTTCAGAAATGTGGATTAACATTTAAAACAGGTACAAAATCCTAAAGTTACAACATTCATTAACATGAAATTACTAATTCTTATTGCTGATAGTCTCTATCGCACAGTATTGCGCCTGAAATGTCTTTTTGTTTCAGATGTAACGTCTTTTCACGACATGTCGTCGTCCACAGTTCCATGAACCGAAAACATACGATAATATTATAAAGGCGAGCATTGTTTATGACAGTTAAATGTCACAGTTCACAGTTTTGATGCAGATGCTTGTGCGCGATATTTCCTAGCACAGTTTATATATTTGCGCTGGTTACACTGTTTATTTAGACTGACGTCACTGTTTCTTTGGCCTAGGTCGTACATCGGCCGATAGAAGACTGGTGGATTCCCATTCCACAGCATAAGTTCGTGAAGGCATGGAAGCAGGACCCCCTCGCACGTCACGATGCTGGCGTCGATCTTCGTATAGACCAGGTAAGAGTGTCCGTCATTTCGGAGAACATTTTTCTCCCTGACGACCTGTCCAAAATTCCTCCACGCGTCAAAAGATCTTCATCGTTTTGGAACAAAGCGGCCGTAGGTGCAGTAGGGAACCAGTTCTTTCTACTCAGACTTCCAGAGCTGCAGATATAAGGAGCTGAAGCGCAGTAAATGTCAATTTGCGATGCACTGTAAAGTGTCTTAGCACTTCACTTTGACCGTTTTTTCAGGTAATCTGTCAGGTGATCTCGAAATATTCGTACACAAGTGGTTATGACCTAGAACAAATGTCCATTGCCCAGTCTGTACGCAAACAATTCGTAAACCGCTTTACATCAACAGTTTGTAAACAAATTTCAAACACAAATAGTTCGTCACATCTATATACATAACAATATATCATGAATACTCTTTTTCAATTATGCGGTTTTGCACAACAGAATCCTCGTAGTTACAAGTTCAACGACGTAAATTAAACGTCCACAAATAGTTTCAGTTTATGCAAGTCTCATAATTTTTTCATATGTGTACATGTAAGAAGTATAGAAAACATATACAAGTGAGCATATATCATTTAGCTTCACCTAAATACAGATAAATACATAGAAACATGTTACATATAGGTTTTTACGTATATGCAAAAACAAACATATTAGATATTGGCTTTACATAATCACAGAAAAATATTTCTCTTGTCTTCACACAAGCATGATTCGTCACATAAGAATACTTTTCATAAACCTATACATAAGTTTACAATATTTAGTGTTTAAACAATCTTTACAAGTTTAGATCTATGTTTTGCTTTAGCAAAAAATAGAGGAGGATTAGACACGACATCCCACGCCAGCAATAAGACCTTGCGCACAACTATAAATAAGCAAGTAACAAAAGCAATGAACTAATCAAACACAAAAAATAGTCGCGACACGAGTGTGAGTGTTCAGTGTAAGCATGGCCTTATCCGCTTAAGTGTGTGTGTGTGTTCAGCGGTGAGATGCGTATCGAATCAGTTTCAAGGTGAAAGTGTAAGGGTGTAGAATGATTAAGTATTCACGTCAATCAGTCGTTAATAGTCGAAGACTGATGGTGCAGGTAGTCAATCGCGTAGGCTGAAAATATATCTTCTTCACACCTGTATAAAAGTTAATGTAATATTTGCTTTAAAATTTTAAGTGGCTCCTGTAAGTAATCGGTGAAGACAAATCTCTTCCTTCTCCTTCTGCTGCTGGCAAGAACAGTAGCTTCACTGCAGAAGTACTGTGAGGTACATCCCTAGATGTGTTTACTGTTGAGCATAGTATACTCTAACATCACGGCGAGCATATATTCCAATAATTCTATTTGTTTTAGTATGCTGCAACAGATATGCACCAGGATGCGGAATGCTGACAATGATATAAGGACCGTCGTACAGCAGACGCCACTTCGCGTTGCGCCGCTGAAGAGCGGTCGACTTGCGGTGAGTACGCAAAAGCACTAACATTCCAACTTTACATTTCTGCTTCCTCTTGGCAGATAACGCGTGAGTTTTATTCCTAATCTTTCATTCCGCAGACAGGGTTGCACAGACTTCCCTTACCTTTGCGTCGTGTGCTGTTTGCTGAAAAGAAAGTTTTGCTAACGGCATTGTCTTCTTTCCAATCGAACATGAACTCGTTACGAGTGTACGGAGTTTCATAAACATTGATGTTGTTGTGTACCTTTTCAAATAAAGACAAATATGTTACCCAGTTGAAATGTTTAGTAGAAATGTAGGTTCTCATAAATCTGCTAATCTCACGGAACACACGTTAGTGTGATTACACTGGGGACTATAGCTTGAGGTAAAATTACTCTTAATACTATTGACTTTCAATAATTTACGACACTTTTACCCAGTATAGTATACAGCATTGCCGCATAAATTAGCTTTTGGTTCAAAAATGGTTCAAATGGCTCTGAGCACTATGGGACTCAACATCTTAGGTCATAAGTCCCATAGAACTTAGAACTACTTAAACCTAACTAAACTAAGGACATCACACACACCCATGCCCGAGGCAGGATTCGAATCTGCGACCGTAGCAGTCCCGCGGTTCCAGACTGCAGCGCCAGAACTGCTAGACCACCGCGGCCGGCAATTAGCTTTTGGTTTTCCCACACGAGCAATGTAGTCACATGAGAAACGAGGAATGATGGCAGTGGCAGTAGCAGATCTTATAGCATGCAGTTTATCATGCTTGGAGAATGAAGCGCCAAATGCAAGAATATATTTTACGACGCCACTGTTGTGGGATGTGCGCCACTTATGTCAGAACTTACGGTTTCTAGAGATTTACTGGATAAAGTAGAATGCAAATCAGTCATTGTTGACAAGTTAAACGGTTTCGATTTTTGACAAATCACACATTTTTTGAGTATACTGTGGATTTTACGTCTCATATTGCTATAGTAACAGTAGGTACTAAGCTTTGCTAAGCACTTCTTGGTACCATAATGACCCAAACAAAATGTGTGTGCTAAATGTGGTTGCGTTCAGAATACTTAGGAATTCAAGCACAATCAGTAGTGGTTTCAGGATGACGGCGATAGAGTAACACATATTTATGTATCAAATATCGGTTAGACAAGTCGATGTAACACTGGTGATATAGCTAATCCTGCATAAGAAGTATTCTGTAATCATTCACATTCTCCTGGTCAGAATTACACTCACTGAAGCCTTCACTCAGATGAGACAAGGCGTTGGCAATGATGTTGCCTTTACCCAGTGATATATACAGTTTCAAAGGAATAGTTCTACAAAAGTAAAGCCCAGCGTGATAACCTGGGATGTGCAAGCTTACCAGTTAACAGAAATGTGAGAGCCTGGTGGTCAGTAAAAATTTTAGTGTGCATACCTTACAAATAATAATTAAATTTCTTAATGACCCGCACTACAGAGACTGTTTCAAGTTCTGTGGTACAGTAAGAGCGTTCACTAATAATTTTCACGTGCTCTTATTGTTCATTCTTTACAACTTGAAACAAACTACAGCCTAAGCCATAGGATGAGGCGTCACATGTCATAAAAAAATCTAAGTTAAAATCAGGATGATCCAAAATGTTTGCGTTAACTAAAGCATGCTTAATACTATGAGAGTCTTCCTGACATTGGGCAGACCATATCGATATCTGAGTCTTTTTGAGTAGGTTCCATAAACGTTTGCTGTTTCAAAGTTGGTGTGTTAAAAATCGTCGAAAGAAAGAACAAACTCCAAGGAAAGATTTCAATTGCTTTCTAGTCCGTGGTGTAGGAAAATTACGTATTGCGTCTAACTTACCTAGGTCAGTTCGTATACCTTCATCGTTAATAATATGTCCAATATACTTAATTTCATTGTAAGCAAATTTTGACTTTTTCAGATTGGCTGTCACTCCAGGTTGTGCGAATTTATGCAGAATCTTTTGCAAGGTATCGATGTTTTCAGACCAAGTCGTACTGGCTATGAGTAGGTCATCAATGTAGTGAGTAACTGATTGCACCAATTCATCACCAAGTACAATATCCATTGTGGTGATAAACACTCCTGAACTGACGTTCAGGCCGATGGGAAGGATACAAATTTGATAGGTTCGCCTCCCGAATATAAATGCATTATACTTTCTAGAATCTGGTGTGATTGCGACTTGCCAAAACGAATTGGTCAGATCTATCGTAGAAAAATACTAAAAATTTAAAAATTTCTGGACTTGCTCCTCTAAATTTCCAGGTTTCGTGCGAACAGGTAAAAGATTCTCATTAATTGCACGATCATCCAAAACAACTCTGATATTCCCGTTGGGTTTCTATACAACAAGCAAAAGGCTGCAGTAAGGTGATGTGAAAGGTTCGATGATTTTCCACTCTAACATATGTTTTAACTCGTGCCACGCAGCAGATCGTTGCGATGGTGACACATTATAGGTTTTCTGGAAGAAAATCTGGTGAGGCTTAACTTCAATTTTACACACACATGAGCTGAGCACTCGTGGTCGTTTGCTAAATACCTGTATGTACTTGGACAAAACATCAGAAAGTTCATTACGTTCATCATGTGTCACAGCTGTGGTTTCTAATAACTTATACTAATTAAAGTTTTCAAGTCCTCAAACTCGGCGTGTGTATGTCTGTGTGTCAACATCATCAGTGTCCTGTGTTAACTGAAACGTGTAACCTGTACATTATTTATCGTGCTTCAGAGCCTTGGTATCCAGGTCAATTGAAATTTCACTGTCCTTAGCTCTTTTCGCACACTATATCTAAACGTAAAATACAATTAGTGACCAGGTATTGGACGACTAGGAATGGCCATTGTACGATTTCATTACTTACCTTGACTGTCACAAATACCTGTTTCTTAACCCTAGATGACTTATTGCCTACGGCAGTTAAAATTTTACAGTTCTGGACAGGATACTCTGGTATGGGTTGAAACTCACACATTTTCTTGTAAAAATCATAGGACAGGACACTAACAGCTGCTATTGTGTCCTGTGTCCAGGATATTAGCAGTTTGAATGCCACCCACAACGCCAGTAGTTGAGGCCAAAACAATTTTATTGGTCGAGGAACGACATTGTGTGTTCTCTTGTAACAGTTCATCAGATAAGCTTTCTTCATGATTATACCTTGTGAATAACAGTGGTTGCTGTATACAACTGTACACAATCATTTTCCGTTATAAAGTGGGTGTGTCAAATAATACATTTAAATTGAAGTCGCTCCCCAAATTTTCGACAGCCACGACCCGAGGCACAGTAGTGACTGATTTTAGTTTAACGTCATCACATCTGTAGTGGATGGAGGCACAGAGGGCGTCGAGTATCACTATTTACTTCGATAATATTTACATCGGGGTATTGTTTATTCCAGTCACCGAACTGTGGTGGTCACTGCGTTTTCATGTTTTGACTCACCTGTGGGTGCGTGGATGCATTCCAGTTTTGAGTTTGCATTTGCGGCGGCGGGAATTGCCACTGGCCTGCGATATCGTTTTGCCGCGGTCATGTCGCAGTGTTTTGATACTGAGCAGCGTAGTTGTTGAACTCCAGCCCTGGTGCTGGTTTGGTGGGAATTGATAGTTATTTTTGTTTCTCTTAAAATTTTTGTTACCATTCTGATAATTACTATTACCGCTGTAGTTGTTGTAGCGCCGTCCCTTATTTGGATTGCCGC
Organism: Schistocerca cancellata; assembly: GCF_023864275.1. Taxonomy (NCBI): domain Eukaryota; kingdom Metazoa; phylum Arthropoda; class Insecta; order Orthoptera; family Acrididae; genus Schistocerca; species Schistocerca cancellata. The sequence goes on from NC_064633.1 coordinate 13,412,431, forward strand.
CAGTAGAATAATAAGTGTTATAAATGCCGTTTGTGCTGTGTTGAGCATATTTGTTCTGTTGTGTGTATACATTTGCCATTGGAAGCGGTTGATTCTGTTGGCTTTCGTGTCCGACAGCAGCCGGCGCGCCGGAATTGGGTTGGCTACCCTGCTTATTGAGCCCGGCGCTGTTTTAAACATTTTAGCAGTTGTTTTGCCGTATGGAACGCTGGTCCTCGTAAAGCATATCAGCAGAATCGAGCACTTTGAGAAAATACTCTGCGTCGTTTCTGGTATATGCTGAAGTTTCTCTTTGATATTAAACGGCAGTCTTGCCTACAATGCGCGGAGGATGTCGCGCGTTGCAGGCGGCTCGTCAAGGAAAGGTCCCATGTTTAAATATTTCTCAAAATACCGGAGCAATTTTGCCGTGCGTAGGCTTGAATGGTTCAGGATTCACAATCTGCCTACGGGGTCGTTCGTGTACAGATTGTGATCAAAATTTAGATAAAAAGGCTCTCTCAAATTGTTCGTATGTGACGCATCTGTCGGCTTCATTATACGTCCATACAGCTGCATCGCCTTGGATATAACCGATAACATAAGATATCCTCTTACGATCACTCCACGTACGAAGACATGCATTTCTGAAGCTTTAAGAAAGAGGACAGGATATATGATTCTTTTTCAGATATAAATGGCTTAAATTTTCTGTGTTTCATGAGGCTCTTTTCCTTGTAATTATAGTAATATTTAGTTTCAGAATGATTGCTGTAAGGTTCAACAGGCGAATGGCAAGGAAAATGTTGCTCATAATTGTCACGACTGCAGTGCAGTGTGCCATGTCGAGCTGCGTACTGTTGTTGTGAGTACATAGTGTGTGGTATGCAAGCGTCATAAATGTAATTGCATTCATTTCACAACTGTGTGTTTTGGTTGCTATTGCCGTCACTGCACACTGGCGATACGTAATTGTCAAACTGCTTCGATTGCGTAGAGGCAGATTGTACTGCTTGACTGATTACGTGTTTTTTTTTTATTTATAAATTCCGCGACCGTGTCGTGGACAACAGCAGGCAATTTTTCTTGTAAGCACTCGTCAAAATATCTGTCTTTCTGATCTGTCTGTGAAATTCTCTATTCATGCATGGTAAATTGTTGTCAGTGCGTAGTCTTAATTTATCAGAAAGCTGATTGTCAATTGTGTCAACCTTGTTTTCAACATCGGCAAAACGCGTTTTTATATCATGATGCACTGCCGGATAAAATATAATCTGAGTAGCTACAGTCTCGCATGTTTTACTGAGATTGTTTACTTGTGCTTGGATATCTGTCACATTTTTATTTGTGTTTCTTGTTGTAATGGAAGCTCTGAAAGCTTCGCGTTGTGGTCGGGCACTTGTCCAGTAAGTCTATCTCTCCAACACAGCTACACAAAGTGTAGTTTGACGTTTTAAGTGCAGCTAAATCTAATTTCATCATGTCGTGTTTTCATCTAGTCATGAGCTGTATCCAAAGTGGCGCGAATAAACGTCATCAGTTGTTCGATACGTACGTCAATGTCCTGTTCATGCTGTGTCATTTGTTTCATAATAGCATCGAACATACTGGCAACACTAGTGATGTGCAACTGTTCCAGCCCCGCCACGTCGTTAGACATGGCGTCCGACTCAAAAATGGGTTCGGAACTAAATTTAGGCATATTACTGATGGACGGTCTATTTTCTAAATTTCCGTCACCATAATAGTCAATAATATGTCGCTCGTCAGTATTCGCGTCAACCGTAACGTCACTTTCATTATTTAATGGCGTGTCAGCGTCGGTTTGCGTCTGTGTTTGCTGTCTCTGGTTTTCCACCTTTGCTAATTTTTTCTGGTCAGTACCATGCCACACGCAATGTATGACACAATAAAAATTTAAACTCTTATCAGAATAAATGTAAAAATTACAGTCGCTTTGCGACAATGTCTGAACAAGAAAATAATTGCCGTAAGTAATGGTAGAATTTTGAACACTAATGGCTGCACAGCACTAAAGTCGGACATATCGTGAACTGATAAAACTGTATACTTGCATTGTCTGAATAATGAAAATAATTTTGGAAACCGCGATGTAGCTGAAAATCACTGCTATGGAATCGGAAAATTGTGATAGATCTACCAAGCAATACAAAGTGCTTGGCCCAGATTACTGATGTAAAGATGCGGTACCTTACCTTGTATCCGGGACTGCAGCGTATCTTCAGGTGTCGACATACAATTCGTCTTACTTCAATGTATTCCGGTCTCGTATCCAGTTTGTGGTTTCCAATAAACATGTAACAAAAGGAAGACAGTATACTACATATAACAATGCGTCCAGGCACGAAGTCGCCAATTAAATTTTTTTGCTCATACGTAACTGGATCGAGACAATATAATGAATTATAGTAATGAATATTAAATATTATACAAACTCTCGGGGCTCGAGCATGTCTTTCTTCTGTTAAAGGTCCCTTCATGTATTTTAACCGTGTTTCTTCTCTCTGTGTTAAATTGGACTTCGTGATAAGACAGCACCCAAAGACGACGGTGGATCGAGCTGGACGAAATTTTGCTTAAAGGTATGGAACCTTTTGTCACGCCAAGTCACCCAAAAATCTGACAATGACTAAAGATAGAAAATAAAACATACATAGGTTAGAAAAAAATGGCTCTGAGCACTATGGGACTTAACATCGGTGGTCATCAGTCCCCTAGAACTTAGAACTACCTAAACCTAACTAACCTAAGGACATCACACACATCCATGCCCGAGGCAGGATTCGAACCTGCGACCGTAGCAGTCGCGCGGCTCCCGACTGCGCGCCTAGAACCGCTAGACCACCGCGGCCGGCTAGGTTAGAAATAACAGTATATTCTGAAATAAAAACACAATTTAAAGTACGACACTTACATTACCCAATTACCAGTGCCGCTTGGATGCAACTCGTCAATGTATTAATAAAATAATTTACTGTGAATGGCGGTGTGCCTGAATACGTCAGATTTGGACAAGATCTCGAAACCAAAACTATCTCTTCATTCGCCAATAATCTGCAAATGTCTCCAGCGGCTGTATACAATACTTATAAAGCCGTGGACTATATCTATGGTTCAAGTTATTTCTTTATTTCATTACTTATAATTACGATTTCTGCTAACAAAATCTCAGCATGTAAATGTGCCTCTAAACTTTCCACCATGTCCTTCCCTTGCTAATTTTTGCCAACCATAAGTCATGCCATTTCTTTTGCTTTTGTTTATTATTACCGTTGCTACATCTGGAGTAAGCTTCTAATGAACTACTGGTCAATATGTAAAGGAAATTAACTTTTGCTAATGAAATCAGGGAATAACCTTACCTGCAAATTTCATTTCATTGTTATCCCTGTGCATAATTAACCATGATTTGCGATTACTCTCCACTGCTGGACCGAAAATTGGTGTTTATTAATTTTGTAACTGCATAGTTTAATTAGTGTGCTTCCTTGAGCTGAGATCTAGACAGGCAACTGACTAGCAACATTACTGTATCTCTGTAACAGGTTTGTAGAGTTTCGGAAATGTAACAGGTTTGTGGAGCTTCGCAAGCTCTGATATATGGACTACAGCCTATGCGACTGAATTTATAGTCGGTACCAATCACACTATTTCATAATAGTATACTCATTAACTATGAGTAAATATTTATCGCTGTGCACGGAGAGCGTACCATTTGCATTCTACTTTGGATGTAGTGAAATGCAGTAGATACTTATGAATCTTTTCTATAGCTTCAGATTGATAAGGATATTCTTGAATGGATTCTATGTATAAATTGAACGATCATTTTGAAGAGTGAGCTATGTCTGCGTGCGATAGTGGATGTTCAGTTTCAGAAGCGATAAAAATAACTATTCTTCAGCTTCTGTGTGTGCTTGGCATCTGGAGAACAATGTTAATCCATTGACTGATTTTATAGAACGAAACATTTTTCCTCAGCTGGACAGGTAAGATGGTCCTTTTGAATTCATCAAACGTTTTACACACAGATGTCGTGGGATTGTTTTCTGAACAGCTTTTAATTCTCACCAAGACTTAAGATACGTTCGAATTTGTTTTGCAGTTCTCTGTGCAGTTATACTAAATTTCTCATAGTGTTATGGTGGATTCTGACGATCTTCAGCGTTCCAAATATATTTGTGACTTTTTACATTTTATTCGTCAAGCCTGAATGTCTGCTACGAGCTGCTCCGTTTTCTTCTCTTTTTAACAATTCCTTGTTCTCCACATTAAACAAACAAATTCCAGTCATTTTAGACGTGTACCACCTCAGTGTTAATAGTCGAAGATCCTACCAAAATTTGTATTCATTACTGGCACAATAACTGAATCGAAAATTCAAAAATGTTTATTACAAGTAGTTTTAATACAGGATGGATTCTTCCGAAAATATTTCATGCACTGTAAGATATCCAGCCCAACAGATACCACATTCACCCAGCATGGATGATGCGTGGAAAATTCCTGGAAGAGTTTTATTTCTCCCTCCCATTATATTCCTCTGGAGAGTGAGTTTTTTAACCAATCACTGAAATAAATTTTTGAAAAATATGTTTTGTACAACATCGTGAGGGCGCCACATCTCCTATTAACAGATTAGGCCTGTTCTGATTGTGTACTTCAAACTTTTCCAGTCTTCATTGAAGAGCTGGACCAGTTCGTTTCTTGATAAAGGTGAATGATAAATAAATTCGATTAGTGCTTTTTGCTTCTATCTCACAGCTTTCTTCACCGACTCTGAATTTTTGTTTAGGCGTCGTATTTAAGAAGTCGTTATCGTCTCTGCTTATATTTTACGTGTGGTTGCACCTGAAATGTAAGACTTCTAAGATAGTTATTTGTGGGTTCAAACTGTTTTCTGTTCTAAGTATTACATGCCCGTCACTTTCGTGGATGAGAATTGCCAAATTGGTACGGGTACTAGTTTTACGTGACCTTTACTCTCATTCGCTCCATGGATAGGATTATCTTACGCATTCCAGTATGCATAGCACAGATATTTCGCTATCCGCATAGCTGCTTCTGTGGTGTATTGGATAGCTGACATATTCGGGGAGACCCTACACTTAGGCATTCATGTAAAGGAATCTGCAGCCGAGATTACTACGAGTCGTCGCCGCTTCAGATTCAAGCTTTGCATGTGCCCCCAAGCCATAGAATGCCGCCTGTCCTGTGAACAGTGCGGGAAATCCCCAGATGTATTTTGTCAAGCGAGCGAAAAGGAACAGAAGAAACCCTCTGGGCCCTAGCGGCAGGTGACAATGCAGATGACATGAACAGAAAGCGCAGCAGTTGTGTGCAGTCAGTGTGAACGCGACCAGGAAGATATCTACATGTAATACTGTACACTGTAAGCCAACGCATACCGATATATACCTGAATGCACAGAGTTTGCATCGTCCTGATCAAAAGAGAGCCGTTTTGAACACGTTGATATATAGAGAAAAAACTGTTTCTGACGAGGACCACTTAAGGTCCGAGATTAACCATCTGAAGTACGTGCACCGATATATACCTGAATGCACAGAGTTTGCATCGTCCTGATCAAAAGAGAGCCGTTTTGAACACGTTGATATATAGAGAAAAAACTGTTTCTGACGAGGACCACTTAAGGTCCGAGATTAACCATCTGAAGTACGTGTTCTGAAAGAATGGCTACGGTGCGCACGGTATAAAGGCAGTGTTCTCCAAAAAAAGGAAACGTGAAAATGATGTACACTCACAGGATGAAACACCGATTTTGGTTCTTCCTCTTTGTGGCGTGATTTCCAGCAAAACAGGAAGAGTCCTGCGTAGAAGGGGTATAACACCGATTTTTCGTTCTCCTAAGAAGATTAAGGAGATGATGCGCCCTCTTAAGGGCAATCTCGGCCTCAGGGCACCTGGAGTTTACAATATCCCCTGTGAGTTGTAGAAGCAATTAATTAGGTCAGACGATTCGTACCATTTCCGACCGCTGTGCAGAACACCAACGCTATATTAAAAATAGAGAACTGGAGAAATCGGCAATTGCGCAGCACAGCCTCACCAACAAACACAAAATACTTCTCGATGAAAGAAAAATTCTGTCCCATGCCTCCACGTATTGGGATTCTGTTATTGAGGAGGCTGTTGAAATACGAATGATCCAAAAGAACCTTAACCGCGATAGCGTATACCATCTGAGCTGTGCATGGAAACAGGCGCTTGATGCAGAGAAACAGCAGAGACGTTCCTTCCAAGGTTTACGTTCCAAAGGAAGCGATGGCGCCACCGGCGCAAACAGTGACAGTCTGCGGCAGCATTACGTAATCGCCGCCCAATCAGAAGGCGACCAATTAGAAGCCGTCCACGGGCTATAAAATAAGCTACCACAGCAGCAGTGCAGCCCTCCCTCCTTCCTTTCAATCCTTGCCACCCTCTACACTGTCATCCTTGCCACTGGCTTCTATCCTGACCTGTGGAAAACCTCCCGTATCCTGATGTTCTCCAAACCCAACAAGCCTCCATCTGATGCCTCTTCCTATAGTCCTATCTGTCTCACATCGGTGTTCAGCAAGCTCTTCGAATCCATCCTTTCCCGGCGCATCCATCACTACCTCCACCAAAACCACCTCCTGCCAAACACCCAATGCGGCTTTCGACCTTCCTTCTCTGCTGATGACCAACACCTCCGCCTCACTCATCTCCTCTCCCTCCAGCTTAACTCCCATCGCTCCGCCATTTTTGTCTCCCTTGACCTCGAAAAGGCCTACGACCGTGTCTGGCATCCCGGTCTCCTGTTTAAACTCCAAACCTACGCCCTTCCTATCAACTACATCCGTCTTGTGGCCTCCTTCCTCTCCCACCGCCCCTCCTATGTCACCATCCATATTGCCAATTCCCACACCTTCTACCCCTCTGCAGGTGTGCCCCAGGGCTCTGTCCTCTCCCCTCTCCTCTACCTCCTGTACGCGGCAGATATACCCCAACCCCCCCCCCCCTCTCCAGTACACCTCTTGCAATATGCTGATGACACCGCATTCCTCGCCCTCGCTCCTACCCTCCACCGGTCCCAACGCCTTCTCCAGAATCACCTTGACCTTTTTGCTGCATGGTGTAACCAGTGGCTCCTGAAACTCAACCCTTCCAAGACCCAGGCCATCATCGTAGGTCGTACCACTCCTTCCGGCTCCTGGATTTCTCCCTTACTGTCTGCGCCCGTCCTGTCCGCCTCACCCCCACCCTCACCTACCTTGGCCTCACCATTGACCGTCACCTCACCTGGATCCCTCATCTCCGCTCTATCCAATGCAAAGCCCACAACCGCCTCCGACTCCTCAAACTCCTCTCTGGCCGGACGTGGGGGTTGCACCCCTCTACCATCCTCCACACCTACAAATCCTTAATCCGTCCCATCCTCTGTTATGCCAGTCCTGCCTGTATATCTGCCCCCCCCCCCAAATTCTATAAGTCCCTCCAGATCCTTGAGCGTCATGCACTCTGCCTCACCTTCCGTATACGCCTCCCATCCCCCACGCAGATCCTCTATGATCTCATTCCTTTCCCCCATCTGCTCCTATTCCTCGAACATATCCGCATCCTCTACACCTAACGCTGTCTTGAACCCCTTCACCCCATGGTTGCTCCTCTCCCATCCCCATCCCCTGCCACGTCTTCACCGTTGTGTCCCCCCTACCCTCTATCTCCACACCCTACATCTCCTTTCCCAAGGTGGCTTCCTGTCCCGGATGATGCCCTCTCTCCCTCCATTTATCCTTCCTATCAACTCTGATCCTCACCCCCCTCCTTTCCTCCGTCCTTTCCCTGGGCTCCCTCTTCCTCCCCCTTCCATCGTGTATTTTCTCCCCGCCTACCCTCTCCCTATCTTCTTTCTCCCCCCCCCCCCGAGTCCATTTGTACTCCCCTCCTCTGCCTTCTCCACTCCCTGGCACATCGGCTCAGCACCACCCCGCCCCCCACCGTCTTATGTATCCTCATCTTCCATTGACTCCTTTCCCCCCTGCCCCTTCACTTTTCCTCTCCTCCCCCCCTTTTTCCTGTCATCTGACTAGTTTCCCCCCACCTGCTCTCGGGTGTGGTCTGCTATATTTGTGCCAATTTTTTTAGTGCAGTGTTTAAGTGAGTGTTCAGTGTTGTGCGTCTTTCCACAGTGTCGCGAACAAAAATCATGCTGTCACTAGGTGTGCTTTTTATATCTCTTGCGAAGAGAACCCAGACTGTCGCCGTGTTTTTTAATTGTCTGTCTATTATTTTTCTGCTTCCTGTGTATTTTATTAGCATCATCGACCCTGTGTTTTATGTTTTAAGCTCCAGAATTTTCTGCCATTTTACCTTTGAGTCACCGATTTTATCGCCAACTGTCATTATTTTTTTATTATCTTCCTCTTTCTAAAACAATTCTGTAGGCTGCAGAGCGGTGTAATAAGCTGCTGCCAGCCCGCCCCCTTTAGGGGGAATCGAAATTCAATAAAGGAAAAAAAAGGCAGCAGTGCAGACAGTTAGGTGCTCTTGACGATGACGATGGAGATAATCGTCGAAAGTTCGAGATTTTATCGAGAACTGACGCGGCAAGAATACCGAGAATGTTTTACATTTAACGGATAATGTTCTACATACTTTCTGAAAACGTCTGACGTATTTAATCCCTCCTCTTGACCGGGGTAATGGACCACAACTATCGACTGATACTAACACAAGAGGCTTTTCCAGAATAAATGAATGATGCACAACCCTTTGTCAGGATTGTTGGGCTTCACTTTCTGACATAATACACAGTGCTTGAACTCATACTGAATTTTTCTACAGAGGTTGGGAAAACAAAAGTAGATACTCAGCTTTGCTTCACATTTGAATACAGCAAAGTGTCCCCATACATAGTGGGTATACCAGATTGAACTTGTTTCATGCTTCTCTGTTATACATGCACACTAGTTTCTCACATGTTCACTGCTTCTGTGGAATAAGACATTATTCACCAATTTTTAAAGCTAATTAAATCTCGGTCGAGCCGAATGTCCTACTTTTTGTCGGATCTGACACCATTGTACGTCTTCCTGTTGGAGACTAGCCATATGTTTTCACAACTTTAAGTAATACACTAGATGGAATTGATCCTCCATAAGCAACATTGGGAACTCAGATGATTGTTCGCCTCCCCATAGTTCTGGCGTCAAACCTTCTGGCACGAGTGACAATATTTCAGCAATATTATTGTCATGGCCATTTATGTGAACTATTCGAGAATCATATTCTTGCAAAGCAAGTGTAAAGCAGGCTAAACTTGCATGCAGCTGTTAATAGGTTTGCAGGAAACTCAGACTAATGGTCACACTAAACGTTGGTTCTTGATCCATGTAAAAAATAACGATTTTTTAAATGCCCAGACCACTGTCACTGCCTGATGCTCTGTAGTTGTAAAAGCTCTTTCACAACTGGTCAATACCCAACTTGCAAATATGATGGACCAGAATGTTGGTTCAAATCTATCATCCTAGTCTGAAACAAACATGTACCTAATGCAAAAATTGATGAATTCGTTAATAATCCAAATTCCAGTGGCATATCAGGGTGGAACAAGGTAGATGAGTTCATACGCGCGTGTCTAATGTTATTGAACGCTTGATGACATTCATCAGTCCACACCCACGGCACGCTCTTTCAGAGCAGATTCAACAACTTTTCTGCATTTATGGATTAATCAGAATAAACCTGGAGAAGCTAAGCCCAAAAATCCTTTCCGCCCCTTTTTATTTCGTCGCACCGCAAAGTTATTAATAGCACTGAGTTTCATTTCATCCAGATGAATTACTTTCGCATTTTCAAGATGTCCAGGAAGCGTAAGTCTTTCTGCAACAAAATGACACTTTTCAAGTTGGGCTGTAACTCCTGCGTCTCTGAATATAGCCAAGAACCTTGTGAGTATTGAGATAATGCTCAGTCGAAGTGATAGTGGCTATTAATAGATTATCCACAAACACAGTAATCTGTCTTCTTAATGCAGGTCCCACAACATTATCCAACGCAGAAATAAAGATTCCTGAGTGATTTTCTTTTGAGTATTTCCTTAAAAAATCTGAATGAGATAATAGGACGCTTGAAAATTGCTGCTTCTGTTCATCATTGAGGGACATAGGGTCCTTTAGTTTCTCGATTACTTGATCAAATTGCTCTGAGCACTACGGGACTTAACATCGGAGGTCATTAGTCCCTTAGAACTTAGAACTACTTAAACCTATGTAACCTAAGGACATCACAAACATCCATGCGTAGCGGTCGCACGGTTCCAAACTGTAGCGCCTAGTACCACTCGGCCACCCCGGCCGGCGATTACTTGATCCAGAAATGTAGATAGTTTCATCGTGTTTAGGTAAAACATTGTTCTGCGTTTATTGTTTGTAGTGATCCAGCTTAAGCGGGTTGCGGAGCAGTACCACTCAGGTACTCCGTCGTTTCGTATTAAGTCAGCCTCCACTAAAGCATTGTTGATGCAAAATTTCGTATACCACAAGACTCCTCCGATAGTTCCTTTCCATTGTTATACCCTAGAAACTGTAACTGCTCGTTGTAGGCGCTATTCGAATCCTTGGCAGCTCCTCTGGGGCTTGAAGTACTCACGATTAGTTTGCTGGACTCGTTTTACTACCGTTATACGCGTCGTAATGTATCCATAAGGAGAAGTTCAACAGCCGTAAAGTATTTTATAAAATGTATTTTAATCATCAGTTGTTTATTTTCCCATTAGGAATCTACCGGTTTTGGTTATTAACCATCATCCAGGGTGCAGGGTACTACAGATTAGTTAAAAACGCCTTATATTCTTTTGAAGCTGAACCACATCGAAATTGTCCACAATTGTAGAACCAATTTGTCTTAGAGTACTGACAGTCACATTTTGTGTAAAACATACAGACATCAAAGGAGCAATAAGACGAACAATTACTAGAAAAATACCTCAGCAGTCACGTTATATAAAAAATAATGCATCCGTACTACAGAAGTAACGTAGCAACATACTTTAGCGTTAAATGTAAGGTGAATGTTCACGAGAGGTAATGTAAAATTAACGCTAGGCGCGAATACGGCGTCAGGCTGCGAAAGCACAGTATGTTAACTTCCATCTGGTGACCTCGTTCTCATTAAAGCGAACAACAAATTGTGCGACATTGATAGTGAAGTCTCAGAATTTAAATTCTTTTACAATGAACCATTTGAGATTTCCAGTATACCTCACACTAACGAATACTGTTTAGCTTTTACTAAAAATTATGGTATAACGTTAGGTGTACGTAACATTGTTGACTTGTATCAGTCAAGAACAGATTAATCTGGGAAAGAATTTCTAGTAAACACTTAATTATTAGTGTCATTTTCCAAATTTCTTGTGAAAGCAACTGAAATAAAAGTAAAACCCAAGGCAGGACCAGTGTGTATAAATGTCAAGCTTGTACATGTATCATTTGTAAATTTGTAAATAATATGTTCTAAATAATTCTTTTACGTCACGTGTTATGGAAGTGAATACCAGTGCACTCAGCCAATGTTAAATTTCACGCCTCTGATGAGTGCGAATACGGACAGTATTCAGTTCACTCTGGTAGAAAGATAAGTATAGTCTCACCCATTCTCTGTCACTTTATCTCATTTATTTCAAATGTTTATACGTAACTCCGCAACTAATCTGCATTAATCGAAGACTCATTAGAACTGCGAGAGACAGATTATCTCTCACTCATGATAGAAAAACTCTGTGGATATAATGTGGAACATTACGTGTATTACGGATTTTCTTATTTCTGATATAGATTTTCGAGGAGTACGATCATAGCGGGACTATAATCAGCGCCACTGTTGTATGGTGCTATTTTGAATACGGAATGTAATTTGATTACTTATAATAACATTTTGTCTCATACAAGAGGACGATAAGTTCTGATATGTAGCTATGGTGCTCATTAAAGGAAAAATATAATTTCATGACTGGAGAAGGTACGTTCAATTCTTTGGTAAGTGTAAATTCTCCCTTGTCTGTGGCTCCGAACATTATTTGGTGTATCGTAAGACTTAGAGAACTTTGTTTCCAACGAAATCATTAGAGCTTGCACCACCGTCGCTTATACTATATTTTGAGAGATTAATTTCTGGACTTTTGTCGGTATTAATACACAACTTGGACACTGATTCCTATTTTGCAGAACGAGTACGGCGTAGCAACCCAGCAAGGCTTCCCCACGGCGAACGATTGTGCCTAAGGCTATTTTAATATTTTTCAGCGTCAACGATCACCAGAATTCCGCATAGCCGAAGAAATTTTATTACAGGTGCTGATTTCGACATCTAGAGACAGACAGAGTATGATTATGAATTGTTAACTATCTAATGATTTTGTTTTACAGACTTGAGAAGAATTAAATTTGTACCTGGGACAGTGGGAGATATTTGTGATAAGGAATTTGAGGTTATGGTGACAATACGTTCGGAAAATCCGCCCCAGCTCACGCATGTATCGATTCAATGGATTTCCGGCGGGGCCGCTGTTTTCCATACCTCTATTCCACAATTTGGAAGTGAAATGTGCCCCATTATCGGACAAAATCGTTTTTGTTTGGCCTATAAGCACAAAGTTTGCACGTTTCTTACAAACCGCTTCAGCTGTTGCCTATCTTATCGGATATAACTTAATAAACTTCGTAAAGGCTTCCAACACTACTAATATGTGGGCGAAATTACCTGAGGTCTTTGGCAGGGGGCCATAGAAGTACGTGCACACTAACTTCAGTACATGGTCAGGTATTACGCTTTGTATAGGACCACGATTTGTGCAGTTGGTCACTTCACCCTCTGAAACTTATCGCAAGTCTTTATCCCATCTGCCGGCCGGAGTGGCCGAGCGGTTCTAGGCTCTACCGCTACGGTCTCAGGTTCGAATCCTGCCTCGGGCTTGGTTGTGTGTGATGTCCTTAGGTTAGTTATGTTTTAGTAGTTCTAAGTTCTAGGGGACTGATGACCTCAGAAATTAAGTCCCATAGTGCTCAGAGCCATATGAACCATTTATCCCATTTATTATCGTCTTTCACATGTTATTAAATTTTACAAATCCAGCCAATCAATCTCATCTTTGGTTATATACAGGGTATTGTTGTATATCAATTAACACTTTCCCAACTTTCCATCATCTTTAGTCTTTTCGTCATACTTGATTTTCACTATTTCAAAGCAATCGTCCTCGCTTTGATTCGACATATATTTTTACAAATACCCTTTATTTTCTTTCGTCTTTCCACGTGTTGGAAGTAGTCCAATTTCAGAACCTTCGGATTGGCTTGCCCATAAAAAGTCGTCACCGGCATCAAGGTTATTCCAGAAAAATCCGTCTCTCTGATACAGATAGGGATTGATCTGGTGGTTTTTAATTTTCTGTTCTTGGACATCCTTAATTTCTATCTGCCTGATCTGCAGTTGTTGAAGCCGTTTTAACCCCAACACTGTAACCCTTTTATCAATTTCTTCGCTTACCCAAATTTTTATTATGAACAATTTGGTAACTGGTCAGGTAAATTTTCTTCTAAAATATAGCCACCATCCTGCAAATTTCTTTGAGAAATATGATCTGTTTCTGCTTGTAATCCTTCTTCCGAGTTCACGCAACCCATACCACTCTCCTCTGAAGGTATGACATCAGACTTAACCTCGTAGATGTTTAATCTAATTACTCGTACCCGGTCATTATTGGCATACTAGTCTTGCCTCTCTGTAGAAGTTTTGTCTTGGTCTTCTTTAGGACCAGGGTCTTTGGGGTTGGCTATTTCAATTACTACAACATTTTGACAAGCCTGACTCTTCCGTATAGAGCTTTCCGTGTCTTCATAAACGCTAATTTCATGCTGATTGAGAAGCATCAAGGTCCGCTCTCCCCTTTACCACATTTTCCATACAATCTTCTGTAATGCTTCAGTACGTCGTATATCCGAGCGAACTGACGCAGCCACACCTACTCGAGTTCATCGTTGCCCAGCGCAATAAGGGAAGCTTTATCTGATATCGGCTTCGTTAATTCTGCCGCCGAGTCACACTGTAGTGAATCCTGAGGTACCATTGTTGCTTTAACAGCGTCTGCCTCTTCCTTAAACATCAGTACTCTAATTTCATCATTGTTACGGACAGTAGTTGCTTTGTCGACTGGCGTTTCAACTTCAATTATTATTACCACGGGTGCGTCAGTTGCTCTGTGTGCTTGTACATGCTGCCATAGCAATTTATCGACTCGGATCTGTAACAGCGACGTTGTGTTGGCTTTCTTCTGGGCCGCCAAGGTCTTCCCACGCCCCGTGGGCCCCAAACCGGAGCGACTAATGGTTTCCCTGATTACCTACGACCAGCAGGTTTCTGCCCATCCGCCGCATGTACTGATTTTGCTCCTGCCTACTAACATTCTGCTGAGAACCACGTGCCATATTCACCTATGTCATTTCTATAATCATTGCTCTCATTATGTCACAATATTATGAAAAGGAAAGTTGCTGCTTACCATATAGCAGAGTCATTCAAGATAGGCGCAATAAAAAGACTGTAACAAATAAAGCTTTCGACCATCAAGGCCTTCGTCAGAAATAGACGACAGACCCACACACACACACACACACACACACACACACACACTCACTCACTCACTAACGAAGGCCTTACTGGCCGAAAGCTTTATTTGTGACAGTCTTTTTGTTGTGCCTATCTACGACTCAGTATCTCCCCTATATGGTGAGTAGCAACTTTCTTTTTCGTAATTTTATTACATTCCGTCTTGGAGTTTCCATTGTTTGATTGTTCCCATTATGTTATTCTTATAGTGATGTGAGTTATTATTACCACGAAAGTGGTTACCATTATTGCACACGTCTCGTTATTATAGTTGTTGCCATTGTGGTAATTGTTGCTATTACCAAGGCTTTTAAAATTTTCGCGGCTATTCCGCCAATTATCTTCATCTTTGACCTTTTCTCAGAATACATTAACTGTTCTGTAGCTTCTTCCTGTGTACCTCTTGGAACCATCTGGCAGCTTCTTCCACTACTCCCAGACAATCTCTGATTCGGTCCGTCGGCCACGCAAATATTCTACTCTGCGAATCCAATTTTTCCAAAATTGTTTCACCCTGCCGGGCTAGATTCCATTGTAGGATTTTGACACTAGAAAATCACGCCATACATTCTCCTGCTTCTGCTCTGACCAATATTGTTTCAAGAACGCGTTCTTAAATTCTTAAAAGCTAAGTTTACAACGAGGAGGTTTAAGCCCCACTGCTTAGTCTCACCCCCTAGCCGTCGATTTCATCGTTATTTTTCTTTTATCTGTTCCCTCCGCAACTTCAATTAAGTCGGTAGCGTGCAATCAAGGCTGCTTTTTGAGGAGATCGAAAAGCTCCTCCTTCGCTAATATTTTAGTATTATGTGCGTGGCTTGACACATGATGTAGCTTTTTGCCTAATCTCTTCTGTAGTTCAGTTACTGCTACTTGCAACTACTTGGCAAATGATTGTTTCTATAGTTTCCGCTTCCCTCTGTATCTCATCACACGTCGTCAACTGTTTCATGACTCTAGTAGACATGCCTGATACCAAAGTTTGCAAATTCGTAACCTTTTCCATTTCGTCTTTTCGCGCTAATTCTACCTTTTCAGTTACTTTATTTTCAGTAATGGGATCATCCAGTTTGTGTTCGATCCTCTCTACTTTCGTTGCAAAACGTCTATGTATGCCTTCTGTTTTTGACTGTACCTCTATCATGTCCTGCATAAGATTACCAATTACAATAATTTCAATCTTGCTTCCGACTACTTCTGTGTTAACATCTGCAATATTATTATTAAAGATCTTGACCGTTTTGTCCTGAGCATACGCTTTACTTAATTGTGCATCAATTTTACTGTTAATTAATATGGATTGAGAATTAACTCATTCAGACTTAACATTAATTTTGCTGATCAATGTGCTCAACAAATCGTTTATATTTCCAGAGATTACTGGACTCATTATTCTGGTTCTTTCTTAATGGGTTCCTCATATCCACGGTTAATGGATTCGGTTTTGATTTTTATTCCGGATTCTGTAGCATCTGCCAAGGCCAGAAATTCCATTTTCCTCTGTTCCTGTGCTTCATCGATAACGTCTGTCATGCTAGCCGCGAGTTTCTCAACAATGGGATCCACTGCCAGCGTTCCACTTTGTTCTGCCGATTGTTCTCCGTTGATTACAATCAAATTATAAGCTCTATTTGTGTTCATCATGTTGCCTGTTTTACTGGTTAAAGCAAATTTAGAACCTGTGTGGCTTATTTCCAGCACTTATTATTGCCGTGCGTGAGCGACTTTATTCGTAGAGAAAAGGTTTATTTCGCTAAACCTGTAATAGGCAAAATTCGTGCTAAGAACAATATCAAATTATCATACTGTCTGTCATTAACGTCGCCATGTGTAACCTCTCACTTCCTAACCTGCTTACTGGATTTAGGTATAAGTGACCATGTTTGCATATGCCTAAAGAAATTTTGCAGTGAATAAGACTGTCGTTACTGAAGGAAAATAATACAGGCTAATAGGAGGAAAGAGTACAACATATCCTTCTGAAGGAAGAATTTATTCTAAACATAATCTAAGTACTGATAATAATTCTGAAACGGGTGGAAATTTAGTGCAATCTCTCACGAACCACGCGTGAGGGCGATGGGTGAGGGGAAGGGGGGGGAGTATCACGTAATATTCCAGTACAAAAAGTAGTTATAATACAAAAAATACTCATGAGCGAAGAAAGAAGAAAAGATAATTAAACTGTTGTAAGTCCATTCGGACAATGAATATTCAAAATCCTAAGAGAGTTAATCGCAAAGAAAATTATGCAAATGGTCACTGGCATGACAACAGAAGGTTGTTACGCTTTCCCACGACACAAGAGCTCACAAGAAAATGGCAGAAAGCACTGAGTTTTCAGCTTCATAATCTGAAATACTAAATTTTGAAAACAAAGTTTATTGAAGTTGTTGGTTAAATAAATGAAACTTTGTTTCGTAAAGAATAACATTCAGTAACCTCAGCATAACGTAATGAAAAGTTTGGAAAAAGACAAGCAATTTACTTTTAATTGCTTCAAGACTGAATTGAATTTACTTTAAGCAAAAGGGCAACTGATTTGCTTTTAACATAACAATAAGGTTAGTACCAAGCAAGCAGAAGTGACTCGCTAAGCTATACAGAACAAATGAAATTGCTCATTCTTAATATGTGCTGTATCTGTAGTTATTAGTTTTGGAGTGAAATTTTACGTTACTTTGAGCGACTGAAATTAAGTAAATTAGTGAAGCATCTGTTATGTAATCCAACAATTAACATTTACTGAGGCAGCAAAATTTAGACTGAAGCTGGTGATAAGCAAACAAACAAAACTCGTAGTAAATAGTTAATCAGTTTTAATATTTCTACGACACTCGGTGATTGCATGGAAAGGAAAGGGATCCTGCTTGGTAATAAATTCTGAGGAGAACATCAACACAGGTACTTTACAAGTTTTAACTACTACAGGTTATTATTGACGAAAATTATTAACGTTTATGATAGAAATGCCACTGGGTAATGCCAGTACAGTATTAATTAACTGTATTATGGTGTTGTATCTGTGCAGACGATGAAGAATGTAGCCGGCGACAACGCGAAGCTGCCGCTGTTGCTGCTGCTGCTGATTGAGAACCACTAAGTGTCTCCAGAACCAAGGCACATTGTGGATCAGGTGATAGTTAGTATTGCTGTTTCCTCTGCCTAATAACTCCCACCGGGGTTCCATGCCCGCGGGTTAACGAATTAGGTGCGAGCGTAGCTGCACACTGTGTCTGCGGGAGCGCCCAACGTACACTTCCGCACTCTTCCGTGACTCAAGCTGCTCTGCTTCCCCTCTGCTCGCAACGCGACAGAGATTCTCCACACAAATGATGAACAACGGCACAGCTCCTGCCATTTCGTCGTCGCTATAGACAAATTAAAATGAAGTACCCTTGGCTATTACCCAGAAATTTACAATATTTACATTGTAATTACCATCAATTATATACAGTCAGAAATAAATACACTGTTCCATACAGTAAATATTAACTATTGTTTCTGTAATAAAGCTTACACGTTCTGAATGAGAAGTAGAGCACAAGTCAAAAGCAGATATGAAACGGCGAAAAATTTTGGATTGTGCAGAAGGTATTTTATCTGCCTGTTCGGTGTTACAGTATCCCGTACTAACAAATACAGTATATTGACAACGTTGGAACAAATTACAAACGTGCGAGAGGTCGTAAAATTACGGATATATTTGAAGTAATGGCACTATTCGGCGTTTTATTTTTGATAGGTATAACGAATAACCAACATGTAAATGTAAATGAACTTAGCGAGTCAGACGGTACAGGTTCGGATATCCAGAGGGCCACGATGAGTTATAATATATTTGTATTCGTGATGCCTGCTCATGGTGTTTGATAACGATTCCACTCGAAACGAAAGCAAAAAAGCTTGACAAGTCAGCTGCTGTCAGAAAGCTTTTACATTATTTCACAATCAACATGAAACGATGTGTAATTCTACTGATATGTGACGATCAATGAAATGTTTATTATATTTAAAGGACGCTGCTCCTTGATCCAGTATACCGTTCAAAAGCGCCAAATAAGTAATAAAATATTTGCCATGTGTGAGCGTAAGAGTATTTACACCAGTAATATTGAAATACGTGTGGGAAAGCACCCAGACGTACCATTTCAAGTATCAAAAAGCCCAGCAGAAATTCTGAAAAGGCTTGTAAGCGACATCGAATGTACCCACAGAAATGTCACCATTGACATTTGGTACACAAGCTGCCAGTTAGCGGAAGATATGTTAGAGAAAAATTAAACGTTCTAGTCACTCTTCGCAAGAATAAAAGGGAGGTCCTGCCTGAATTTTTGCCTCTAAAACCCAACCTGTCGGAGTTTCGAAATTTAGCTTTGAAATCTCTTGTTTCGTATTCAACAAAAAGAAATCGTTCAGTGATACTCCTGTTCACAATGCATGATACGGATGATATCGACCCCGAAACAGGAAAGCCCCCCATCATTATTGATTACACTCGCCGTAAAGTAGGAGTGAATACTGTGGACAAAATGATAACACGATATCCTGTTTCCAGTGATATTTTATACTATGATAAATACCAGAGAGAACCGTGAAAATTCGAGGTATTTTTTTGAAGAATTTATCGTTTACATTGATGAATGAACACTTGACAAATAGATCGAAAATTATATTACTGCCGACAGATATCTCTCAATTTGTAATAAGGAAATTCTCATTATAAGATGTCATTAACACACCAGGGTCGTCACAGAAGAGGAAGAAAGGGCGTTGTTGCGATGTGTGTGGAAGTAAAAATGACACCACCGTGACAAAAGTCTGGTGAAGTGTAAAACGTTTACTTGTGAAGCACATCTGCTTGCAGAGCATACATGTGTTAATTGAGGCTGACCGATACATCATTTATTATCTCTGTGCAATGGATTTTTTGTCATAGACCAGGAATGGGAAGAGCTGCAATAATTTTGATGAAAAACTATGGCTCACGTGTCAAGGGATATGTGCAATATAGCTCTCGAATAATACTAGTCAAATTTGAAACTAAACCAAAGGACACTGTGATAAAACAAAAATACATGGCAACATCCAAAGAATAAGATACAGTCATTGACGAAATATATGAAGAAATAAGTGATGCAATGAGAAATGTGAAGGGAGATGTAACCTTATTGCCATGAGGGACTGGAACGCGATTGTGAGCGAAGAACCGGAGTAAGGAATTGTTGGCAAATATGGACTTGGAAGAAGAAATGAAAGAGGAGATCGACTAATCGAGTTCTGCTCGATGCACCAATTAATTGTTGCAAACACACTTTTCCAACATCACAAACGAAGAAGATACACTTAGAAGGCCCCTAGAGACCTGAGGAGACAATAGATTGATTACATTCTAGTGAAAGCAGGTTTTGGGAGCTATCCATCTGCAGACATAGGCAGTGATCATAACCTGGTCCTGATGAAAAGTTCACTGAGGTTCAGAAGTTTGAAGAAGAAGTCAGTAAAACCTAAATGGACACTACAGAAACTGAAAACTGAGAGACTGGCAAAGCACTATGCTCACGAAACAGACAACCTATCTAAAACTTTTCAACATGGTGGAGTAAATGAAGACTGGGATCATTTTAAATATTATATACTAAGCAGCAGAAAAGATAGTTGGAAGAACTGAACCCAAAAACAAGAGGAAATGGATTACAGCAGATATTATTGAGCTTATAGAAAACAGCAGATTATACAAAAATGCAACTGGTGAACTAGGAAAAATGAATACAGAAGACTAAAGAATTTAGTTAATAGAGAAGCTAGGAAAGCAATAGAAAATTTTCTTGAAGAAATGTGCAGGGAAGTGGAAGAAAATATGCAAAACGGAGGAACTGATTTAGCCTACAGAACAGCAAATCAATTTTTAACATATGTAAAACAACACTCTCAGGCACAATAGGAAATAAAGAGGGGAAAATGCTGTTTGGTGAAGACATGGTGAAGAGATGTAACGAATATATAGAGGAGTTGTACGCCAGGACACCTCTTTCGGAGGAAGTAATAGGAAGAGAAGAGCAAGCAGACGAAGATGACAAGGATGATAACATTCTGCAAGAAGAATTTAACAGAGCTCTAAAAGAACTATGGTACAACAAAGCAACGGGTACTGATGACATCGCTGCAGAACTAATAAAGAATTCTGGTGACAGCATGAAAATGATGCTAGTTATGAGGTCCATCTATAACACAGGAGATATACTGACAGACCCAGAAATATATCATTGTTCCTATAACAAGGAAGGCAGCAGCTACAAAATGTGAACAGTACCGAACTCGAAGCGTAATATCACATGCATCAAAAATTCTCATAAAAATAGTTCTGAAGAGAACTGAAGAGAAGGTGGAGGTTATGCTGAGTGAAGATCAGTTTGGTTTCAGAAGGGGATTGGGAACAAGAGAGGCGATTCTGGCACTGAGACTCGTTATCGAAAAGCCATTACAGAAAAATAAACCAACTTATATTGCCTTTGTAGACATGGAAAAGGCATTTGGTAACGTTATCTGGCAAGAGATGTTCAGAATGCTGAGGAAAGTATCCGTGTGATACTCAGTTTTTATAAGAATGAGGTGGCAGTGATTAGGAACTGTCACCACGAATAAGAAGCAAATATTACATATTCAAAATTATACCTTATATTCAATGCATACATCCAGGAAGCTATAGATCATGTTCGAGAAGCTACTGAGGTGGGGATCAAAATTAATGGGCAGAAGACAGACAAGCTTCGTTATGCAGATGATACTGCTATAGTCACGGAGACAAAAGAAGATCTAGAGGAACAATGGAAAAAGTTCTATGCCGTCAGTATGGAATCAGAATAAAGAAGAAAACGACTAAAGTGATAGTATGCAGTAAGGGAGCAGAATATGAACCTTTGAGAACGAGAATTGGAAGAGAGGAGCTGGAAGTGATAGAGGAATTTACTTACCCGGGAAGCAAAATCACAAGGAATGGCAGAAGTCGGAAAGAAATCGCGAGCAGAATACAAAAGGTCAAAATAGCATTTGATCGGAGATGGAGCTTACTCACCAGCAACAACATAACTCTGAAAATAAGGAAACATATCACGAATGGTTTCGTTTCAAGTGTGGCTCTATATAGATGTGAAACTTGGATAGTTGGAAGGGAAGAGGAAAGATGGCTAGAGGCCAGGAGATGTGGTGCAATAGAAGGATGATGAAGATCAGCTGGAGAAACAAAGTAACAAATGAAGAGGTCTTAGAAGAGTACAGGAAACTAGATGTTTGTGGAGGCACATCCAAACAAGAAGAGACGGACTTGTAGGGCACATCCTACAACACAACATCATTCGAACGATAGCAGAAGGCGCTATTGAGGGGGGGAATCGGCTGCGGCGACCAAGGACATCACACATGCAACAGATCACGAATGGCGTTGCATGTAACACATACGTGGAACTGAAGTAGGCAGATAGAAGAGAGGAATGGCGCTCTGCTGCAAACCAACCTAACGGTTGAACGCTAAAAGAAAGAAGATATATCGGAAAGTTGATTTTGTCACTCGTGCTAATTTGTTTGTTTCCTATGGTGGAACGCACTGTATAAGGCATCATTTCTACACCATTTACAAAAGATTATGTACTACAAACGGAAAAAACTTACAGAGTCATCCAAAACCTGTATGACGACACAGCTATTTAGACAAAGAAAGATTGGAGACAAGTGGATAGGTATGGCAGAAGTAGGGTATATCTTGGTCCAAAGATACCGCGTCCACTTGTATTTTTTACGGTATGATTGCGTTTGTTAACAGTCGCACAAAGCTGTGAGACGGAAGTATATCGATTACGTGGTGGTCGTCTGTGTGGATACCGATCCTGATACAGACGTAGCGCGCGTTGCATGAAACGACACCGGTAGAGGCAGTCGAATCGTCCCTGCGCATTAAAAAGTTATTTTATTTACGTTTACACGGTCCAGTAACATTAACGTGACCGCCGCCTATGCTCAGCGTCAACATGCAATAACCACCCACAGACGGCCAGACGATAGGTAGTATCGCTGGCAGTGGACTGTGGGGGACGCTGTAATGAGTGCTGTAGTTGTTGTAAGGCGAAAACAAAGTGATTTACCTGATGTCCAAAACAGCATGATGATTTGATTTTTGGCCATGAGTGGAAGCGTTTCCTCAATTTCTAAACATGGTGTGCCCCCGCGGTGCATGTCAAAATGGCTCCAAGGCACGTGTTTTCAGCTCAGGGGAGAACGGCAAATGTGGTGACGTTTACGGGCGGAAATACATGCTACTGTTGACCAGCTGACCCCCCAGATCAACCAAGCGGCTGCCAAGAGTGTCTCCTCAACGACCGTTCATAGAACGTTATTGTGTATGGTTTGTCATGGTAGGTGCCTCGCTCATATACCCTGCTGTTTATCGGCAACTGCCCGCATCTCGTGGTCGTGCGGTAGCGTTCTCGCTTCCCACGCCCGGGTTCCCGGGTTCGATTCCCGTCGGGGTCAGGGATTTTCTCTGCCTCGTGATGGCTGGGTGTTGTGTGCTGTCCTTAGGTTAGTTAGATTGAAGTAGTTCTGAGTTGTAGGGGACTTTTGACCACAGCAGTTGAGTCCCATAGTGCTCAGAGCCATTTGAATCATTTTTTTTTATCGGCAACTAAGTCTGGATTTTAACGCCAATACGCCTACTGGACCTCTTCCGAGTGGCGACAGGTGGCAGTTTCAGATGAAACTTCTTTTAATCTCTATCGGATAGATGGCCGTTGACGGTTAGGGTGTGAAAAACCTGAAAACAAAGGGCCCAGGCTGAAGGAGGGAGAGTTATCGTCTGTGGAATGATTTCATGACATTCCCTGACAGATCTCATCGTTCTGGAGGGCGCAGTGAATCAAAACAAGTATGCGTCCGTTCTCTGGGACAATTTTCACCCCTTCATGCAGTTTGTTTCTCCTCTCATCGATGACATCTACCAACGGACAAAGCAACGTGTCACACAGCTAGCAGTGTATGTGCCGGGTTCAAAGAAGATCAGGATAGTTTATCGTACTCCCTGGCCACCAAAATCCCCCGATTTAAATGCAATTGAGGATATGTGGGACCATCTCGATCGGGCTGTACGCGCCGCGGATCCTCAACCGGGAAACCTACAGAAGGCGGCCATGTCACTGGAGTCGGCGAAGTTCAACGTACCTGTCATTAGCTTCCAGAATCTCATTGCCTCTCTTACTGCTGTCCCACACTGCAAAAGGTGTCTATTCAAATTCGTGACAGGTGGTCATATTAATGTGACTAGACAGTGAATTTAGAATGTTCATTCGAGCTGCAAAAAGCACTCGACAGAACAAAATTCTGCAAGATGTTCGTAATTCTGAAAGAAACAGAAGTACGCTATAAGGAAAGAAGCACAATACACAATATATACAAGAACCAAGAGGAATAACAAAAATGGAAGATGAAGAACAAAGGGCTCGGCTTAAAAAGTGTATAGGACACGGATGTAGTCTTCACTCCTATAGTTCAATATAGTGGGAGAATAACGACGGAAGTAAAACGAATTAAAAGAGTGTGATACAAATTCAGGATTAAAGGGTAGCTATGAGAAGATTCGCTGATGATAGACATTACCATCCTTAGTGAAAGAGAATAAGAACTGTAGGTCTTGCTGAGTGGAATGTGAAGTCTAATGAGTACAGCTTACAATCAGAGAGTAAACAGAAGAAATCCGAACGTAATGAAGAGTAGGAGAAATGAAATTAATGATAAACTTAAGTTCAAACCTGGGAACATAAAGTAGTGGAAGTTAGGACGTCTGCTAGCGGAAGCAAAATACCCATGACAGACGAAGCAAACAGGGCATAAAAGTCGGATGAGCACAGGCAAGCAGAACACGACTGTCCAACAGGAAACTGCCAGTATCAAGCTGCTAATCTATCTGATGAAGACATTTCTGAGAATGTACATTTAGAGCATAGCATTGTATGCTAGAGAATCAAGGACTTTGGGAAAACCAGAAGAGAAGCGTTTGAAACATGTAGCTATAGATGGATTAAGTGGACTGATAGAATTGGGAATGTGAAGATTCTATGAAGAATCAGCGAAGTAACAAACATATGGAGAACACTCAAAAGGAAAAGGGACAGGATGACAGAACACGGGTTATGTCATCAGGGAATAACTTTTAAGGTGCTTCAGGGAGTTAAAGGTTGTAAAAACTGCAGGGGAAGACAGTTATTGGAATATATCATTAAATAATTAAGGGTGAAGAGTGCTAGTGCTACTATGAGGTGAAGACGTTGGTGCAAGAGAGAGATTCGTGGCAGGCAGCATGAAACCAGTCAGAGGACTCAAAGAAAAATAAATAAATAGGTAAATAAAAATAAATAAAGTACAGGGAAAATAGCAGTAAGGTCTTCGAACAGAGACTTCCAGGTAGAAAATTTTTTCTCAGGTGTATTAACAATAACATTTCAATAACATGAATGCACTGGCTCCACATGTACTGCCCTACGTGTCGGCAATATGCAGCATAACATGCCTACTGCTGTGACTATCACCCGTGTAATGAAATGCACTATTTCTTTTCCGATTCTCTCTGTATTATTATACAGAAAGCTAACACAATTTATGATGACATGACGGCCCATACGTGACTCCTTTTGGTGAAATTAATCTCTGTAGTAGCTACATATTTATCTGTTACTGCACATGTGAAACTGTACCACAGCTGAATTATAGTCCTGAAACAACTGGTACACCTACCTAACAAGGGTTTAGGATTTCAGTAAGAATCCCTAGAAATAATGTAAAGTAAATAATATCAGAGTTCTGTGTATCAATCGGTAAGATTGCAACCCTTATACGATCACTTCGGTGTCCGTGTGCCGGTCTGTTCGACTGTTAAAGATCCTTTTTCTCAGGAACTCGTAAACGTGTCAAGCTGCAACTTATGCACATACTGTCGGTGTACAAAACTGAAGCATCTGTGTCAATGCAATCGAAAGGTACGGCTATTTATGTCACATATTTGGTACTCGCAAACTCTCTCTTCAAAAACTGTAGAGTATTTGTCGTTTATCTCGAATCATGAGAGCTGGGAAGGAAGCGAGGTTTCACAGCACAAGTAAAAGAAAAAATCCTAAAACTGTTGATTTGTGATTAAATCACACGAAAAAATCTTTATTTTTCCTTTGTCGTCCGTCTGTTAGTACCCTTTCTATAGAGGAACGGATTGACGAATCAAGTTTAATTAGTGTCACATACCAATAGTTATGGACGCATCATAGAATTTGTTGAACATGCGTTTGATCTTCAGTCAAACTGTGTGGAATCCTGATGCAACAGGTCTTTTTCATGCCAAAATTTGCATGAAAAGACAAATATACAGTAGGTCTCCGTAAACCTGAGAATGTTTGTTGCTAATGGTGAATGATATGCCGAGCCTTTTCATACTTGAGATCAGCATCGTTGGTTGTCGGAACAACAACATATTTTGTAGACCCTAGGGAAACTCACAGCTGAAAGAAGCACGACCAAGATGAAGTTCTACAAATTTCATGCTTTGTCTAAGGTGACTGGTTTGCAAAATTAACCATTTCCTACACTGATATTACAACTTTATGACAATCTAAAATACTCATCAGATGACAACTTTCATGTGAAATATAAATTTTGACACATGGTTGTTTCTCAATACCTCTCACTACGAACAAACTACTCAGTCAGTTTCTGAGCTGCCATTGTATTAATAACAAAAAGCGACATATATTTAAGTAACAGTATGAAATCGGCTGCCTGATGTTTTCCACTTGTACGAGAAAGTTTGCAGTGAAAGAGACTACTTTAAACTTGTAGCTAGAAAATGTTTGTGCTTTCCTGTCCTAAACCGTAATAAAATTAATCTGACTCTAAAAGGAAAATGATTGAAATGGCTGTATTTTAGCGCCTAATCTGACTCGTCCCCTTTATACAGAATTTATTTATTTACGATAACACGAATTTTCTAACAAAAGTATACCACGAAATTGAAAACATTTTTCTTGGACCTGCGAACGTCCACAGCGATCACTGTCTGTGCTCTGTCCATCTTGCATATCGTAAACTCCTACGGCGGCGAACTTACCTAGTACGTTAAAAAGAATCACTTCGGTATTCACTCTCGCTTCGTGCGTAATGTGAGCTGCCGCAGACGTGTGAAAATACAGGTTTGGGGAGCCATGGAAGGAATGACACGGAAAATTTTTGGCCTTCTTTAATGAAACGTCTGAGCGATCTGGTCTAAGTCAGAATACTGAAAGACGTTATCAGAAGCTGTGAGGGTTCCAATCATTGTAGGTGTGTAACGGTCGTATTTCGAAGGCACATGACGAGTGATGAAAGCATAGTCTCAAAGAACTCATAAATTAATTATAATTACTAAAAGTGCCGAGAAATTGCATTGGAGGATAATAGAAGAAGGTACTATGCAAGAATTGGGAAGCTAGATAGCCCATATGGGCCTCCATACGCTGCGGATTACCAATTATCGACTGTAAGTAGTTCGAAGGCGGACCTCCCAACACAGCAAAGTATCGATGCCGCCCTCGACGCAGACCCTACCCTACGCCTCCGCTCGTCTCGCGTTTCGCTGAGAGAGTTGTCGGCTGTTGCAAGAGAGAGGCGCAGATAGGCTGTCCCGCCGAGCGCCGATACGCTGCTCCAAAACCCTGGAGCGCATTCTGGGGCACGCGCCCGGAATCCCGGCATCCCGCGCTGCTACTGCTCGCTACCCGGCCTCGCGGCTTCGGATTCCGCCGACCGCCTACCACACGCCAAGAAGCGGCCGCTCCGACGCTGCGGGAATCTCGGCCCCTGCATTCATCGGCACGGCCTCTGCGGCGCAGCTGGCGGAGGCCTCGGTATATGCAGCGAGAATGCTTTCCAGCAAGCAGCAGTTGCCCTGAAAGAGAATTTTCCGTTCACATTGCTGTCCATTAACACTACAACACCAGGCTTTGTAAGGGGGTATAGAATACCAGACCAATTGTGTGTCGACCGAAAATCTTCTAACAAACAGAACACAGAATGTCATTCCAAACAGAGAGAAGTCTTCAGACGTAAGTTCGTGTGCACCCTAAGGGAGTGTAACATAGTAATTACATTTCACAAACAAATTCTATACAAGGCGTTTGACTAGTAAGCTACAAACGACAGGTGCTAGTAAAAGGAAATGAAACAAGCAAATAATTCCAATAAAAATAGGTGCAGAACTCAATGGTTTCTCCAAAATGACGTATATACAACTCCACTCATGTCAATGTTCCAGCACTGTTAATGTCCAACGTTACGTTTATGGCGTTCCAAATGGTGAAGGACACATGTGTGGTACATGCGTAATAGTGCCCAGACACACGTTCATGAGACTGTTCACAAATGCGTAACTAAATAATCATCAACAAATGTATTTGGCGTGAGTCGCCAATACCGTGACCTCCCACGTCACCAATTTGGACTCGTTGGATTTATTTCTGTGGAGATGTTTAAAAGCTTTCATTTATTTCAGACCAGCCGACAGTGTCGATGAATTCAGAGAAGACACTCTGGCTGTATGTCAGTGCACTCGAGACCCACTGTATATACCTGGGTATCTACCAGGAGGCATCTTGAAGTTTTCTTTCAAATTAAAGGTGGCCATACAGAACACTTATTCTCGTGTGGTTGAGATCAAGTGCATATTTGCAGTTTGGATCTTATAAGACTCTATTATAAAGTGTTCCTGTACTAAGTCGTAATACATCATGTCGCGGAAACCACTGCTTTCGGATCAAAGTTTAATAGAATTATTTGCTTGTTTCGTAGAGCTCTAATTGGCACTTTTGTTTGAAACTGCTACAA
Organism: Schistocerca cancellata; assembly: GCF_023864275.1. Taxonomy (NCBI): domain Eukaryota; kingdom Metazoa; phylum Arthropoda; class Insecta; order Orthoptera; family Acrididae; genus Schistocerca; species Schistocerca cancellata. The sequence goes on from NC_064633.1 coordinate 13,440,976, forward strand.
TAAAACACCCTGTACCAGTCACATTTTGGATAACTATGAGACTTTTCAGTGATGATGCTGACGTATACAGAAAAATCGACATCGAAAATTTGACATTCATTGGAAGAATCCTCAGGAGCTGTGATCTAGCCACATAGAAGTTAGCTTACATAACACTCATTTGAATAACACTTGAATACTGCTACTCATCCTGGAATCAGAATAAGGTGTGATTGATAAATAGAGAATATACAAAGAAGAGGAGCACGTTTCGTTACAGTTTGCTAAAGTAAGTGCGAAAGCATCATGAAGATGATCATCCAACTACAACGGCAGACGCTTCAAGACTGGTGGCCTGCATCACACAATGGTTTACTGTTCAAATTCCTGAAGTGTACAATCCCAAAAAAGGAAACCAATATACTGCTTCCGCTTATATATACCCCATGAAAAGGCCATGAGAATAAAATTAGAAAGATTCGACCTCACATAGAGGCTTATCAAAAATAGGACTGCCGCTAACCATTCGGGACTGGAACAGGAAAGGTAAAAGAAGTGATAGCGATACAAAACGTATTTACGCCACAGAAGTCAATATGGCTTGCGGAGCATATATGTTTATGTAGATGCAGCAAAACTGGGGCCGCTGGCCATCACGAGATAGATTGCCGCATGGTGGCACTGTGGGCAAATCACAGGGTAAGGAAACTACTAATATACACGATCCAGAGATATTAATGTGATCACCGGTTATGTTCAACGTCAACGAGAAATAACAACTCACATACGGCAGGTGGCAGCACTAGCAGGGGCGGGCATATAAAGCGTGTTATCGCATATACACGTCTGCAGCTGACTTTCGCCACTGTAATGTACGCAGGGAACTATGCATGCCACCCCTCCCCCCCCCCCCCAATACAGTTTGATTTCCTTGGCACTTTGGCATACCATGGGGACCATGTATCCCTCCCTGCATCAGTGCATCAGTGCAGTTTGATTTCTTTCTCGCTATGGCATCTACCTGCAGCAGAATGAAACGTGTAACAAAGCTATCAGTGTAAGTGTGCGGTTCGAAGAGCACCAGAATGAGTATTCTGTACTACCCTGGCCACTAAACCCCCTGTTTAAACCCTATCGGGAATCTGTGCGACTACCTGGATCAGGCTGTTCACCCCATGGATTCTCAACGCAGAAACCTAGTGGAGCTGGCCACAGCTGGAGTTGACAAAGCTCCACTTCCATATTGGCACCTTCCATAAACTCATTAACTTTCTTACTGTGCGTCTCGCAGCGGTCCACGCTGCAAAATCTGGTTACACCGCCTTTTAACATATGGTTACATTAATGAGATTGGGCAGTGTGCAGTGGGAAAACAAACGATTGCGTGATCATTCTAGTAACGATATTGGCAGAAAATAAGGGAAGGGGAGAAGCATGGACTGCTGATTTATGGCGTATCTTTCTTTTCAGCGTGAATCATGTTTATCCATTACCTTGGATGACACTCGTTTGCTAGTATGGCAGTGTTTTGGAGAGCCACAGCGATGTTACGCTTGACGGTGGCTATGACTTCAGATCACTGTTGCCAGAGATTAAGGCAACTAACGGCCCAAAGAACATCCAGCGTTCTCTCATGCGGCAGTATCGCGGTGCCCTTTCTCAGTCCATCAATGCTCGTCCATAAACGGCACACGTCTGGGTCATGATTACCAACTCCTATGGCCAGAAGAGCTCCGGATCTGACCCGACAGAAAGTGCGTGAGACCAGCTTGGAATTCGTCTCTGCCCTAGGTGTCGTATTCAAGATGTCAAGGGCAAGTTACAACAGTTGTGGATCAGCCTGCCGCGGGAGAGGATACAATGGCCTTATAAAAGCAGTCTCAGCACAGTGTATTCATCTAAGCCAGAGGGCGAACAACATTGTACTGGCAAGTGAAGTAATACTGCCCAGTTATTTGTTCATTTAACCTAATTCTGCAATCATAGAAATAAGATAAAAAATCTTCATCTTACGAAATTTCATTTCGTTTGCTCTTCCCCTCCGCGGAGCTCCGCTTTTACTGTCAGGCAGTGCTCATAAATCATTTATCAGATTGGATCAGCGACACTGTACGTTTGTTCATTGTCAGTATTTTTGTGTAAGAAAGACACTGTAGTTGTTGAAGACTTAATTCACACTTGGTCTGATGAATGGATTGGAGACTGATTTCTAGCGCTGACGTCTAGAAAGGACCTATTGCTCACCGATTTTTCGGCGATTCACTTCAGGGGGTGTCCTGTATTCGGATTCTTTCGCGCCTGCAATCCAACTGTCTTTGCGGGCATGCTCCTTCAATCTCGTAACACAAGGACATCAGAGTAAAGATGATGATTAGTAGTGTTTTAGGGCACATCAGAGTAAACTGTCCCTGTTAGTTTTTGTGGTGAGGCTGCACGAGGTCGCAGAGAGCGTCACCTTCTCTTCACGCCGTATTTGAACTTAACGCCAAATTTTTCAGTTCGTGTCCCAAGTTGTGACCATTGTGCAAAGTCGTTTCGGCACGCAACCAGGAATCGTGCGTCCCCAAATGTCTACCACTCTGTTCCTTTGTTGTCTACAATACGTACACAATGGCTTTATATGAACATAAGTAATATGACAACCCTGTGTACAATGCACAAGTAATTAAACACTAATGACCATCTGTATGGCAAATCACTTATTTCTCTAAAGTACTCATCGAAGGAATTTGGATCTGTTTGCGTTGTTCGTTCTTTGACTGGTTTTATGCGGCCAGTCATGACTTCCTTTCCTGTACAAACTTTTCATCTGGCAGTAACACACTCAGTATCCTAAATTATTTGTTGTGTGTATTCCAATCTCTGCTTCCCCTAAATGTTTTACGCTCGGATACTCCTCTGAAAATTTCATGACTTGGAGACGTGTCTGCCCCTATAAGGTGAGTGGGTATCGATGCTCGATACAGAACCTCTCCGCTATTAATCATGCAAATGGGAAGGCACTTCATTTCGCTACACTGTCTACCAGTGGCCTTTCCTCAATATTTTATTCTTTGTATGGATTCTGCGTTGTATCGTTTTCTTACACGTCTTCAAATCTCTGTATGCGACGTGTTTCCTGAGCACTCATGCCACATGTGCTGTCGTCGTTTCACTAACCTACAACTGACTGAATAGAAATTGTTTTCAAGTTTACAACGAAAAAGTTAATAATTTTAAAAACGAATACGGAAATCAAAATTGTGTGGCTAGCTTTGAACATATAATTAATTCCGGAACCCACCTCTTGATTTCATAACAAGAAAAAGTTATTCTATTAACTCTGTACAGAGGGATGAATAGAGACAGCAGCACTGATTTTGGTATTGTTTCTATTTACGGGCTTTGAAGTGAAGAGCGAAATGTCAAAACCTGTTTTGAATCTAGGAGAAGAAGAAACAAAATTTTTTCTCATTCGGAAACTAGAGCTATTGCTTGAAATAAGGTTTCTTATACTCTTTCCTAATAAACGATGTTATATCCCTAACTACTTTATTGAAACATTAAACTTATGACGATGGTTTGTTTCTTAATACATTACGTCCCTGAAAATACCTTAAAAATGACATTCTCTTCAAATTTATGAGGTTTACTTCCATAAATGGCTCAGAGCTTTCGAAAGCTCTCTCCATGACTAAAAAATTACTGCTGATCTATTAAAACATATATATTTAATCAGCTATGCTTAAAAGATGGAAGCACTAATAAAACCTTTGTTTTCTATGTAACGAATTTCACATGCCTACAGGTCAAATGATTGCTTTCATTGAGAATAATGCTAAATTGTTCTTTGTTCATTCTTAAGTTTCTTCTACATAAAAACTGTGGATTACTGTTATTACTCTATCTTTCCCACAAATTTCGAAAACATGACACTAAATTTTCAATTAGCCAAAATACTAGTCAGATTACCATATCCTTTAAAACTAAACTTTTTCTTAATGAAACGGAATTGCCATTTTTCTTTACATGTGCTTAAATTACGACAATATAGTATAGACTGGTACTTACAGATAAATTCTTGAGGCTACATTTGTTCTGTCGTTGCAGCAAAAAACAACATGTAATTACTTTTCACCAGATGCGTTTCGCTTTATTGAGGTAAAGCATCATCAGTGGTATATAATTAAGTTATTTACGTTTTGGTTTGCTTTGACATCGAAAAACAGTTAGTTAAGAATATGTTGATTTGTACTTACGGTGATTTTCGCTTGATTTCCCGATGTAAGAAAAGCAACGATGTGCTAGCAGACGGCATTTCCCGAAGTAAGCGAGAAATCAAGCGAATATCACCGAAAGTGAAAATTAATATATTCTTCGAATTGTTTTCCGATTTTAGAGAAAATTAAAACGTAAATAACTTAATTACAGACCACTGATAATGCTTTACCTCAATAAAGCGAAACGTGGCTGGTGGAAAAAAATAGTCCATTTTTGTAGTTGCAACGACAGAACGAAAATACACTCAAGAACTGTAAAGCAACTACGGACACTATGGCCACACATTTGGAGAACTTACAGATAATGTTAGACGAAAGCGAAGTCAGCGCTAAATCGCACGTTTGTCGTAGGGTAAATAAAAAAAATTTGCTGCAGTGTCACCAACCTTGAAATTCATAATTTCGCTGCTAGACTGCTTCAGTACAGACTTATACAAAATAAGTTTGAATGAAATTCTCGTCTATCTTCCGACATGGCAGCTTAGAACCTATCAGGAAATTTCATTTCTATTCACCTCAGAGGTAGTAATCTTCCAGAATTCTCACTACGATTAATCTCAAAATAATATTACTGTGAGCATTATACTTGGTGTTTCTGTGCATGATGTTTCAGAACAAAAGGTAGGTGTCGGAGCTTCATTTGCGTGGAAGAGCCCAAGTTCTTCGTTCCGCAGAAAGTTAGTCGTTGCGTAAAGTAAGCATTCCTTGTCTAAGCCATATTGTGTAAATTTTGCAGTAAGATCTCATTACGTTGTATACGAGAGGGTATTATTCAGTTCACGTCATATTGTGGACTTAATGTTTATAGGCAATCAAATTCCAAAACCACGGTGACATTTTTATGTACCATTGACATTGGGACTATAAAAAACACAAAAGAGTAGAGTAAAAAGACAGTAATACAGAAAATATAATTTTAACTGAGACAAAGTTTGCGAATAATGTAGTATCTAAGAGGGACAGGGATAATTAAACAGGAATTGCAGTTTGCAAATATTAAGTAGCAGGACGTCAAAACCAGATAATCACACAAAAAGCTTCTTACGTCTTTTGGTTTTACTGCATGCTGTGCCAACAGATACGACAGAGAATAATATCGGTGTTGTATCGCTGTTGGCCCGGTGTCAACTAGTTAAGTCAGTAAACAATAGAGGGCATTCTTATCGTTCAGCGAACTCTGGGCAGATATTAAGCACTGAACTGCCAATCCCATCAAACTGTCAGATCTAACCCGTGAAAATGACGCCGTTTAAATACAAAATCTTGACTAGAAAAATGAAATCTTGCAGTCACCTGGTCACGTACTACAAAGCAAACAGAAGTATTATTGAATGTCATAAATCTCTTTGCTGCAGCCTACCAGCAGATATATTGCATTTAGTCTGTAATGAGAAACAGAGTTCCTCCTCAACACATTTAAAGCAACGTAAAGCTAATTTGTCACCGATTTAATTCAGTCTAATGATTTGGATTTTTGTTATGCAAATCACCAGTAACATGCCTCCACAGACGCAGTCTGCTTGGACACAGACAGCAACCGGAAACAGTTTTCTACGTAAGTGCATGCATTGGCCATTTCGTAAGTATATACGTAACATATGCGTACACATACCGCACCCATGACATCACAATCCACAGCCCTCTTCCATAGCATAATCTTGCCCCTCCACCATCTTAAGGCACACTCCCTTTCTTGCAAATGAATCAGTTGGAGTGCTATCAAAAATTAGAAGTACTGCCTTTTGGCCAGTCAGGGAGCTTTTAGAACGACACACTCATATGTACGAGGGCAGTTCAATAAGTAATGCAACACTTTTTTTTCTCGGCCAATTTTGGTTGAAAAAACCGGAAATTTCTTGTGGAATATTTTCAAACATTCCCGCTTCGTCTCGTATAGTTTCATTGACTTCCGACAGGTGGCAGCGCTGTACGGAGCTGTTAAAATGGCGTCTGTAACGGATGTGCGTTGCAAACAACGGGCAGTGATCGAGTTTCTTTTCGCGGAAAACCAGGGCATCTCAGATATTCATAGGCGCTTGCAGAATGTCTACGGTGATCTGGCAGTGGACAAAAGCACGGTGAGTCGTTGGGCAAAGCGTGTGTCATCATCGCCGCAAGGTCAAGCAAGACTGTCTGATCTCCCGCGTGCGGGCCGGCCGTGCACAGCTGTGACTCCTGCAATGGCGGAGCGTGCGGACACACTCGTTCGAGATGATCGACGGATCACCATCAAACAACTCAGTGCTCAACTTGACATCTCTGTTCTTAGTGCTGTCACAATTGTTCACCAGTTGGGATATTCAAAGGTTTGTTCCCGCTGGGTCCCTCGTTGTCTAACCGAACAACATAAAGAGCAAAGGAGAACCATCTGTGCGGAATTGCTTGCTCGTCATGTGGCTGAGGGTGACAATTTCTTGTCAAAGATTGTTACAGGCGATGAAACATGGGTTCATCACTTCGAACCTGAAACAAAACGGCCATCAATGGAGTGGCGCCACACCCACTCCCCTACCAAGAAAATGTTTAAAGCCATACCCTCAGCCGGTAAAGTCATGGTTACAGTCTTCTGGGACGCTGAAGGGGTTATTCTGTTCGATGTCCTTCCCCATGGTCAAACGATCAACTCTGAAGTGTATTGTGCTACTCTTCAGAAATTGAAGAAACGACTTCAGCGTGTTCGTAGGCACAAAAATCTGAACGAACTTCTCCTTCTTCATGACAGCGCAAGACCTCACACAAGTCTTCGCACCCGAAAGGAGCTCACAAAACTTCAGTGGACTGTTCTTCCTCATGCACCCTACAGCCCCGATCTCGCACCGTCGGATTTCGATATGTTTGGCCCAATGAAGGACGCAATCCGTGGGAGGCACTACGCGGATGATGAAGAAGTTATTGATGCCGTACGACGTTGGCTCCGACATCGACCAGTGGAATGGTACCGTGCAGGCATACAGGCCCTCATTTCAAGGTGGCGTAAGGCCGTAGCATTGAATGGAGATTACGTTGAAAAATAGTGTTGTGTAGCTAAAAGATTGGGGAATAACCTGGTGTATTTCAATGCTGAATAAAACAACCCCTGTTTCAGAAAAAAAAATGTGTTGCATTACTTATTGAATTGCCCTCGTAGATCTCCCAAACAGATCCCATCAGTTTAGAGACGCATCAAGGTTCTTCTTGAGACAGACCACTTGGCCATTCATAAATATTTTTTTTAAGAAGCACACACATATTTAGATCTCCAAATCGCTGCCAAGTATTTTAGTGACAAAGCACATTTTTCCAGCTTCTTCTTTACCCGTGTACACTATTTTTTGACTGTTTGTATATATTTTTTCCAACCTGTATAGATACATTTAAGTAAGCTCTTATTGAAAAGATCGATAGGTTTGTGGTCACTGAAACATTGTAAAGTGTTGTGCGACCTGATAACCCATTTTAGCCCCCTGCATATGTGTCATGTTATGGAAGATTAATGTTACCGTGCATTCGAGATAATGGTGCTCATGGTGTCAATTGACCCTAACTACCTCAAATAAAATCCATCGTGATTTCAGGGTAATAGTAGTACCATAGACAGGGTGATTCAAGTCACAATGTTAAAATATCATCATCACACCCACTAACATCAACGACACGTATAGGGTATCGACAGTTAAATGGTTCAAATGGCTCTTAGCACTCTGGGACTTAACATCGGAGGTCATCAGTCCCCTAGACTTAGAACTACTTAAACCTAACCAACCTAAGTATTTCGCACACATCCATGCCCAAGACAGGATTCGAACGTGGGACCATAGCAGCCATGTGGTTCCGGACTGAAGCGCCAGAACCGCTCGACCAGAGCTGCCTGCATGACACTCAAGATTATTGAGCAATGGCACTTACGATATCAACGAGCCTCTATTTCCCGAACAATATCAACAATACGCCCGCATCTCGTGGTCGTGTGGTAGCGTTCTCGCTTCCCACGCCCGGGTTCCCGGGTTCGATTCCCGGCGGGGTCAGGGATTTTCTCTGCCTCGTGATGGCTGGGTGTTGTGTTCTGTCCTTAGGTTAGTTAAGTTTAAGTAGTTCTAAGTTCTAGGGGACTGATGACCATAGATGTTAAGTCCCATAGTGCTCCGAGCCAGCCAATATCAACAATACATTCAGGGTAATTTTAGTCACCTTCACCATAGTAATGGTAATCAACATGTCATCTGACCATCATTACGCCAACAGTACCCGCCAAGCATGCTGAGTAATGGTGGTCACCACGATTGGCTGATGGTCGTTGCAATATCAGTTGACCCTCATTACCACAACAGTACACACCATGTGTTTCAGGTATCGGTAATTACCCTGATCAGAGTAACTGCTGTCATCATTTCAGTTCCCCATCATATCTTCCTGCAATGGCTTTAATTACTGTATTATCAAAAATATTACATAGTTAAGAAAAATGGCATTTCTTACAGAATAAATCAAAAATCATTACATATTTTAATAAATTCTACGAATAACGTTAGATTTTTTTAAGTATTGTAATCGAACTTTGCTCTTTGCAGATGTAGTTTTCATTTTATTTTTAGTGCATTTCGAAGCTTATTTTTCATATAAATGAAATATACATTCTTAGTGTCAGAACTCATTAACGATCTTCTCAAAGTGCAGTATTTTTAGTACAGCTATTGTGCTAACGTTTCAGAAAATGAGATGTTGGTGTATAAACATGCTAGTGGAATATAGTCAAATGTAGGTGTGAGATTAAAATAATGAATGAGTTATTTTAGACAGTCAATAACGTTAATTACACGAGGTGTCACAACAATGGTTCGCCAGGCAACGCCGGTCAACTGCTGTTTGTGTATGAGAAATTTGTTGGAAACTTTCCTCATGTCAATATGTAGTAGGTGTCGCCACCGGCGCCAACCTTGTGTGAATGCTCTGAAAAGCAAATTATTTGCATATCACAGCATCTTCTTCCTGTCAGTTAAATTTCGCATATGTAGCATTCATCTTCGTGGTGTAGGAATTTTAGTGGCCAGTAGTGTAATTGGTGAGTGCACAGTGAAGTATACCTTAACCCTTTTGTTACTCAATAAATGTGATCTTGCAGCAGATGACTCATTATTTTACATATTACGTATTATACGTACAGTCTAAATATGCAGTTGGTTAATTTCATGAGTTCTATTATGCACAACCCCAAGTTTGGTACAAATATCGAAGTTTCCTCCAAATCAACTGTAGTTTAACCTTCTAATGGTCGCCTGGTCGTAGATATTGCTAAGTGCTATAATCGCACTATTTCACTCCCATTTACGGAGCTTGTTAGCACTTGATGTTAGGTTGGCGCCATTAAAATGCATTGTGTTGTAGTAATCGCTGCTGCTTGCTGGATCGCTGCTGTCTCTCGATGCTGATGCTGGGTCTACATCTGGTTGTCTAGGGTTAAAAACATGAGGTCCCGTGTTTTTTATGTGCTTTTGATGATAAAGAACGAGCGAAACCAACAAATATGTAAACTTCAAATATTTATTATTCTGGTGGCCATCTTAATTCCACTGTCCACCAAAGACCATGACTCAACACAAAGTAGTATTTCCTTTACATGTTCTTTGCATTGTTTATCCACCTCAAACAATAACACACAAACACACTTTACCAAAGTGACATTCCGACTGCCCCCCGACCGTTCTTGCTGCTTGTATTTATAACATTGTCAAAGAACTACTAAAAAGAGATATAGTTTACAAGTCACATGTACATCTGTTATCATAATTTGTGCAGAAAAGTTATTAATTTGCATCGAGTGACATAATTTAACATGTTATTAAAATGACAGACAGATTTGTTGACTTGACAGAATAATTCTTTGTTACAAAAAGGCCGTTTTTTAGAAGTTTGTCAATTGACTTCTCTAATTTGCATAAATAAGTAAATAACATGAATTATTAAGAATTACATTGGTTTTCGTCTAAAATAGGATTTATTTCGTGAATACTGAGTGAAAACTCTCCTAGTGAACAAATAGGTTTCACTGGGTGATTTTTATTTAAGGAGATCCAAAATACCTAAGTTGGCCACTATTTTTCGTACTTCATATTAATTATTTAAGATGAACTTAGTGTTTTTACATGATGACATTTGCTGTATCAGTGATCAAGTGATATAAACTTTTGTGTGGGTCTGTTACTCAGTATAATTTAATGGGTTGACTGTTTATGCAGACATGTTATGCAATCATTGTTAACATACACAATAACTTTTCTATAATCATAAATACTCGTTAAACTGGTTGAATTTGGAGGGTATCACATACTTCGGTACAGTAAAGCCTTTAATATGTTCCGTTACAACCTGTAAGTTATATCATTAATGTTAATAAATGAGGCAAGTACGTTTTGTAATTTCTTTATTTACTTTAATATGTGGAAATACGTAACTAAATGTCTGACAAAATATGGTACCAATATCAAACTTCGTTGACTGTCAGTAAGGAGGCACTTTGACCAAATTTCGGGATTAGGTGCTGCGTTTTAATGGCTGGAAAAACACTTTGATATGATTGAGTGTTTCGTTTTAATCGTTGATAAAATATTGGGTGTGACTGGGGAAGAGTAAAAGATGTGTGTCAAGGCGTAGAGACTCTTTTTGGCTGAGTGGAATGACTAAAAGTGTAGATGAAAACGGTAAAATTCTGGGTTTTGCTTCAGATATCTAAATATGTATGTGTAGCCTCAGAATTTCTCTGAATTTCCAATGGGCATAGCTTAAGGAAAATCTGGAAAAAGTGTGATGGGTAAACAAAAAAACTGGGCTGCACTTGAGATATCTAATATATCTGTGTTTTCTTAAAACATGCAATACTGGCCAAAGGGTTTGATCTTTTTATAAACCCTCCAAGTGGTCTGTTTCAACAAAGTGTGGCGTGGCTTGGCTTGCTTAGAAATGGGATGTTGGTTGTGCGGTCACGTGTGTGGTACGAATAAATGTATAGTGTATCTTTACTCCGTAAAAATCGTTCTGCAACTTCACTGCTGTACTGCTACCGACTTCACACCCAAGACGATTCACAGGAAATCGACGTAAATTCTACCGAAAGACGTAATATGAGAACTGAAGTCGTGATGACGGATGGTAATTTGGGCAGTGCGAACATTGTTCCCGAAAAAAGAGATCGCTGGTCCGAGACTCGGTGAGGCTCACAGCTCTATTCCGTCAAGATGTTTAGCAAGTGGCATATAACGAAAACCAACAAAATAAATATGTAAATCAGAGTGATTTTGCGTGGGTAACCACCTTACAGTGTTTGGGCACGCTAACTGGTTGATATTATCAATAATAGATTTCCTAAATGTAAGTTTCCTGACTGAAAACAGATCTCAAATAAATGGTTTCTGGGTCTCCCCTAAGCTGCAGCTGCATATAACGCAGCACCATATTTTCAACACAAGTTTCATATTCCCTAAACGTTTGCACAGTAATATTCGCGCTTTCAGATCATCTGTTGCCATTACGCATACATTCCTTGTAGTTTCCCACACATAAAATATTACAAAAGTCTGGTGGGAAAGAAGAGACTGAGAGAGAATAAGTTATTGTTACAGGACAGTAACTTTCAGTATTGGTGACACTTCCTTTTCTCGTGCCCGTAATACGAATGGGAACAATACACTGCAAATCGTTTGAGACCCTCTCGAACTTATCAACCTGACAGGAACTCAACAAGAAAAGCGTGCTATTGACAAAGATTTGTTACGAGAACGCCTGAGAGGAGCAACTGACAAACGCCATCGTCTTTCCATTGATACGTGTCGTTCTGAGCTGCAAACACGTGAATTGACACTATTGTGATGAATATAGCGGCTGTAAGATTTAGTTCTCTTTCCAGTTAAATACTGCCGTCCTAGCTGTGTCCCGGCAAATAGAAATCTGCCATTTGCAGTCGTGAAGACAAATCTACGTCGTCCTTAACGCGTACGACCCTCTTTTGTACACGGGCAGCAGCGGACGGAAAGCTTTCCCTCCTGGGCCTCTGCCCGTGGCTTTTGAGTCGCAGCTACTAGCTAGCTACAGTCCTCTCTTTGTGCGGTTAAACTACAGTCACCGTCGCAATGCAAAACAGGCTGAGGGGCTTTTAATTACAGCTTTCCGCAGAACGTCTAAAGATAGAAGATGGTTTTGTGCGGCCCGGCACTGAAAGGCAATTGGAGCGGGAAAAAGAGGAAATGTGCGTTTTTATCATCCCCTCCAAGCATCTCCCTAAGTAAAACAATAGACCGTCCCTCCCCTGTCGAATTACTTTGTCTTTCTGCAAAGAACATTAGGTGGAAATTACAGTAAGAGTTGCGCAGCAGGCACGACTATCTACAGTGCGCTATTAAGTGCATTTCAGTAAATGTGTCTGTCATGACGAAAGCGACATGCTGGCATTTTTCTGCTGTGTTGTAAAACACCAGAATGACTGCAGAGTAGAGTAATGCGTCCAACATATCCTTCCTACACTCGTGAGAGTCGTATCCCAATTGTCAACGAAATACAGATAGGTGCTGTTAGGTGCGGAAATGCATATGATGGTCTGTGAATGTCAATCAAACAATTCTCTAACAACAGTTTCATTGCTATTAACATTTGGGGAGCAATGGCACTAAAGACAATTCTGGAACATCTTTCTTCCGAATATGTGTGAGAAAAATAAACAAAATTAAACGCAACCAGTGGTTCCTTATAGCCTTTTTGGATGCTAATAAAACAATGCCAGTTTCGATAACTCCTGCCCACCTTCCAATTGCAATTCATAAATATTGTGGCATGTCTATAAGACTAAGAATTGATTTCAGATGTGTTGAGAAGTGAATAGAATTAGGTACCTTTTTAATGAAAGTGCGAGATATTAAATCAGGACTGGATAAGTTCTGTGCTAATGGAAATAATTGTCACTGAATATTCAGTGATACAACCTATTCTGACACTATAAAATTTCGTTTAGCATTTCCCTTATGTAGTAAATCAAGTACGTTGCTTACGATCTGGTTTGTAATAGTTCTTGTGAAATTGCCTCTTAGATGTGAAAGTATCTTCGTCGGAGGTGCATCCTCTTTATCACTTTCTGTTCAGTGTTTATTGATCATCATGAGCACCTGTGGCACGAGAGGCCTAATTACACCCTGAATATATGTAGAAAATTAGGTCACTCTTTCCTGTTCAGTGAGCAACGCCTTCAACTCTGAATTCCAGCGCTCCTTATCGCTTCTCATTACTTTTGCTCTTCCAAACTTCAGTCACTATGTTGAATATTTTCTTAATCATTCTGTCACTGTCTTTCCGCATATGTCCTGCCATATCCCAGCCTTGTGACATTAATGCAAATGATAATCACTGGTTCATTAAGTCGGTACTAAAAATCATATTTAAAACCCCTTCTACAGATGCCTTTCTCTTCCTCTGGCCCACGGATTTGTCTCACGATCCTTCCATCACATACGGGGGACAACGACTGTTTGTGTCCGTAGCATACCTCAGCTACACTGGTTCCCTGGACGGTGCTAAAGGACAGTCACTTTGAATCCTCGGTCTTGATCGTTGATCTCCTGGCTAATTTTGCATCGACTATTACTGACATCAGACTCAGTCTGCTTAGAGCCCACAGACGAGGTCCCTTGGCACTCTCATCTAGAGTTACCGTATTGGCAGAAAGGAAAAAGTTGGGCTGAATGCCAAGTAAAATTTTTTGTGATGACGGCATCGATCTGGTTGCAGTACAGGAAACTCACGCCGGAGATGAACGCCCAACTTAGATGGTGCAACGTATCATCGTGCCTATGGCATGGCCACATACCTTTGATCTGCGATTGGAGATGCCCACGTGTGCTCAGCAATAGGTAAGATGTTTTGTTAAAATAGAAGAAATCTCGGTGAGTAATATGTACAAACAAAAAGTACTACCTGGCCTCAAGAATTACGGCCCTACCTATCACACCCCGCCATGTATGTGGAAATACAGAACCACTGTTTGGAATGGCGAGACTCTTATTAACTGGGCAGACATTAACAACCTGTTCTCAGTTTTCTACCCAAAGGACAGAGGAAGCTACAGGTCATCAGCTTGGAGTAGGGAATACAACCCAGATCTCTGCTTTATGACGACCGACAAAAACCAAACACCACTAAGTTCTACAAGACGTGTATTAACAGATTTCCCTCACAGCCAACACTGTCTAGTCCTAATCTAAACTGTAACTAACAGATCGAAGTGGAATTTCAGAAAAGAAAAGTGGAGTATCTACGCGGAGAAATTGGATGAATAATTTCGATGAATCCACCTAACAGCCAGTAACTATGACAGATTCATAGTTTCCGTTAAAAGTGCAGGAAAAACCGCTGTTCCAAGGGGTTCTGCAGACAATATGTACCAATCCCAGTCATAAAGATTGAAATGAAGTATCAGAGGTTGCTCGAGAGAGAAGACCCAGACGACCTGTTGCACAGCCTCGACGATGTTCGGCGAGAGAAGCGGGTCGGAAACGTAGCGTCGCTTGATTTAAAAGCGCTTGGCTTCTCCTCCAAAAACTAGGCGGATCTAACAAATTAAATCATAAATCTGCAGATATTTCTGCAAAAAGGATTGTAGCTCACATCCATGTTACATCCAGAGTTCAAAGGGATAAAAAACCGTAAAAGAACAATACGCCATGAACTTAGTGCCTTTAAGACAAAAAACACATCGTCTGATCAATATTATTCCAAATTTATCACTACTGAAGTCAGAGAGGCGGTGTAGAACATTAAGGCAGGAAACGCACCTGGAATGAATGGAGTACACCCAGAAATCCTTCTTCCCTGTGGAAGGTATACCAAAAACTGGCTTGCAGAATTTTATGCAAATGTAATGGCAAAAGGGAACATACCCCAGAAAACGAAGAAGATCGTGACACTGCTTAAGCGGGGAAAACGAAGTGGCCACCCAGAGAGCTTTGGACCAGTGGTACTGCTCAGTGTCGTATATATGCTGCTCGAGATACTTCTATACAACTGCCTGAGCCCAAAAATGCTGGATTCAATCCCAGACGAGCAAGCAAGCAGGAGTCGGATCTAACTGTAGCTGCACTGATCAAGTGCTTTTCTACGTATGCAGAGGCAGTTTACCCGAAAAATAAAAAATAAAAGATAAAAAATGAACTGCATTCGTAGATCTGGAGACTAGGGCTGTTGTACAAATTAATCAAATAATTCTATGCAGCAATACTATCAGACTTATCGACAACATGCATGCTGGGAGAGTTCTGAAAGTGGTTACTGGAGAAAGGAAGAACTCCACCAACATACATAAGAACGGTCTACCACAGGGCTCAGTCCTTGCTCCGCTATTCTTCAATCTTGACATTTCCGTCATTACAAACACACAACATAGGAAGTTTCGCTATGAGGACGAGCGGGCCCTAGCTGCACAAGACGAATCACTTTTTGCAGCTGAGGACATCCTGTGCTCTGACCTTAAGTCACTGAGTGGCTACTTTCACAAATGGTGACTGCAGCCAAACCCGAACAAGACCAAAGTATAACGCTTCCACCTTTGCAACCACTCAGCAAGAAGAGAGCTCAATGTTATCTTTGAAGGGAAACACTTCAACCATAACAACTACCCCGAATATCTAGGAACTACACTGAACAGGATGCAGTCTTACAATGAGCACCTGACAAAGACTACAGGCAAAATAAGGACAAGAAAGAACATCATGTCTAAATTGTGTGGCACTATTTGGGGCTCTACAGCAGACACAGTGCTCAAATCATCAGTTGAGCTTGTCTGGTCAGTGGCAGAATACTGCGCTCCAGTATTGATTAATAGCCGGTACACGACCAGAATTGATGTAGTATTGAACGACACCAAGTGCATCATCAGCGCTGCAATGAAATCTACCCCTACTGCATGGCTACCAACCCAGCGCCCTATACCTCAACCAGAGATATGGCTAAAAGATTACGCTCCTCAGAGAATACAAGGTAATTAATAAGCCTCAGGTGCCTGTACGTAATGATACAGCTGACCTGGAGCACAGAAGACCTAAATCGAGAAGACCATCCATACTGCCAGAGAGATGACGACCTCCAAATTTCATGTCCACAATCTCTGGAAACAACATTGGCGAGATCATTTCCCATCAAAATGCCAAAGCTTCATGATTAAAGAGAAGCCACCCAGCGTCAGTCACGCAAAGTGTGGACAACTTTAATTTGCATACACATTGGCCACAGAATAAGTGTTGAAGCACTCTACAAATTGGGAAATATACCAACACCAAACTGCGACTGCGGTGCTGAAAAACGAACGAGCCAGCACACAGTGAAAGAATGAGCAGTTCGATTTACAAGGAAATCTTCATCGACTTCCCAGCTGCAACACAGAATGCCATCCATTATATTCAACGTCTAGATGTCAATTTGCAATTAAATTGTGCATAAAATGCATATTAAAGGCGATGTATGCCATGCAATAAATAAATACTTCAAATATGCCAACTTGATTTTAATCGAGTTTCGTTGGTGTCAAACTTTCATCGCTGTTCTTAGCAAAGCCCTTGCTAAAACATTTTGTTATCCCGAACAGCACCTGCGATTTAAGAAGTTTTTTGAGGCTCTGTCAGCAGTTTTTGTTTACTATATTTGTTTGCTGATTTTAAATTTGACGTTGTCCTTCCAGTTAACTTGTGATTCAAAGTATGTGAAACACCAATCTTATACAGGGTGATTCAAAAGTAACTCCAAACTCTTCGTGGGTGTAAGGTGTAAGAATAAAACGTTAAATAAAGTTTTGTCGGAAACTGCTTTATTTCTGAATTATAACGCATAATGTCATTCGTTCTTACTTATTCCTCTATAATCTGTGGATTATTTCAGCCTTATCTTTCGCAGAAACAGTTTTAAATTTTCACTCCATACCGACAACTGGTTAAGTGTTACGCTGTAGCTACAGTGCAGTATCACTTTAAATGTTCTGTGATATACGTAACGCTCCTTCGCATAAACAGTTTTATATTTTCTCTCCGTTCCGACAACTGGTTAAGTGTTACGCTGTAGCTACAGTTCAGTCTCACTTTAAATGTTCTGTGATATACGTAACGCGCATATTGGAAAAAGCCTTGTTTCTTTCGCACAAGGTATCAAGAAGAGATTATTATCACTCGACTACAGAGAAGTAAAGGTTATTGCAAGGCCTGATTGATCTACTATCACTAAATGTATTTACCCTCAACCGTTTGTGAAAGTGATGACGTTCCTCAATTTATTATGTACATTCAATGAAGGCGAAATGTTCTCCTGATGGAACAGGAACTTTGTGACTCTGTGAGGGATATGGCCAATTGTTTGTGAACGTATGTGCCTATTTGGTAGTCCATAGCTCCAGTGCAGTTTACACAGGATGTGTATACCATTGAAAGATGACTGTTGTAGGCAAATTCTTTTACTCGTCATCTGTTTTACCTTCTTCAATATCTGTAACATTTATTTTACAAATATCTTTGAGATAGAAAGCTAGTCAGCTCGATTACATATCGATTGTGGAATGTTTGCGAGTTCGTTGCGTAATCACATCTATGGTGAGACGATGGGTCTTAGCCAGTCACAGGCCTTGGCCGTGGCGTGTGGCATGTGCTTCTGGTACGAGAAATAAGTTACATTGCTTCTTCTGGAGGGTGGTATTCTGCATCTTGGAGTAATGAGACGTGATGTATACTGCGGTTATATTTGAAGAAACAGAGTGCTCCTCAAAATTATTTTCCATGTGGAAAGTTGTGATGTTGAGTTACTGTACGATGAATCAGATAACCGATAAGACAATTTCACATTATTTATTTTGGTGAATTCTCTGTGTGAAGTAAATGATACGTCAAAGCTTTGTGACATTCCATGAGCCAGTTCGCACGAACGTGTATTCACAAGCACACGTGTAGACTAAGTGAGTGCACAAAATGTCAGGTGTCGAGGAGCTGGTTGAGCATCATTTTCCCAGTTTATTTCATTCCATTTTTGTATTCAGGTCTCTCTAAATTTATGTGAGAAAGAGAAGGTTTGCAGTGTAAGTGACATTGGATTGTGCTTCCAATTCGGTAGATTGTTTTGTAACATTGAATATGATTATGATTCATACCGTGAAACTGAAATTTTGTGGTGTTGTGTTTTGAAAATCAATATATTCATTTTATTACATTTGTTGAACAGTCACCTCTACTTAGATTATTTACTTAATTCGTGTTTGGCTAAAATACAGTAGTTAAGCAGCCCCCACATTGTTGAAATGAGCTTAGGTGAACGGTGGCGGAACGGTATTCTGCCGCATGACTATAATTAGGGCCATGAAACAAGGGTGGAAAAAATAGCGTTATGTGGTACAATTCATTTGAATGGTAATCTTTTTTAGGCATCAGATGAGGCAATGCTACGTTGACTGCTTTTGGTGACCATTGGACTCCTGTGTGTGATAGAACTGGATGACAGCACCAAATTCGTTTTATGTACGAGAAATGTGGAAATGCAACTGAACCATTCTTATGAAAATGCTTAATTATTGTATTCATGCGAAACATACAAACATATTCGGAGAAACAGCATCACTGCAGTGCGGATCGGTAGAAGCGTGAAACTAACAGAAGCTAATGGCGTCTGTTGCCTTCATGAATATATTTGCTTATGAATGAGATATTCTTGTCCGTGTTAGCCCTTGGTTCAAAATGGCACTGAGCACTATGGGACTTCACTTCTGAGGTCATCAGTCCCCTACAACTTAGCCGCACGGCCACTCCGGCCATTTGCCCTTGAACCCAGTTACATGGATATGCACGATGTGTGACAATACCGTCAATTCTTGCTTTTGACTCAGGTAACGTTAACACTCTTCCCATTGCAATTATATCCTACTCTCTGTGTATCACTGTAACATCAGGGCTTGCTCGTCGCTACCTCTGTTAGTGAGTGATTCTTTCAAACTCACACCAAGGACCATGAATGCAATAGTGGTCACCATAGCAACGTCCTGCAGGTCATCGATGGCGACAAGAGTACACTGTCCTACACAGTAGACACTACAGATTCACCAGTAATTAAGAATTAATTTAACATGTGTAGTACAGCGCAGTGAGCGCCGGACATGCTTCACAGGACAGCAGTAATGAATGTCATACCTGATCCTTCCTGCCATGTAATCTCACTGGAAGAGGGTTCGTACCTCACATTCATGTTTGGCGCAAAAATACAACACGTGTGTCGCTTAACTCTCCGCTCATGACCGAATCCTCTGCTTTCCAAAACCTACGACAATCTCCAGTTACTTCAACAACGATCACAGATACAATTTATTGTTATCTGTTAACAGCTACCGCACTTCCTCGACTACAGCTGCCCGTATGTTTCTTGACGGTTCACTCAAAAGTAAAGTGCCCGCAGTTTTTTAGCGAGCATCCTGTCATCGCTTCAGGCGGTCGTAAATCTACTTTATGGTCATAACATCGGTCCTGTAGACTTGCATCGGCATCGTGCTGATCGCTGTTGCCACGTTAAGAACATATAATAGTTAAAATAAATGTGGTACATTGCCTTATTGTCAGTACTAGGCATAGTAGGAATCCACACTCATTTTTTTCTGTCAGTTACAGTCATAAGAAAACAAAAATAAAGAAAATAAATACATTTCCATTTGATCAACACAAACAAAACTAGAAACGAAACCTTACAATGGATTCCACAGCAAACTCTAGAGTTTCTTTTCACTGTCATCAGGCATAGCGCGTTGTGTAGGAACCAGCTGACCCTCCTCGTAATCAGAGACACTTTTCAATGCCTTTAGACATATTCCTCACCGAACTGTGCCATGAGCCCGTGGGATATTGTCCCATTACTTCACAGCGGCCTCTATGATGTAGAGAAAGGTCAGTGGTGGGACAGGACGATGCAAACCACTTGTTTTAGCATTTCCTATGAATTACCAATGCATGTAAGATCTGGAGAACATGGGGGGCATTCCGCCCGATTGATTCTCTGCTCCACAAGGAGAGTCTTCGCATGATTGTGACGATGGGGACGTTCAGTTCCGTCGTCCATAGCGCGAATATCGCTACAATATGATCACCAAAGTGAGCCACAATGCTTTCATGGATGCACTCCGATACTTCAAACGAGTCATCCTGGCGTGTATTGACACAACTAATTTGTGGCACCCATACATGGTTCTACCACAAAACACGACTGAATCAGCTTCGTAAGGGTGACGGTCTAAGATACAGTTATGGTGTAAACGTTGTCCTCCTGGGCTCCAAACTGGAATGTCAGGGTGGAGACTCATGTGGGTCTCAAGGGGAGAGAATGTCGTGTGTCGCTGTTGCCTAGTCCACAGAGAGTGGTTTAATGCCCACATGATACGGGCCCCCTCCAGAACCCGGATTAGAGTAGGAGCCTTGAGAAGCCTTCTTGCACCAAATCCCTGCTACTGTAACCTACTTTGTACAGTTCGTGTTGACCCTAGCATTTCTGTAGCTGTGTGAAACTGCGGTTGTAGACGTGAAGCTTTGTGTGGGCGGTTTGTGTTTACTGTTATAAGCAGATATTGGTCCTGCACAGGTGTTGTTTTTCTTCTGCGGCCACTTATATGATGATCCTCAACTCATACTGTCACCAAACACTTGCTGCATTTTCAATGAGACATCACCCTCACCTACAGCGACATTCATCTGTGCCATTCCTTGCTCCATTACAACAGCTGTACGGAGCTTCTGATCGTACGTTATTGTTGTCCGAAGTACCCGGAAGCAATACAACACTCGTAATGGCACACAGCACAAATACTGCATAGTGACGTGGTTGCAATAGACTGCACATACTGCCCCTCACGCTAGAGGACATGGAATGTATCCGCTAGAACTACAAACGAAACTATGTATCGATGTCGTACCGTATTCTGGATCACAACGTTTCATCTTAAAGTTTCGGCAGTTACGAAACATTTATTTTGATCACTTTATAACAAAACGTTCAGTGTATTTGTTGCTCCATTGTGTTACGACACATTCAATACGCTCAACTAGGCGCAGAAACCAAATTGACTGTAACTTTGTGTGCTTACTCTTTTGGTACTTTCTGTTTACCGACGTATAGGCCTTGCATGTAGCAGCCATAATTACTAAACAACTGTAGTATACATCTGCCACCTTGAATGATCTCACTGTGCAGACTGTTTTTTTAAGTTTTACACAGTGAGTATGCTTCTGTATTCAATCCTCGTATATTCAAATTAAATGTAACTACATACTGTGTTGAAATACTTATTTAAATATTCATTTAATTTATAAATTAACTCTTATTTATTTTATTTTGTTTATGTATTTATATATTTGTTCATTTAAATGTTTATAAATTTCATGCCTTGGAACGAAAATCGTGAAGCAACTGTATTCTTATACCCTTTTCCAAATTTCTCTATGTATGGCTGATATTTGCAACCACCATTGAGAGAGTGCAAGGTGGAGAGCTTAACCCACAAGTTTCACACGTCTGGAACTTTGTTTCAGAGAGTCTTTACGGTCCGTAAATAACGGCGGGTGAGACGCGGTCTAGCTCAGCTGCGAGTTTAATGGTCTCCGCTATGCAGTGTAACAGAATGCAGACGGCACTCGCCGGAGTTCCGTCCCTGGCGTTCCACAGATAACTCAGCCATTTCACGCGGCTAATAGCGTGGCTTCTTACACTGCTGCTCTACAACTTCAGTCGGACAATTCTGCGCAGCGTGCGACATTACCCGAGCTGCGCGTGAAATATTCGTTTTGAAGTAGGGACTCTTGGCTAAAATACTATAGTATCGTAGGAGACAGTACACTATAAATGTAGAGAGGTTGATAATGTGAGTGGTGTACAGTGGTGGATTACTGCTAGTTCCTCTTCCCGTTCCACAGCGTTTCTGTTGCCAAAAGCGACATTACTCAATAACGTTCACTCTGCTTGTCGCACAGACGTCATTTTGAAGTAATGATCTGTGGCAGGGCATGACAAATACTATCACTGAACTAATTCCAAACATATTGCAGTGTATGATACACTGCTCAAGTGAAAACATTATTTCAGTACAAAACCTGATTTGTAGGGCAGTAGTGGTTCTGGCCAAGAACGTTGATTCAGTAGGGGTCATACCACAGCTGAGACAATTACGCATGTCATATTTCACTAACATATGCATCAGCACTTCCTCAACTCGAAGAGCATTCCAAGAATCGTGACATCCCGCCATGTGCCAAGCTGAAGATGGGGAGGGGAGGGGAGGGGAGGGGAGGGGAGTGAGAGGGGAGGGGAGGGGAAAGGAGGAAGTGGAGGAGAGGGTCTCACCAGCCTCCCTACAATTCTGCAAATTTTGCATGAAGCACCGTGTACCTCATGCTCCATACTCCCACACTCTGCAGGAAAATACAGTGAAGTATTTGAACTGATGAAGAATTCACCTATGTTTGCGATACTGATGAGATATATCTTCGCTATGTAACTTTAGAACGAGTACACAGCGTATATCTCTATAAATAATGGAAAACCCACATTTGCTTCCAAGATATAAATAAGGAAATAGGTATTTTGTTTCGTTGAAAATACGTTTTTACTCTAAACACTACTCCACATGCACTGAAAACATAACTAAAAGCAGGCCCACTTTCACATCCTACTTGCTCCTGTCACCACCAGATTACTGCACTTTAGGAGACGAGTGCTCAGTGCAACCAGCATATGAATACACTCAAAACTCGACATTAGTTCGATCTCTGTATCACACCAATAGATTGCTCTACACTTAAAATTGTCCTTAGGTCGTTGGCTGTACAAAGAGTTAATTGCTCTCATTGTCACCAGCAGATGACCGTATAGTAAAACACGCAAAACGGTAGTAAATTAATTATTTTCCACAGATAAGGGGCTGCAATATTCTAAACTGCCGGCAAAATAAGTCGGAAGCGCTGACAGTGCAATGTTTACACCGACTAGTAGATGTAGATGAAAAAACGTAGTGCTGAAATCCGTTAATCAGATGTCACAGTATTCCAATTAAAAAATGCAAGAGAGTAATAAATTAATATGTTACACATAAGAGATGTGGAAAATCCTAATTCATCTGAAGCATTTCTCAGCAGCACGAAAATTGCGATTTTTACATAGCTTGTTAAGGGGAAGTAAGATCTATAGACCGGATATCTTACTGTAGCCTATATATTGCTGCATGGTTAAAAAAGGCAAGAGACTTGTAGATCAATTATTTTCCTCTTGTCAAATGTTCAGAACATTCTAAAATATCTGCAAAATACGTCAGCAACGCAGAAAGTGCGATGTTTACATTGCTGATGGACGTTAATACGTGAAACGCTCTTTGATGTCTCAATATAGCAAAGAAACCTCTGTATTGTAAAAGAATGTGCGGTCTAGTTTCTACATATACACATATTCGCCGAACTACAGCTCGAAATTCTAAAGTATGTGCCCCAGTGGTAGATTTAAGCACCTAAGAACAGCTGAAATTCCAGGCACAGGAAAGGTCTCAGTTCAGGAGGCAAATAGACCGGCTGAATACAACGAATTAGACTTATAAAACACAGTCAAATAAAATGTTTCTGGACCGTGCAAAAATTCCAACTGACGTTAATACAGGAAAAGATAAACAAGGTAAGACTTAGTGCCTGCATTTACATCTCGAACCTTACAACTTGCAATGTATTTACTACTACAGTGTACATACGATCATTAACTTGAAATTTCTTAGGTGGTCCTGCCTGCCTGTGAGAGACATCGGCTGCCTTGCTTCTGTGCCCACTTTATGTTTATGTTTCTAACGTGTTGTACCAGCATGCCAGGATGATTTTTCCCCTTTATTGTCATATCATTCCCCTAACCGTATGAGACAGAGTCGGGCGGTCATCGGATACAAGTCGCCGCTCTTCAGCCATGTGAGAGTAAAAAGTTCAAAACAGAGTATAAAAATGGACACGGAAAATTAATGAATGAATATTTGTCATAATAAAAAGAGATAGATTTAGGTACATAATTTAAAATGGAAAACGTGAAGTAGTTGTTGAATTGAAAGTCTGGCACAGATGAAAAGCAACAGAATGTTCCACGAAAGATAAAAGAGGAACAAGAGCAGAAGTAGCAAAAAGCAAGTGTGAAGTAAGGAGTGGCCCTAGACTGCCAGGAAGAGTGGTATCATGGGGATGTGGCAGTCGGGGTAATGCTTAAGAGGATGTGTGTGTGGTGGGATGGATAACAGAGGAACTCTGGAGAGTGAAGAGGGATGCCACACAGAACCAAGGCTTAGGGTGTGAGTGAAGACGAGTGGAAAGGAAGCCCTGACTCGGCGAGATGGGATGGGTTCACTTAGATCTGATAGGATGGGCACGTATCTTGGTGGATTACATAGTCAGGTCATCCCGTCGAGAGAGGATTTAGAGGGTGGGGAGATGTAGCGTTGGGGGAATGTGGTGGCCGAGGTGCGGCAGAGTACCAAGAGCAGTGAGCAAGGGGGGGAACTACAGGGTCGGTAGTGTCGAGTTTGCAGGTAGCACAGGATATTCAGCGATGTTCAAGATGGAACAGGAGAGAGGGTGCAGGAGGTGGAGGATAGGCGGATTCGAAAGGCTAGGCAAAGTAGGCAAAGTGCATGGCGGTCGACCATCTGTTGGGCGCGATAAAAGGTGGGAGGAGAGGAAGTCCATGCCACATTGGCATAGCACAGAATGGGTCAGATCACGCATTCATAGGTGGGGAGGGCTGTGGAAGCGTGCGCTCTTCATGTTTGTCCAGTAACTACTTTTATCAATTTTGGTATATTGTAGGTTTGTACATGGGGCTAGTCGGCGATCAAGTGTTGGTCCGAGGTATTTTAGTGTGTTTCTTAACTGGATAAGACGGCCGTAAATGGTAAGGTAAAGGTCGTGGAGGCGGAAGCTGTGACCCGCTTATAATTACTGCCTGCGTTTTGGTAGGGCTGATTTTGAGGAGCCATTGGTTGTATCAGGAGGTGAACAGATTGAGGTGGATCTGTAGGGATCGTTGGGATTTTTTTGGGAGGGGGGAGGGTAGAGTGGAGTAAGGCAGTATCATCGAAATGTCGAAGGAGATGAGCCAGCATCTCGTAGTCGTGCGGTAGCGTTCTCGCTTCCCACGCCCGGGTTCCCGGGTTCGATTCCCGGCGGGGTCAGGGATTTTCTCTGCCTCGTGATGGCTGGGTGTTGTGTGCTGTCCTTAGGTTAGTTAGGTTTAAGTAGTTCTAAGTTCTAGGGGACTGATGACCATAGATGTTAAGTCCCATAGTGCTCAGAGCCATTTGAACCATTTTGTTTCGAAGGAGATGAACATAAGAAGGGGGCTTGGACGTGTTGACAGTGTAGAGGACATACAGCAGAGGTGAGAGGACGGAACCTTGGGGTACACCTGTAGTGTAATGGAAAATGCGTGACATAAGACGGACGGTTAGAGGGAACGTAGGTGATGAGGTGGGCATAATTTATGGAAAGGGCATAGGTCTGTAGCTGAAAGAGGGCCTGCAATGACACAAACGGTCATAAGCTTTCTTAAGACCTAGGAAGAGAGATATGGCGGTTTCCTAGTTGTTGATTTGGTGGGAGAGGAGATGAGTAAGGTACAGGAGTTGGTCATCAGAGGAAAAGTTGGGGCGAAAACTACATTGATAGACAGGAATTGGTATTGTTTATTGTGGGTGCTTATGGATACGTCGGGAGAGAATAGACTCAAGGACTTTGCTAAATGTGGAGGTGACATGACAGGATGAGGCGTTGCCTTATTGTCTGTAATTAATAGAACACAGATTTTAACAGGTGTGCTGGTTGACTGACACCTGACACCTGATGCTTAATACCCAATACCGGACGCCAGACAGCACTCTGAGAAACAGACGCACGTGCACACACGACTGTGCAATTGAGCAAGCAGAGTACAGTTGCACTGCAAGTGCAAGAATATTTACAGGGAATGAGTGGAAGATCAAGTGATGAGAAGCTCGGAAATTTTGATCTTTAGAGTGCAATATGAGGCTTCACAGTCGCAACCGAGCTGTCTTCTGTAGTACTGGAAAAGTATTAACATATTTTTGTCCAATGTGCCAGTCATCTCTCAGTTACGAGGGAGGAACGAATGATATGATCGTGTGGCAGTGATGGCCGGCGGTTCTTACCGGGGGAAGTTCGCCGGCTGGTGTGGCCGAGCGGTTCTAGGCGCTACAGTCTGGAACCGCGCGACCGCTACGGTCGCAGGCTCGAATCCTACCTCGGGCATGGATGTGTGTGATGTTCTTAGATTATTTAGGTTTAAGTAGTTCTTAGTTCTATAGGACTGATGACCTCAGATGTCCCATAGTGCTCAGAGCCATTTGAACCGTTGAACCTGGGAAAGTTCTGGCGCGGAGTTGCAAGTCTTAATGCTGGTAACGCCACATGGGCCAACTTGCGTGTCGATGATGATGTAGGGATGATGAGGAACACCCAGTCTACCGGCGGAGAAAATCTCCAACCCGGCCGAGAATAGAACTTGGGCCCACCGTATCGTAGGAAACGCGTTAACCTGTCAGCTAACCAGGCGGGCAGGGTGGAAGAAGATACTAATCGACAAACGCTTTGGTTTGTTGTTATTACTGGAGACCACGGACAACCTTAGTATGAATATTAGTAGTATAGATTACTCCAAACATGGCACGCTTCTTAGCATGAAAAATTATGGGGTACTTACACCTCTTACAGATCTGTTTTGCGATAACATAATGGTTGTTACAATCTGTGATCAAGTGGACTGTCAGGAACTATTAGAGAAGGGGGAGTCTAAAAGGAGATGTGAGGAACATATAACTGATATTTGCATAATAAGTACGCCAATTTCATCATTGTGAGACATGGTGTCAAGGCGAAGCTACCTTTCTCCCTACACGAGAACGACGGTGCGACAGCAAGAGAAAAACTAGAGAACTTCGGCAAGGAAGCACTGGAAACGATTTTAGGAAAACATAAACATTCTATGGCTATACCATATAAGGCGGAATTAGCCGACGTTAAAATGGGTGTTCTAATGGTAGAACTGCCGGGAATAATTCAGCATCTTGTTGTAGAGGACTATTTCCTTTTGTATTTGGACTTAACGCAAGATTTTGCTGGATTTTTAACATTAGTGGAGATGTGCGAATACTTAAAATCAAATTATAACTTCTGCGTGCAAGGAGACTCCCAGGGTAACAGCATTGTGATTGTTGACGACGATGAGAGTGTTGGAACGGAACGCCTAACGTGTGGATCGTATGCAAAACTTCTAAAGTGTGTCAGACACCATCTAACAGTATTTACGATGTAATTGCTTTTTAAAGTATCCAAACATTGACTACGAGAAACTTTTACGTCTTGATTCGCCAAGGGCCATGGCTGTACCAGTACGGAGACGACTGCAAAATGAATCGTGTGACCGTATCTTGTGAAAGGCTATGTAGGTATGTACTTCACGACTTATATCTTTATATTCAAGTACTCTTTTATGGAGCAGAGTTACGGCACTTCAGTAGATATTGGTAATTCCGCGCCACTATTGCCGCTGTAATCACGTTATTTCGTCTCTGCTTTTCATATATTACGACGACGGTCTCCTCGTCTCTGCATATCGGCACTTTCAACTGTTCCACTGCAATTTTGAGGTACCATACCTCGTAATATCTGCAGCCATTTTATTTTAGCTATGCATCTTGGAAGTCCTAACATGGACGACTTCATGGAGAGCTTGATATTAAGCGTATATCCAGATGAGGGAGGATCATGGGCTGGTAGACTCTCTAACGTCATGTCTGGTTGTAAGCCACAAGTTCTTTTAGAACGCAGCGACTTGCACATCAACGGCTACGTATCTGTACGTTATAAAGAATAGTGATTTTGTTTAGCATATATGGCAATGAAGGGTGTTCATACAAAGTGTTGCATTATGGTTTGATCATTTTACGATAGCTCTTTGTGTCTGCAAGTGTGCGAAATCGAATTTTCGTTGCGCTTTAGTGTACATTACGTTAAAAACATATTTCAATGAGTTAAACAGGTACTTTACATGCAGCAACAGTTAATTTGTGCTTGCATAGTGTGAGACGTCTCACAATATATGGTAAGCCGTGATTCCGAGATATCAACTCTGTTATTCCCTTTGGAAATGTCACTGTTCTCGTTTTCAATCGTGTACTCACAAGCAGTAGGCCCTAATGTTCTTGAGTAATCCAGCAAGATTTTGGTATTAAAAACACATTATTCTTTTCTTCCTTACCTAATAACACAACTGTGTTATGTCTGTTTGTCATGGTTAATTCGTTATAGGTGTTTATTTTCACGAATCACTGTTTCCAGAAATGCAGCTGCACATATTGAATCCACCTCTAAAGTATTTTTGTATGTGAACACCGCTCTTTTCGCGCTGCTGACGTATTTTTTGGGATATTATGAGTAATGATATAGGACAAGTACAGTCTATTAACGTCTTAGGGAGTTTTCTGACTGCAAACTGTTGGTATTTACATAGCCATTAGTAGGCCTGTGTCATTTGTAGCGGCAGAAGTGTGAAAATGGGCACAGGTATAATTATGGGCACCCCTCACAAAGAGGGAATGGGAAGTGCTGCAGTCTGGCGACCAGGAGTGGAAACGGTGCCTGTTGTTGATAGACGGTAGCAGTGAACAGTTGAAAGCACTGTTTGAGGAAGCATTGTTTGAAGAAGTGCAGTTACAGCATCGGTTATTGCGTGAATTGATGTTTGTCTAGGACTGCAAACGTTTGGCGGGTATGTGAAATCGTTTCCTTTTTACATCCTTTTGATTAGTTTAAAGCAGTGTCTCTGTGATATCCGGAATAATGGAATCCTAAGCTACTTCTAGAAGCACGTTTTACGTTAGACGTTTTAGTGGCCATGTTGTTTAACAATGGTTGGTGTAAAATGGGCCCATTTGGTAGGAGTAAAAATGGGCCCCTATTTAAGAAGGGCACATAATTACATCATCTCTTCTCTTAAACAGTGTAAAACATTTAAATAATTTTATGGGGATATGGTTAGTGGAACTTTGTGTATACAAGTCACACAAACAAGGCGAGTTTTCAAATTGCGATAATAGACACCAGTGCTTTTGTTCGTCCTTGCAGAATGCCGAGAGCAAAGAAGCGCTATGAATGGAAGTAGCACACCTTTTTCATGACAGACACAAGGATCAGGTGTCAATTCGCAAACCTTGTGGAACTTAATGTGCCAGAGCCTTAGGCTTCAATATAGAGAATGTGACGGTTTTCTTCGATTTATTGCAGACGCTTTCAACAAACACTCATATCCAGCAGATCGAGTGTATAACGTGGACAAGACAGGCCTGTCCATTGTCCAAACCAAAATGCCAAAAGCGATAGGGATGAAAGGGAAGAAACAAATACCAACTATAACGTCAGCAGAAAGAGGAGCTCCAAGTTATCGCATGCATGAGCGCTTCAGAACATTATGTCCCACCAACAATAACTTTCCATTTAACCAACGTGCCCCAAGTTTTAATGAGAGGCTGCCTCATGGTGCAGTTGATAGAGACCATCCTTCAGGATGGGTTGAAAACAATTTGTTCACCGAATGGTTCGTCCAATTCATTGAGAAAATATGTCCTAATGAACAAAGACCTGTTCTCTTCATCTTTGATGCTCATTGTAGCCACGTTCGAAATCCAGATGTGGTTGATTCGGCGAAAGAACACCAACTGTCTGTCATCTTACTTCCTCCACATTGCACCAACAAAATGCAGCCTCATGGGCCCTGTGAAAACGTTCTACAGCGAGGTAGTGAGAGTATGGTTGCATAACAATGGGCGTCCTCTCACACCTTACGACGTTATAGAGGTTTTTGGCGAAGCCTATCTTCGTACTCAATCAGCTGGGGAGCAATAAACGGATTCAAAGTAACTTGGTTATACCCTATGAACCGTTACATCTTCACCGACACTGATTTCATAGCTGCTGAGTTGGTCGCTGGAAAAACTTGCTCCACAGTGGAACATAGACTTCATATATTTGATTCACATGCTCCTCTATTTGCTATCTCTGGACCATCGACATCATCTGCTTCTTCTTCCAGTTATTCCGATGTACAGTAACAGCAAGCACTAGCTATGCCAGGTGATGAAGCCACTGAAACACCAGGAGGTTTTCCAGAGACTTCAACAAATGCAGTTTCACTATTCGATATTTCCGAACATTAAGAAGACAGCCACAACGCGGGGACAGAAAGCAGCAACCGCCTGCCACATCACTGCAACACCACACAAAGATCAGTTTAAAAAGTCGCTTGACGAAAGTGCCGTCAAGAAGAGGTCGTTGAGTTTCTCTGGGATTGGAGGCCGCCCTGCGGACAGAGGTGCAAAATCCAAAGGCCTTCAAAAAAAGAAAATTTGTTCCACAAAACTATCTGATTCATCATCGGACTTTTCAGGCGCCTGCAGCCCTCACCTCGTGGACAGCGATAATGACCTTGATGTGAAAGATGGGGATATACCAGACGAAAGCGATGGAAGTTGCGCTTCTGGTGATGAAAAGTTCTCTCAAAACCGGAGAGGAGAAGTGTGGATTAAATGTGTTATGTGCCAAATGTGGACGCACTTAGATTGTGCTGGCGTGAAGGAGCTACTTACGTTTGCAATTACTGTAAATGAAACCAGAATTCGTGCACAAATGTACGAAAGTTACTTTTGTAGACTAGTATCATTTTGTACTGTTTTAACCCATTTCATTAAAATATTTCCAAAATGTCTTGAACCTTTTTGTGGATGCCCGTATTTGCACCCCGTTTTTTTAACTAATAATGAAACACCAACAGCCGCTATTTTGGTTTTATTTGTTAGGCTACCAGTTTTGGCATTATATTCTGCCATCTTCAGGCCTGCATATAACAAGTAACCCTCATGTTAAAAACCAAGGCAGCACTGTCAACTTGTATCGTGAAGATTTTTTTCACCCAGGCATGTGCGCTCCTTGGGCAGCTGGGAATCGACCAGCTGAATTCCCGCTCTCCGGACACATGTATTTCCCTCCCTTTAAGTTCTATTTTACAATTTTTTTTTGTAAATCTTTGTTTTCGAATAGAATTAATGGATACTAATCATTGTTTCGCCTCTCATTATTTCTTAAACTTGTTATAGTTGTTAATAAAAATATAAAATCAAGAATTTTTACAAAAGAAGGTACCTTCAAGTCAAAGAAAAGAGGGTGTCCATATTTACACCTTTTCCTCATAACAGCAATACCTGGCAACAAATAGCTTCGTTTATACTGTTTCTAGCGAATAACACGATGCATTATCTTTGTCACTCCTAAAATAGTGCTTGAGAACTTTTTTAAACATGAGAATACATGCTTTCACCGTGCATGATGATTAGGGTAATTAGTTACTTTCAGTCTGTCTATTCTGCGACTTAGCAAAGACATATTTTTCAGCATTTATAAGCTTGGTCAGAGTAGTTTTATAATGTCAAATAATTAGGCCTAACTTCTGAAATGTCCATTGTAAGTAGGCATTACAGTCTACCATTGAGGTACATATATTACAATACTGGGGACACTAATTTAACGAAAACGGGCATAAATGGAATTAAATCACATTTTCATTTACATTGAAGAGATGTGTGACATCACTTTAATTGATTTGAGTCTTACATTTTTTTTAAGTATTAAACTGAATTGTCGACGTCAACATCGGACTTTTTCCACTGCTCAGAAACACAAAGTCTAATTTGCTACATTCATTTGTCTGTTTAGGTGTTATTAAGCGTTGAGATCTACCACTGGGCTCCATACATCTGGATTTTGAGCTCAAATTTTGCGAATATGTTTATATGTGGAATGAATGCTTTCTCTTACATTGTACTTCTTTTGTTTTGCAATATTGTGACATCAAACAGCGTTTTTCAGGAATTAACATCAACTAGCAATGACGTATTTTGCTGGAATTTGAGACTACTCCAAAATATTTCCTGTATAAAATCATTAATTTACGATTCTGTTGTGTTTTGTACTGTAAAGTCATTGTTGGTGATGGTGAGTACTACTTACTTATTGTAAACTAACAAACTAAGGCGATTTTAACGGTGGAGCCGTCTATTAGTGTTGTGCAGAGATCGAACTAAGGCCGATTTTTGAGTGCACTCATCTGATATTGGCGCTAAGCACTCGTTCTCTACAGGCAGCAATCTGTTTGTGACAAGAAGAAGTAGGATGTGAAAGTTTGCTTGCTGTTATTTACGTTTTCGGTGCTTGTGGGACATATTTGTAGAAAAAAAACCTCATTTTCAAAAAAGAAAAAGTAAAAACATTCCGATTTGATTATTTGTATTTTATAAGAAAATGTTTGCTTTTTATTATATATAGAGGACTGTACCATTCTACGGCGAATCAAAGTTACCAAATGCCGGATGAACCAATCTTTAAACGAAATTTTGGAAGTCATTATTGCAAAAGTAGTTGAATTTTTTGGCCATTCAGGTACTCTACAATATTTGGCTCCAGAGCGCGGGGAGGTGAGGGGAGAGGGGGGATATGTTTAGTGCAGATTTGCAGGAGGTGTGCAGAGACCCTGCATTCGTCTCCCCTCCTTAAACTCAGCGTGTGGCAGAATGTCCTGAGTCCTGAAATGACCTTGGAAATAAAGAAATGCTGACGCTGCTGTTAGCGAAATATACTTTGTGCAATTGTCTCAGCTGTTGTATGACACTACAAATAAAAAGTAATGATGAAAACTGGGTCAGTTTCTCGCAGTAAACTGAAGTCGACCATTCTGCTTCCCTACTACAATCCTCACATGCTAATTAGACTTCATATCGCTTTGCCACTTTAAGCCCAAATATTCACACGGTGCCGACGTGGTGGCCGAGTATTTCTAGGCGCTTCAGTCTGGAACCACGCGGCTGCTTTGGTCGCAGGTTCGAAGCCGGCCTCGGGCATAAATGTGTGTGATGTCCTTAGGTTAGTTAGATTTAAGTAGTTCTAAGTCTATGGGACTGATGACCTCAGATTTTAAGTCTCACAGCGCTTAGAGCCATCTGAACCATTTGGAAACTAAGTGTTGTTGCCGCCTTCATCTGACTCATCTCAGTTTCCATTAAAATCGTTATTCTAGCAATACTATAATTTTATGTGTGCTTCGTTTTGTGTTTTGTTGCTATGTTAGAATATTCTAAGCTGGTCATAGGTTGTGTTCCAAAAATGAACAGCATAGAGGCAGAAGTGATGACACTTTCTACGGGACCTGGTCGTGCGGTAGCGTTCTCGCTTCCCGCGCCCGGGTTCCCTGTTTCGATTCCCGGCGGGGTCAGGGATTTTCTCTGCCTCGTGATGACTCGGTGTAGTGTGGCGTCCTTAGGTTAGTTAGCTTTAAGTAGTTCTAAGTCTAGGGGACTGATGACCTCAGATGTTAAGTTCCACAGTGCTTAGAGCCATTTGAACCATTTTCTACAGGACCTTACCATCATATTGCTGGACAGTGCTCAAGGAAGCTGTTACCGATTTGTTTGACTGATGGGGCTGCTAAGTGCTATACCATCTACTGCACTGCCCTGACTTAAACTCCCGTAAGTTCAACTCGATTTCTAAACTGAAGGAAGCACGTCACGGCATTCGCTTCAGAACTGCTACAAATTCATGGGCAATAGACTGTCAAGACAACTGGCATCGCTAAGAGTATCCTACGACTTCCCCATGGCTGGCAACTGGTTATAGACAATGCTGGTGACTACTTTGAAGGTCAGTAAAACTTTGAAACACGTATCTATTTTGTACGTGCTGTAAATAAATAGTTGCCATTATTAAAGTCCCAATCTGCGTATATATATATATATATATATATATATATATATATATATATATATATATATATATATACTATCCAGTCTTAAGCACAATGGAGTGTAACATGGTTATCTTTTTTAATACTGTTCATTAATGATTGCGTTTATCAAAACTGGACACTGTATACTACCTAAAGTGTAGGAAATAAGTAGCAGGTGAGGAGGTTCGTTGAAGGGGGATGTTTAGAATGCTATAGTATACAAGAGTGGGAAGAGAACCCCTGTAGTACCTACATGCCTCATGACATATGAAGCATGCAATATTCTATGCATAATATTGTGTAATGTTGCTGTGTGGTACCCATCTAGGTGTACTTCAGTAGGGGCTTACGAAGTTTTTAGTGGCGTGGCACTTTACACGTGACAGCCAGGTGTCGTGGAACTGCGTGTTCATGTTCCATCGGCTGATAGGAGCCCTACCATATATGGAAGCAAAGCGATTTTCAGGATCTGATTGGACGAGAACAGTTTCTGCTGCTTGCAGGCCAAGAACTGTGTTGCATGAGCACAGTGAGTCGAGCGGACGCGTCCGATGATGGTGGACGCATGCCGAGCGCAGTCGCCAAAAACTTCTAAAGAACAGGTAAATATTAAAAGACTACGCGGTAAATTGCAATCGAATGGCTATAATGCCGAGAGAAATGGCCATGAATGTATATTAATGATTGCATTATCTTAAGGGGCTCCGGAACGCCCTATACTTGCAATGTTAAAATAACGCTTATGAATTACATTTTCCTCACAAAGTATTTGAGGTAGGAAGTTGAACTTTTTACAGATTATTTATTGGAATATGGGCTACAACTTAACACAGGGATTTTACAAAATTTTAGTTCAGTTATTAAAGATGATTTTTTCAATAGCAATGAAAATTCACAACATTTTTTTGCAATTTTTTATTTATATATTCAAAAATATACAGTTATTTTGGAAAATGGCTGTGTTAAATTATGCAGAAGGTACTGTGTAACATTTACTGAAAGTTTGAAACAAATATGTTTGGAAGATCCTTAGAAAACATGTAATTAGTATGAGAAAATAAAAGTTTTCGGAATCGAGCGACAAAGATTGGATTAACTTTTTAGTGCATTCCAGGTCCATAGGATGGATTATCTTCATCCTCTGCAAACTCCTCCTCCAGCTTCCTCTTGTTCCTCCTCCTGTTTTCTCTTGCTTGTATTTCTAGACTCTTTACAGCCCTGTCTGCAGCCCGAAGGCATTCCTTGTCTAAAGCAAGCATCGCTCGTACCATGTTAGAACCTATCTTCATTCCCATATTTCTAAATACCTTGCACCTTACAATTTTGCCATCATTGAAAGTCGCAACAGCATCATACACACCAAAGTGAAGTGTTTCTATTCCAACAAATACAGTCTTGGGGATTCTCGACCATATAACACTATTTACACTTTCATTGGGGTTCTGAGTTTTTCCGTGAATACACTTTTTCAACAGTTCAGGTGCTGTTAAGTCTCTGAAAAAAGGTTTAGTCACAACACATACTTTATCTCACATCACTAAAATGTACCTGATGAACACGGACATTAATAATAACACCATTTGACAGCAGTTTAACAGCGCCACAGTGGGTCACGCCCATGTAGAACACATTTCAAAAAAAATTTAAAAATAGTTGTAGTCTTCGGAATTGAATAAACTATATATCTATTAAAAGGTAATAGTCTGCACATTCAGAAAACGCAAAAAAGTAAAAATTTAACTTTTCATGATTTTGAGCCTTTCTGGAGCCCCTTAATGAACTGTTTAATTCCTGTGTTGGTTTGTGATAAGCTGTTGCAACATCTATGTACAGTGAAGTCTGCAGTATACCTGGATTAATACCCAGCAATAAACGTGTCGCATTCCTAAAGTAATTTGCGACGTTATTTAACAACGAATAGAGGGTTCGTTGTCAGACTCCTCTTCGTAGAGTTTCACACCTTGTAGCGTCTTCAGTGCCATGAGCCAGCGGCCTGCGCTGGCTACTGCGAAGGTGGGACAACCATTTATACCAAATTCTAAGTAGGAGACTATACAGATACACATCACGCGAAGTGTGACGGGCTTCCAACAGCAAATTCAGTACGTCAATTTAGAACAAACTGATATCATAGCATCTCTTACTAACGTCAGGGAAGCTTGCACCACGAATATATAGTCATTGGCCACGTTCCATTTAATTGTCATTTTATGAATTCATTTATGTATGTGAATGAAACGTTCTTTCGCTGACCCTGATGCACTGAACGGTACCGTTTCTGTCTTCTGTTATGATTGCTATGTTTCTTTTGCCGAGATACTGCAACGTCATTAAATTTATCTTTTGGTTTTTGTGTATACACTAGCTCAGCACTGAGGTGTCACGCGCGATCAAAAAGCTATTAATAGAGAAATGTTAACGTCGAAACTCACTATCCACGCACGTGCAACTTCACAAAAATTATCTCTTGAAGGTACTGAAGCGCGAGCCACATGCGGCAGAGGAAGTCGCGTGACATAGAAAAAAAAGAGACTTTGGGAAAAGCTATGAAAATACGTGTGGCTCACAACTCACTTGCTTATTAAAGGAACATATTTTTATCCGACTGAGTAGGGTATTACAAAATTTGCCAGGAAAAGTAGTAAACAGTTTCACGAATGCTTACGACATGCCTAGCATGGAAAAAATCATAACTGTCGTGGTGTGCACGGACAGCGAGATATATGCTGTAAAACGACTCTGTAGACAATTTTCAGACTTCTTGTTCTCTAGGTATATGTACAGATTTCTGGCTCTCGAGACACGCTAGCAGCCAATGTAGAGTCGTATATGTCGAATTCACGGTGTGTCCAGATGAATACCTGCCACCTTTACCGTTTGTCCATTTATTTACAATGATCGAGAAGACCCTATTCAAACTGCAGGCGTTTGAACTGGGAAGGCAAGTTTGTTGGGATGGTGGGAATTCATCTTCCCAGTACCGCCTCTCGTTTGGCTCCGCCGGTTAGGATGGTGACCTGCGTGATATGTGATGCGTAGTCTGGTGCCACTGCACAGTCTTGGTGCATCCAGGTTATCCATTAGTATGAGAGGCACACCAGCTTGAGCTCCAACTTGTGGGAAGGCACCCCGATAGCTATAATGAGTTTAGGAACTCTACAGAGTATGCAGTAGCGTCGCCTCTTCTCAAGCTCCAACTTCTCGACAGCTATAACGAGTTTAGAAACTCCACACGATATGTAGTAGTATCTTCTATTGTAATCACTCTATAGACTGACGTGTAGGTGGCCCCTCACCAGATACATGATCAATAATTTTTTACTGATGTTCACCGCCGGTTCAGTCTTGTGCACCATATTGCTGTTTCACAAAACCACCCCTCGCTGCTCTAATTTTTCCGTAAGCTTGGCAAAACCACATTATTTAGGTTACGGTTCGAAAGTACAACATTGTCAAGGCAGCTTTCAATATTTAATAAGCCTTCTGCATCCATTGGCATGCAGGAATGCAGGAGTTACAGAGCGAAGAGTCAAGACTCTCGATCGTGGGATAGCTGGACTCTCCCTTTAGTTGTGATGTACAGACATTTTAAGTTTGGCCGCAGAAGCCCATCCCATAGTAAAAGTGGTCTGACCATTCCACAGGAACCTTTTCGGTTCAGGATCAAGCAGTAAAAATCATACAGTTTGTAGTTTGTAGTTCATGCAACAACTCATCTGTCCTCATACGTCTGCCTGTTACTAGCAGATACGCTCACCTATCACAGTCAAATCCAGCCTCACTAAAAGCCTACCACCTTCTACATGTAAAGGCAGGACGTCACTCTGTCGTACAGTTTAGATGAAACTGTCGTTATGACTCTTCAAGTTTCTCAAAAGCCATAAGACGTACCTGACGCTGAGTAGCTAAAATGCAACGGGTTTAGGTGGAAGTATGAATTAAACAGTCTGAGGACTGTATAAATATTATGTATATGCATTACGTTGAATCATCCTACGTAGGGCACATAAGAAAATACGAGAATTTTCAAAATACGGTGCAGCTCAAAAGTCAGAGAGTAAACAGCTGCTTCTTAGAGGAATTGTTGTATCACATTTCGAATTATATTCCTCAGATCAATAACTGTCTTATACTACACACTTTTAAAAGTAATCTGTGTGTTAATTCATGGTATAAGGTAATTCCATTCCACATTTCTTCCAAATCCATCCAACCATTTCTGCATAAAAGTGTAAGAAACATAACCGCACATAAATTTTTCCCAATTTTAGTATGTATGAGATTTTCACAGCTTTTGTTAACATTTTGGAGATAACAATTTTATTTAGTTCCTTCCTGTTGTTTTCTCGCGGGTAAAATAGATATCATAGGCTACAACCAGTCCAAATAACTGGTACTTGCGGACAAAAGGTATATTTCTCAGGGGCAATTATAATAAAAATTGTGTCACTGCACTATAGTTTACTAAAATCATAGGCTACAACCAGTCCAAATAACTGGTACTTGCGGACAAAAGGTATATTTCTCAGGGGCAATTATAATAAAAATTGTGTCACTGCACTATAGTTTACTAAATTTAAAACATGCAAGTGGTGGCAGTAATTTGTTATATTTACTTTTAAAGTATTTAGGCATACTATTATCATTATAATTCTATCTCATCACCGTTTGAAAGTAAAAGCCAGTTTTGGTAAAAGCTTCACAGTAATAGTGGGTAGTATTTTAGCGTAATTAAGAAACTCTTCTGCTACAAATTCCTGCCATACAAGAGCGATGACCATTTTCACAGAGAACCTCTTACAGTAATAGGCTACCATCAGGTCTAAAATCTGTAATCTTCAGCAGAAAGCGAAATACCATACCAAGATACAGTTATATTTTTCTACCAGCATTCTT
Source organism: Schistocerca cancellata (assembly GCF_023864275.1). Taxonomy (NCBI): domain Eukaryota; kingdom Metazoa; phylum Arthropoda; class Insecta; order Orthoptera; family Acrididae; genus Schistocerca; species Schistocerca cancellata. Next base: position 13,479,981 of record NC_064633.1, read on the forward strand.
TGAATATCATAAATTTTATGCGATACGGGAGGTAAACTACAACTACTCAGATAGTGCTGCAAAAATTAAATCCAGTTTGTTGTGTAAGACCGTAGGAAAGGTAAGCCTTAACTAACCACTAACTACGAAAATGGAAAAATAAAGAAAGTGTAGAATTTTACTGCTGGAATATCAACAGTTGTAGGGGGTACATTAAATCGTTATGAGCAGCAACGAAGAAAAACTCTTCTAAAATACTCCGAAAGTGCTTTATATCAACATTAAACCTGAACTTGCCACTCTTGAAACAATTTAAAATCCTACTAAATATATATTAATGCTGACCTAAATTTCATTTAGGTCATCTGATCTGTGGCTGTCGTAGGTAATGAATAATGACAATGAAATTATTATGCTTCCAAAAGCTTAAGTAATTTGAACTCAGTGTAACAACATTACTTCAGAAGTACCTCAACAAGGTGCAAACGCATTATATTTCCATTTTTTGTGTTTGTGGCATGGTCAAATCTGTATGTAATGAGAAGCAAAATTTTTTTAAAAATCAGCATATTTGTAACTGTGAACTCGTAATGTAGCTGGTGAAACAGAGGTTAACCATAACATAGCAGGCACGTAAATCAGGAAGTTATGGAATCACAATTTTTGGGTCTGTGAAACGTCCCCTTAGAAAAATTATACATGACTGTGCTTAAGCTTACACACAATATTTTTGGGGCAACGCAATCTGACTTTCAAAAATCCCTACAAAAGAATGGCCCTGACTAACATTAACCTATACCTTTCACAAATGACTTACCTCACAAGAAATATTGTTAATCGAACTACTGCAATACAGAGAGCGCCACTACTGCCAGCTAAATAAAAGATTCAGGCTACTAAAGGCACTAACTACTGATAGGCATAGTTAGCAAATGAAAGATTTTGATAGAGAGCAAACAATGTATTTACCTCAATAGTATTCAAAAGTCATCATATATATAGCAGTTCGTGACATCCAGTCTTACAAATGTACTGTTTCTGATGGACACACCTCCAGATTATCCATTCTCAAAAATCCGCCATCTCACTTCCCCACATCCACCACTGCTGGCAGCTCACCTCCAACTGCGCAACGCTACACGCTGTTAACAGCCAACTGCCCAACACTACAATGGCCAACAACAATGCAAACCAGCCACAGACTGCACACAGCACAGCCAGTGACTTTCATACAGAGCGCTACGAGGCGTTACCAATATAAAAACCTAAACAGCCTACTTACGTAGCCCTCATGCTCCCCACAGAAAATTCCACAAATTGTTTTGGGCAGTGGCCAATACAGACTTGAAAAATTTTTTCATAATTACAATAACAAAGAAATCAAATGCACACACTTATTGACACAATGTTGGTCAAAAGCTAAAATTTTCTCACAGTCCATAAAGACAGTCCTGATCGTTCATCACAGTATAATTGCAGTGTTTTTCTCAAAGTCTGAGCAGCAAAAGAGAATGCACACGGAAATAGTGGATTTCCATGCAGTCTTGAAGAAGTAGTGTTGTCCTTCCAACGGAAAGACAGTGATGACTCTTGACATGCAGACAGGTAATGGACACAACAGAGCAAACCCACAGCAGAATCAGTCGAAGTTTTTAAGAATATTGGTAGGTAGGTCATCACAGAGGGCACCCATTGTAGTCCTGGTGGAGAGTATGGTATTGGTGGGCCACCAGAGGTGCAGACCCACTGCAGTCCTTGTAGAAATAATGGTATTGGTGGGTCATCAAAGGTGCAGACCCACTGTAGACCTTGTAGAGACGACCAACAGCCATCTGTTGCGACTGTGCAGGTGCATAATCACCATCGAAGAGTCTTGCGGAGAATATAGCAAGTCCATAAACCACCACTTGTGCACTCACAAAGCTTTTGAATTGTCGTTAGAACCAGAAATGGTGTTAACCAGTCCCTTGCTGAATTATCAACACACGTCCAAACACTAACAGTCCTCTTTTTTTTCACATATTGTGCATATACTATGACCAACAGAAATGTGTGCAGTGAAATGAATGCTTACAAATTACTTAAGTTGATGAACTGGTGTCAATTACAATACTATAACATGAGAATACAATAATAAAGGTACAAAATACATCATTAAAAAACATAACTATACAGATAACATTTGTAGTAAAACAGCCTTTACAAAAGAATAGAAATATACATATACAACAGTGTTACAGGAATTATGACATAAGTACATACATAAAAGATGAGAATAACTTTTGAAACATCAACTTCACACATGAGCATTAAAACAAAACAGAATAAATAATGTCTCATCATCTTTACGAAGTAAATAACATATTATTAATGCAAATTATATTTGAGGATAGCAGTATTCCTCATCATAGTGAATGTAGCTTAGTAATAGAAGAGAAAAGAATTCTATGAAACAGTACACAGAGACAGGAAGAAAACAAATACACAAGGGTACACAAACACATAGTGGGCTAACACAAAAGGAAAGGACAGGGTTTGTTTTCAGTGTAACATTTTGTAGTGCAGTCCAACCCAAAACTTCATTCCATAGATCTTTTCTCTTATTTCAACATTTGTTTCCACCAAAAAAATCCTATCCAAGCATTCTTTCTGTATTTATATGTTCACATATTTCTTACCTCATTATTTATTTTGCATTATCTTACCTTATCATTTATTTCCAAGAAAACCCTACCTAAACCTGTTGTCCCTAAACCCTACTTTTTTGTTCATATCCTCTTTCAAAATACTTTTTTGGCCAAACCATTTTCTTATAGCTTCTCAATGCATTTCTTCCAATTCATCACAACTCGTTCTCTCATATGGCCTACCCCATCTTAAGCTAACTTAAATCTACTGAGCTCAGATGCTAAACTAAAGGACGAGGCAATGAAGCAGCACAAAGCAAATTAACACAAACAGCAATTACAAAAATATGCAAATTGGCAAAGCATGCAGCAGTAAATCTAAATTAACAGAGAAAATGCAACATTACAACTAATATGAGCCAATGTGCAGCAACAAGAAAAATAAATCAGTAGTAAAACTGGCTTAACAGAGCAATAAAAAGTGAAATTTAGTAGCACTATGCCTGGCAAACATCAGCAGCAAATGCAATAACTTATATCTAAACATGACAAAGCTCAAGCAGAAAAAATATTGCACTACAAATGGCCATGTGTAATATCTATGTCACATCTTAACACTAGAGTGATACTTCACGATAACTTACTCTACCAAAAAATTACCAAGTAGTTGAAAAGAAACTTATGTATGCAGTTACTGTTATTAATCCCTTATTATTGTTCTTTCCATTCCGAGTGCTCCTTTTTCGAAGAATATGGATCATAAAATTATTACTTTATGGATCTGTTGGCAGAAAGTGTTCAAATTAGCAAATGCACTTCATTTTATTTTATAAAACCAATGCTGCAACACAGCTGGAAACCAGATATTAAACAAAATGAGCAGTCTCTCAACTAGAAAGACAATAGGTGCAAATTGTTTCTCATCATTTCATTAGGCATTTTAGTAAATATCATAAATTAAGAGCTCCACAGTCTAATCATGTTTTCAAGTTTGAGCGTGTCGTATTTGTGATGCTTTCGACAAAGAAATGTCAATAACTAGGATAATGGCCTCTTTTTTTTTCTCCACCTAATGGCTTTGTTTTGTCACACGACTATCTCTCAGCTGGGCGCCCAAAACGCATTACGTCAAGGTGACCTACCATCCTTACCGAAATATTGACGACATCAGTTTCCTCTACAGTGACAGTCTCATATAAAAATTTCACAAGTCGAGAATTTGCGTTACAAATGTGTAGAAACAAAATCCTGTAAATACAACAGTGTCCAAAAAATTTTCGTCGGCATTGTGGTACATTCACGCATTTACACACATTTCATAACTCTTAAAGTACGATTCTTGGTTTCCAACATCCTTTTTCACAAGTCAGAGTCCCTAACCACTACTCATTATTCCTTACCTTATTACACATATAAATATTCGTCGACACTTCTTCAATATTTCATCATAATAAACACGTAGCATAATTAAATTCCATATATAGCATCAGCTTATTGATCATAAACATACATCAACAGCATAATATACATTGTCATCGTAATAATAACATCATAAAAACTCAGCCAGATCCCAAAAACGTCGTAGCTTTCTGCAATAATTTCATAACCTAAAAAAATTCTCTGCTCATTTCAATAGTGTCATCTACCTCAACCGTACTTTAAAAATCGTGATGCCATACCAAATATATTATTAAAAGCTCTCATAATATCACAGTGGTTCCGAAAAAATATGAACAGTTCACAAAGTACAGGCAAAATACAATTTCGTAAGTGTGAAGTTATCCAACGGTGTAATTACGTAAACATCTGTCACAGAAGTAGTAAAATAAATGTTTGTCTCTCTCAGTTAAATGGTCAGATAACTGTGTATTTTATGTGTTAGAGAAATATGGTACCGATGTGTAAAGTTGTTTAAACAAATGCCATATTAGCTATGGCTCCTTGTGCTTGCCAAACACATGGTACACAAAGTAAGCGTGAAGCCCCCTGAGGATTAGTGTAATTATACCCTCAGGTGTTACAGATTGTCGGCCGCGGTGGTCTAGTGGTTCTAGGCGCGCAGTCCGGATGCGCGGGACTGCTACGGTCGCAGGTTCGAATCCCGCCTCGGGCATGGATGTGTGTGATGTCCTTAGGTTAGTTAGGTTTAAGTAGTTCTAAGTTCTAGGGGACTGATGACCACAGAAGTTAAGTTCCATAGTGCTCAGCGCCATTTGAAACATTTTTGTTACAGATTACAGCAATGGAATGAAATGTTTCATGGAAAACTTTCTTTGTAATTGAAATATCTTGAAAAATAAATGGTTTAAGTACGAAATTAATCACTCAAATGCCAGTCTTGCAGCGCTAAATGTGCATCTTGCTGTAAGATAATTCTGTGGAAGTGTCGTAGTTATCATCCTCTGTAAGCAAAGTTCTGCTGAAGTCAATGTACTTACCTCATCATAAACGAAAGTGAAATGCTTTGCATATAGATATCGTAGTTATTACGTACCTTACCGTGATCAAGAAAGTACTATAATGTAACATATTGTTGTACTACAGAAAAGGGTATCTCATTGTAGCTATACCACAAAAGTTGCTACTAAAACATGTTTTACTTTCCAGAATAATACAGAAAAACTGTGCAGATATATAAAAGATACACTGCAAAAGCTACAATGTAAATAGCGTCATGATATAATTGTGTAGCTGTCAAATAAACTAACCACTGTGTCATCTGGTATCTCTCAGAAAGTAGTTTAAATCCAGAATGTATTTTCAAGTAAACCAAAATGTTGCATTAAAATCTTGTTAGCAGTACCGGTACATGTTCTAAGTATGTCAGCCTTATAGTCGTTACGTAATCGTGCAACTAACAAGCAAGAATGTACACACACAATAACACTGTGTCGTCTGTTCACTATAACAATACATTCGTAAATACTGTCTAAATATGTTCCCTAGGTTCTAGACTGGATAGTGAACTTCAAAACATTGTTGCATGTTAACAGTTTCCAAGTCTGTCAAAGCATACTAATAACGTGAAATGAAAAATGTTATGGCAAAGACTAAGTTATAAAGCAGATTATCTTTCAATAAACGGTTTTACATGTGAAATGTGGTGCAATATTTTACTCTTCCTAGTATGCAGAGTTTCAGTTTCAACGCAATTATCATGTGGTGACATCAGTAAGGAACATTGGAATTTTTCTCAAGGTTAGCTTACATTATTTTTCTCAAGCCCAGCTGGCGCACGTGGCTGCCTGCCGGTGCGAGTCATTGTCTGTTTCTTTGTTGGCGCGTGTCGTTATTGGGATTAGGAGATCTAACTTCTACAAATTCACCTTGTCAAGAGGGCCCTCCCCTGTTTGAATCCCGTCAGTTCTGATACAATTCAATTCTGTCGTTACGATCATATCGTCTGTCGTCATGTCGGAAGATTCCATAGTTTCTTTCTTGTCGGTCACGTGGTGGAGAATTTCTCCCTGAATCGTAACTGCGCACTGGACCGTTGCGTCTAAAGTTATTCTGTCTCCCTTGATAATAATTATTTTGGTTCCCATATTGTATGTTTCTCTGATTGTTTCTGTGATAGTCACTACTGCGGAGAGGTGATCTTTCCCTGTAATTATTACTACTCTGCCAACGGTTGTCATACAGGTGGTGTCTGTTTTGGTCACGATTTGTGTTGTGAGAATAGCCTTGTCGTGTCTAGTTATTATTTTTTTCATCGCAGAATTGCTATGGATGTGACCTATAATTGTTGTGTTCCTGTTTTCGCGTTCCGCAATTGTCAGTGTCAATTTCTAATTCTTGTAAGAGTCCCTGAAAAGCTTCAATGTCGTCTTTGCAACGTCCTGCCAAAATAATATGTCGTAAATGTCCAGGTAATCTGATTAAGCAAATGTGGATGAGTTCTGAGGGGCTGTATGGGTTTGACAGGTACTGAGAATATCCATTCGATTTAAAAATGCTCTTGCGAATGGATATTCTCCACAAAAAATTCGTAGAGCCATCGATGCAAAACCTAAAAAGCGAGTATGTGATGGGGAAGAAGATAGTATTTTCTTCAGATCTAGCGCGTTTCTGCCCTATGTGGGTGCTCTTTCTTCAAATATATGCCGTATTCTTGAGAAACACTATGTTAATGTGATCTTCTGGCCCCCACGAAGATTGCGGCTTTACTCGGCTCTGTGAAGGACGATTTACTGCTTCGTAAGGCAGGTGTGTACCAGATTCCTTGCGGAAATTGTGAGCAGTCATACATAGGCCAAACAACACGCACCGTTCATGAGATGTGTTTGGAGCACCAAAGATACACACGCTTATTACAACCAGACAAGTCAGCTGTGGCCGAACATTGTATTGATACGGGTCATTTTATGAATTACAGTGATGTGAAGATTTTAAAATCCACCTCTTCTTTTTGGGAATCTGTATTCAAGGAAGCTATAGAAATTCGATTAGCCAACAATTTAATAAACAGAGATAATGGTTTTAATTTGGACAAAGCATGGAATCCGGTTCTTGGAGTAATTAAATCCAGAGAAGTCGTCATCGTGTCAGCACCGCTGATCAGACATCGATAAGCAAATCGAATGTCTGTACGCCTTCGCCACAGGCGGCGCATGTGTAAGCGTATGTCTCTGCCGCCGACCAGCATCTGTGACCCGCATGCGCAGTACCGCCGCGGTGGAGCATATAAGGGCACGTTTGGCACCTTGTCATCCATCTCCGGCGGTAATTCGTTTGAATACCGCCCTTCGATTGTGCTATTACGGTACCAATCGAAGCGATAGGTGTTACAGGTGCCAGCCAGCCTGTCTACGTGCAGCAGTCCAGCCAGCATTGGTCCTCACCAGAAGCCAGCAGCCAGCAGCCAGCAGCGGTTCCTGCCAGCAGCCAGCAGCGGATTCTACCAGCAGCCAGCGTCCAGCAGCCAGCAGCGGTTCCTGCCAGCAGCCAGCAGCCTGCAGCCAGCGTCCAGCAGCCAGCTGCGGTTCCTGCCAGCATCCAGCAGCGTTTCCTGCCAGCAGCCAGCGTCCAGCAGCGGTTCATGCCAGCAGCCAGCATCCAGCAGCGGTCCCAGCCAGCAGCCAGCAGCCAGCGACCGACAGCAGTCCCAGCCAGCAGCCAGCGTCCAGCTACGATCCCAGCCAGCGTCCAGCAGCAGCAGCAGCAGCAGCAGCAATAGCGTCCCCACCGGCCGGCCAGCCAGATCGCCTCCCCCGCCAGCAGCAGCAGAGTGGGGCTTCGGCCCCAGTCTCCTACATAGTTTCTCCGTCCTTTCTCCTCTGTGTTTCTCGTCGCCTTCTTTATTCTGTCCTGTGCTTTTCCCCTTCTCGTAATGTCGACCCCCACCACTGCCACTACTGCCAACACCACTGCCATCATATACACATCCCCCTCCGCCGCCGCCACCACTATCACGTGGTGTGCCGCATCACTCCCCCCTCAGTCCATCCCCCCACTCCTCACTCTCCCATCTCCCTTACTATTTGTCGCCCCATCCCCGGTTCCTCCCTCCCGTGCCTCCTCTGATCCCTTCCCTCCACTCCCTCCCTTTGCTCCTTCCGTTTCTGCGGCCCCCGCTAGGGGGGTCGCTCGGAAGGCTATGGGCCACGCTCCACTCTCCCCTTCGTCTTCATCGTCCTCGTCTTCACCGTCGCCTCCGCCATCGCCCTCACTATCTCTGGCGCCACATCCAGCACCGGGACGTGCCACTCCTCGCCCCCTTCCAGTCGCTCACATCCCCCACACCTCCTCCGTCGCTGTCAAGCGCGCCAGTGGCACCCCTGCCTCCTCTACTCCCAAAAAGGCTCCACATCGTCCTCCTTCCCCCACCCATGATGCCATGGATGTCTCCCCACCTGTTCCTGCCGCCTCCTCCTCCTCCTCCACCCCTTCCTCCTACCGCTACCTCCTCTCCTGTCCTGATCCTTCTTGAAGCATGGAACCTAACCTTCGCCAGAATTTTCCTGGAGCCCCCATCTCCCTCCTCACTCCTCGCCATTATTCGGTGCTCATCTTCTCTCCCAGCCCTACCCTCCACACAGACCTCCTTTCCCGCATCCCTGTCACCCGCTTTGGCCCTAATGCCTCCCTCACCCCTACTCCTTCCCCACCTCTCTCCCACCAACCCCAAACCCTGCATCGTGCGCTGACCCTCACCACCGTGATCACTTGGCTTAGTCCGACGATCATGGAGGAGGAGGTGTTGGTGGTGCTTCAGGCCCATCCCCATCTGGAGGTGTGTGCGGTTCGTCGCATACACAACGCTGCCAGCCCCACCCGCCTTATGCGGATCTTTTCTGAGCACACCCCCTCCATAGACCAAGGAAGGTGCCATCCTTTTTAACCAATATTATAAAGTTGACCCCTCCTATACCCCTCCTCAATCCCTCCGCTGCCTAAGTTGCTAGCGGTATAATGCACACCCAACATCTGCGTGCTACGAGGCCCCCACCTGCCCGCACTGTAGGCAAGCCCACTTTTTATGGCAGTGCCACAATCTCCAGTCCCCCCCTCCTGTAATACCTGTAACCTCCCTCATCCTAACTACTCCCTGAAATGTAAAGACCAACCCCCTCCTACCACTTCTGAACTCACCGTGCCTGTCCGCCCTCTTGACGCCCCCACCCCTCCCGGCAATTCCCTTTGCCCACCCCCTACAGGTGAGGACATCATCAGATTCCTCACCATCGTCCTTCAGAATGTTCATCCTTTTCAGTGCCTGCACACCCTCCAACAGATCTCCCTCGCCGCCCCTTCTAACTCAAAATGTACGCCAACTACTCCAACAACCAGGCCCATTTCACCTTCTCCCGTCTTGACACCCTTGTTTAAATCCCTGTCATGGCACGACAGCACCAAATCGTTTTCAACAACATCCGCTCCATTCCCGCCAACAAGAACCTCTTCCTGCACACCCTTGCCACCCATTGCGTGGATGCCTTCTTCCTTAATGAACCCTTCCTCCAACGCCACCACACCATCCACACTTCGCCCTACCTCCTCCACCACTCCGATAATCCCCTTCCGCTTGCGCGTGGCGGAGTTGCCATTGGGCACCACCGCCAGATCCCCGTTCGGCTCCAACCTCTCCTTCCTGACCCCACCAAACACCTGATCCTTAGTCTGTTCTTCCTCGGACTTACCGTTACCTGCGCCACCATCTATGTCTGCCCTAAAGCCCCTATTCCCTTTGACTTCCTCTCCCACATTGACCGTACCTTCTCCTCCTACGTGATCGCCGCCGACCTCAACTTCCATAGTCGTTCTGCCGCCCAGTTACGATGGTGGCATCGGTTCCTCTCCTCCCTTCAAGGTGACCTCATCCCCATCCCCCAGCACACCCGTCCCGAATCCAACTCCACTCCCGATATTATCCTTTCCTCCCCCAACCTCCTTGGCCACATAACGATGGATGTCCTGGAGCCTATTGGTAGCGACCATTTCCCTGTCCTCCTTACTGTTTCAGACAGTCGTCCCCCGCCCTGACCCTCGTCATGACCCTCCTCCTAAGTACATCCATGACTATTCCTGTGCCAACTGGAATGTCTACCGGGATACCCTCTCCACCCAGGTCGATAGCCACCCCTTCACCTACCACCACCCTGACGATGTAACCCATGCCACCTCCTTTCTCCAGCAGACCTTGTCTGAGGCCATGGAGACCCATGTCCCTACTGTCGCCGTCCACCCTTACCGTCCTACCTTACCCCCACAGGCCATCCTCCTCCTCCGTGAATCCCGCCGTCTCTACCGTGCCTTCCTCCGCACACGTGACCCGGACACACTACGACGCCACTGGCAACTCCAGCGTCACATTCATAATTTGCTCGCGGCTAAGAAAAGCCGGGACTGGCGACAGACATGCACCCATTTAAATGCTATCCTACCTATCGTCCAAGTTCTGGTCAGCCTTCTGTCGCCTTACCGGAACTAAACCCTTCCCCTACTATCCTCTTCTCCATGATGATCACCCCTTCCCTGACTCCCTTAGTAAGGCCAATCACTTTGCCTCCCCGATGTCTTTTCTATCCCTGATGATCCCCAGTTCGATTACTCCCTCTACCCGGATATCTGCCATTGAACAGACACCTCTGTCCCTCCCCTCGTTCCTGGTTTCTAGTACTTGGACGACATTGCACACACGGAACTCAATGCCCCTATCACTACACAGGATCTCATTGCTACACTCCGCACGAAACGCAACACTGCTCCTGGTCACGATCGTGTTACCCACCGTCACCTTTGTGAAGCTCCTGTCTCCTTCCTCTCCACCCTGGCAAGGCTCTACAATGTAGTCCTGTCCACTGGTTACTACCCCGACCTGTGGAAAACCTTCCGTATCCTGATGTTCCTTAAACCTGGCAAACCGCCGTCCGCCGTCTCCTCCTACCGTCCCATCAGCCTTACCTTGGTCTTCAGCATGGTCCTGGAATCTATCCTCACCCGCCACATCCACCAGCATCCCAGCCAGCACCGCCTCCTTCCCGTTACCCAGTGTGGCTTTTGGCCGTCATTCTCTTCCGACAATGTTCTCCTTCACCTCACTCATCTCCTTTCCGACCAGCTTAATTCCCGTCGCTCTGCAATCTTCCTCTCCCTGGACCTCGAACGAGCTTATGACCGCGTATGGCATTCCGGTCTCCTCTTCAAGCTCCAAACCTTCGCCCTTCCCATTAACTACGTCTGTCTGATCGGCTCCTTTCTCTCCCGCCGTCCTTCCTATGTCACCATCCATAACACAGATTCCTACATCTTTTTCCCCTGCGCCGGTGTGCCCCAAAGCTCCGTCCTCTCCTCCCTTCTGTACCTTTTGTACACGGCGGACATGCCGCCGCCGTCACCCCCCGTCCACCTTCTCCAGTTTTCCGATGACACCGCCTTCCTTGCCCTTGCCCCCACCCTGCAGCGCTCCCAACACCTTCTCCAATCCCATCTTGACCGGTTCACCTCTTGGTGCAACCAGTGGTTGCTCAAGGTCAATGCCCCCAAAACGCAGGCGATCATTGTAGGCAAAATCACCCCTTCCTTCCACCTCCTTGATTTTTATCTCACCATCTATGGCCATCCTATTGCCCTCACTCCCACCCTTAAGTACCTTGGCGTCACCCTCGACCGTCGCCTCTCCTGGACTCCCCATCTCCGGACAATCCATGCCAAGCACGCTCCCGACTTCATCTCCTCAAGCTCCTTTCCGGCCGTACGTGGGGTCTGGACCCCTCCACCATCCTCCATACCTATAAATGCCTCATCCGCCCTATCCTCTGTTACACCCATCCGGCCTGGATCTCCTGGATCTCCGCCCCCCTACCTTTTATAAATCCTTCCAAATCCTTGAACGCCATGCTCTCCGCCTCCGCCTCCGCCTGTCTCCCCTCCCACACGTGGATCCTGTATGATCTCATCCCCTTCCCCCACCTCCACCTTTTCCTTGAAAGGATACGGATCCTGTACACCTCCCGCAAACTCGATCCTCCTCATCTGCTTGTCTCACCCATCCTCTCCCACCCCCACCCACTACCGTGCCTGTATTCCCACGTTCCACCCGGTCTCCATCTCTCCACCCTCCTCACCCTCTCCTAAGGTGGCTTCCGCCAGCTCCCCCTCCCTGATGATGTCCTCCTCCCCTCCATCTAACCCTCCTATCAACTTTGATCCTCCCCCCCACATCCTGTGTCCTTTCCATTAGGCACCCTCCCACCCTTCTCTTTCCTTTTTCCCCATCCCCTCCCTCCTTCCCTCTTCCCCCATGCTTCCCCTCCCCCTTCCTCCCTTCCCCCTGTCTCCCCTGCTATGGCATCTGCTCTCTCCTCTCCCTCTCCCACCCCCCTCCACCTCTCTTGGCAGGTCCCCAGACTCGTACACGGTAGTGAACATTCGCGCCCTGGAGATCAACGCCTCGTGTTCTGTGTGTGCCGTCGTTTTGTGCTTAAGTGATTCAGTGTTATTCGTTTTGTGCCCCTACGTTCACGTGTGACAATTTTCGTCTCTGTCTGTGCAAAGTGTCTGAACAATTTTATCTTGGACTCTACGCCCGTGAACGGCACCTTGTATTTTAAAAAGTGTTTGTCTCCGTTTATATGTCCACCATGTTTTTTCTTTAAATGTCTTCATTTGTATATTTGTGTTTCTCTGCGGCTAAAGGGCGGCGTCGTATGCTGCTGCAGGCCTGCCTGTAATACAGATTTCAAAATAACAAAAAAGAAAAAAAAATCTTGTCATCAGTCTTGTGACTCGCTCTGAAGATGGCCGGACGTTACGTGGCCGAAATATCAGTAGAGGAAATTTTATTTGCGCGGCTGCATGCCCGAAATTTGGTGGATTATTCATTACGCCGCGAGAAGTTGAAAATGCACTGAATCTACAGTATTTGCAATATTGTGGCCTGTCATTTCGGATTCCTGAGGCGAGCTGTTGCCGACCGATCGATCGATAATGCTTCCCTGTACATTATTTGTTTCACTGTCTACGCCATTATTTGCCGCCCGCTCCATTTCCCTATGCACAATTACCAAATTATTACTTTGAATGTCTGTTGATTCATTACACAGTGGTGCTGATAAGCTATGCTCGTCGTCAATATTATTTCTCAGTTTACTTTGGAGCCTAGTGTTACGTTTTTCACACGCCGTAATTATCACGTATTTCACACGATAACACAGAAAAGCACAATTTGAAGAGCAAAATAAGAAAACACATTAACATAGCACTGAAAATAATATCTACTTAATTGCAAGCGCAGCTGCGAAATACTTGGTGCAAATCTACTTGCATGTCACAACTGTTTTACTGTACAACAATGAAAAACTACAATTACAAAGGTAATTCTCTCTATGATTACGCGCTAGAAACAAACAATAGATACACTAATTACACAAACTACAAGAAAAAAATCAGAACATTCCAGTGAGGTATCCTCGGCCAAGGGTCGACGAATGAAACGTCCCCTTAGAAAAATTATACATGACTGTGCTTAAACTTACACACAATATTTTTGGCGCAACGCAATCTGACTTTCAAAAATCCCTACAAAAGAATGGCCCTGACTAACATTAACCTATCCGTTTTACAAATCACTTACCTCACAAAAATCTTCGTTACTCGAACTACTGCAATACAGCGAGCGCCACTACTGCCAGCTAAATAAAAGATTCAGACTACTAAAGGCACTAACTACTGATAGACATAGTTAGCAAATGAAAGATTTTGATAGAGAACAAACAATGTATTTACCTTAATAGTGTTCAAAAGTCATAATATATGTAGCAGTTCATGACATCCAGTCTTACAAATGTACTGTTTCTGATGGATACACCTCCAGATTATCCATTCTCAAAATTCCGCCATCTCACTTCCCCACATCCACCACTGCTGGCGGCTCACCTCCAACTGCGCAACGCTACACGCTGTTAACAGCCAACTGCCCAACACTACAATGGCCAACAACAATGCAAACCAGCCACAGACTGCACACAGCACAGCCAGTGATTTTCATACAGAGCGCTACGTGGCGTTACCAATATAAAAACCTAAACAGCCTACTTACAGATGTAATACTGCAAAACGCTTTTGTTTCTTTCATCCATTTCTAACCATCACATGCCATAACTAGTGCAGTAGGGCAATTTCTCGAAAATTGTTTCCTGATTCTCACAACTGGTGGTCATTACAGGTGATACTGCAGATGACACAACCAGAAAAAGAAGCTTCAGCTAAAAATTATCTAAGAATTTCATTGTGGTATTTCTACTAACTAAAACTTCTTGCAAATTCAACTCGTACTTTAAATTTTCTAATTACCCTAAGTTAAAATGGCGGTCCCATGTGCCTACACCTACCTTAGTGTCGGGTGTGACAGCGTTATGTTCGCATATGGGCCTTTAGATGTCAGTAAGTTTGTTGTTATGATCCATGTACAAAATGTTCTCTACTTTCTCGTCCAGTAGTGAAAGCTAGGGAATTAATTCTGGGCGCCCACGTATGGTTAACCGTTTTCAAATGTACAGTGCAATTGCTTATTTCACTGAAGGAGTTTCGCAATACACACAGGTGCTAAGCTTGTGGGATATAGTACAAAACTTACATTTTTTAATTACGGTCTGTTGCAGTGTGGCAATACGTGACTCCAGCCTATGTATCGTTAGCAGATTGGCCGATAACGAACACAGAACTTCACCACCCACATTTCATTCCATAACACACCATGCACAAGTTCCATTATTCTTCTTTAAGAGCCGGCCGAAGTGGCCATGCGGTTAAAGGCGCTGCAGTCTGGAACCGCAAGACTGCTACGGTCGCAGGTTCGAATCCTGCCTCGGGCATGGATGTTTGTGATGTCCTTAGGTTAGTTAGGTTTAACTAGTTCTATGTTCTAGGGGACTAATGACCTCAGAAGTTGAGTCCCATAGTGCTCAGAGCCATTTGAACCATTTTTTCTTCTTTAAGAGAGCGATTGAACTTAAGTAGTCATGATATCTTCTTCTATCTTCGTTCTTCCCAAATACTTTTCATACGTTCACTGTGTTCCGTCTAGCGTTCTTCCTATCATATTTTTCCCGTTCTGTTCTCCGTGTGTTCTTGTTCAAGTGTGTGTTTCTTTATGATGTTCTTAAACTGTTCTCTATTGTTTATGCTGTCTTGTGTGATCCCCATTTCTTTAATGTCTTCTTCTGTTTCAGTGATCCACTTTGTCTTGTTTTTGCTCTTATTTACAATCTCAAAGATTTGCCTTGTGAGCCTGCTTTTATTCATCCTGCTGATATGTCCATAAAATTTAATCCTTATCTCTCTGATGGTGTCTGTTATTATTTCTATGTCTTTGTAAATATCTCCAGTTGGCCTCTTCATCCCAATTCCTTCCCGAAACACTGGCCCATATATATTCCTCATAATTTTTCTTTCCTGCTTTTCAATATCTCTGATCTTCGTATGACCATGAATCACTGTAGTCTCTGCAGCATCTTCTTGTAGGACTACTGTGTTGTAATGCCTTAGTTTCGCATTGACAGAAATAGATTTCTTATTACCGTGATTCCAAGTGAATTTATGTGCTTTTTGTAAACTGGAGATTCTATCTTTATTGACTGTTGGGCGCACTCTTGATGGTTGGATTATCTCTCCCAGATATCTGAAGTGGGCAACTTGTGCCACTTTCCCGTATTGAGTTGTAATTGGCTGATAATCTACAGGTTTGTTTTCTCGTAGGAGATTTGTTGCCCAGTTTGCTGTGAGATTTCGTGTAGTTTTTCCAATGCAAGTTTGGCTTCCTCTCTATTGATCGTTAGAATGGCAAGATCGTCCGCGAAAGCCAGACACTTCACGCTGATTCTCTGCTCTTTTTTAATCCCAAGCTGAATTGCTTTTATTTCCTTTTCCCATGTCCTCACAGTTTTATCCTGAACCATGTTAAACAGCAGGGGAGACATGCCATTTCCTTGGCTAACACCAATATGGATATTAAATGCTTTTGATATTTCTCCCATGAATTGAATTTTGGAGGTTGTATCTGTTAATGTTTGTTGAATAATTGACCTTGTTTCCCTCTCGATACTGAACTCCTCTAAAGCGTAAGCTTTTTTAAAATAGACAAAAGTTACCACAGTATCTCTACATCTTCTCATTTGCAAAATGTTTTTAAGTTCCATATGTGCTCGATGCAAGATCAACCTTTGCGAAGCCCTGCCTGGTACTCCTCTATTAACTGGTCCGCTTGTTCATCTAGTCTGTTTAAAACGGCCTTTGAAAGAATTTTGTATATTACAGGGAGCAGTGAAAGTCCCCTGTAATTATTTGGATCGGTTTTTGCACCATTTTAGTGGAGAGGGTGAATTAATGCACATTTCAAATCTCCAGGTATTTGTTCGGTTTCGCAAATATTTGATATAATTCTGTGGGTTGCTTGTGTGAGATTATTGTCATTTAAATTCCATTCCTATGCTGTGATTCCATCTTCCCCTGGAGACTTGTTGTTCTTCACAGAACTGATTATTTCCTTTACCTCTTTAAGTGATGGTGGATTTGAATCGGGTTTGGAATTGGGTTTTTCGAAATCTAGTTTTTCTGTCGGAGGCTTGCAGTTGAGAAGTGAGTGAAAATATTTAGCTAAAATTTGACAATTCTTTTTAGGGTTGGTTTCCAGTGATACATCAGGCCGGTGAAAACATAGATTAGGTGGTTGATACCATTTTATTACTTTAGAAACGACACCAGCGCAGGAGCAGCTACGTAATGCTGCCAGCCCGTCTTCATTAGTGACGGAATTAAATACTAATGAGGTTATGACTTACGTCGGAAGATTAAAGACAATAACCATGGATCCAAAAAGTTAAAAAGGAACCTCGGAGACCCACATAGAAGCAATGGAAGCGATACACAAAATCCGGTTAAGTCGAAAGGTAAACGGTTGGATAGAAAAAACAGAAAATGTGTTTTCAAAATAATCAGGAAACAAGTTAATGGAAGGAAGACAATGAACCCATAGAGACAGAATTCGATCCATAGGGAAGATCAGAAAAAGTCAATCAAACACACTGTGCGATTCGACAAGATTCATCAACAAACACGGAAAGAGAACTGGATGGCTATATAGCAAGACCAGCCGCGAGAGACCAGCATTTTGCAACACTATAGGACAGCACGTGCATCCTGAAGCATAGCAGGCAAAATGGCGATTGATGCTGCATGAAGCCCGAGTACATCTGTTTGGACTAACATGCCGCAAGAGCCTTTAATTGTACAGTGAAATGTGAAATTATGTTCGCGGTCAGTGCAGAAAATTTGATCATCGTAAGGTAGCTGTGCGCGTTTCTCCCAAACGCCTCGGCAACCGTCGATTTTTTGACACGCGCGCAACTGAAAGGCCAAAAGCTACGAAAGAGCACTGTTCTGTCGATAGTTCTGACATTGATCGTCTTTGGTTGTGCGATGCTGCTAGTTTTTACTGAATGTGTGTGTGTTGTCTTTGGGCATATATCCAGCGTATTGAGATTTCAAATTCCATTGCACAGCTCCCTCTCCCGTTGCATTTGTGACCAGGAAATGACATCGTGTGCGCTTGTCGAAATGTTGGTGAGTCTCTAAAACGTCACCCGCCGGAATTCCCATAAGTCGTCTTACGATGACAAACGGATAGCTAACGTTTCCCACTCACAGACATTGCTGATACAGGTAACCCCACGCTATGGGCCTGTTGTATTTTATCAGAGTTTTATTATGTTTCTACATATTTTGAGGGTACCTGTCTTGGTTACAAGGTTTTATATTTTGTTTACCAGTTTAGGAAGACAGAGGCATCTGGTGATCATTTCATAGACCCCAATAAATAAAGTAAATAAATAAGTAAAGGAAATGTATTGCTCTAAAACTGTTTCCAGTATCGCCTTGTGCAATTATGTCACACTTTATCATTTCCTAGCTCCTTTATTCCCAGTTAGCTTCTTCAAAAGTTAATGATGTTGTTCTACAGAATACTTTTATGTAATTTTTTTGTATAGACTTCAAACTTTATTAAACAAATAAATTCTGAGTACTAGCATTCATAGCCAACGAAAGCTTGTATTTGTGGATGCGAGCAGTGAGTAATGTAAGTGGGTAGGCTCTCACGAGCACATCAGTTGACATACAAGTTTTCTACGTATGATGACTCGTCATATGTTAACTGTCACAACAAATTCAATGCTTTGGCCATGATTACACTGTTCCTGCTCTGAACTCACTGGGTTGAGGATACAACCAGAATTAGGTCACTGCAATCGTGTCTGAAACGTAGGATTTATTCACTGTCACTTACTTTGCGAAATAAATCGGTATTTGACGTAATCGTCTGGCTTGCCTCTCGCGTGTTCGTGTGTTTACCAGGCACAGTCATTCGTTTTAATAGCGCTGTAGTGTAAAGTACCAGCACCTCTTTTATCGTAGCTTGTTTCTATCCCCGTATCGTACAGGTCTTTGTTTGTTTGTTCTGCTTGCATCGGGTCAGTGTCGGTTGGACAGTCAGCGAGAGAGAGAGCGTGTTTCGTTGCTGGTGCAGATACGACGACTACACCGTTTGTTTGTGAATTATTTTTACGAGCTTCGAAACGAGCGATTTATTTTCAGTTATCTGTGTGGGTACCAGTTTAATTCTTGTTTTGTGTGCTTGTCAGCCACAGTCTAGTGTTTCAGTAACTGTGAAGTGCACAGTTTTTCCATCTTTGGTACGTATAGCGACTATGATCAAGATTCTGTATCCAAGATTCAAGGTGAGGTGCCGACTCTTGGCACACAGCTACAGACAGTGTTTACTTCGGTCACACAGCTTGAGGTTTTTGCACTGGGTGTCAGTGCGGTGGGCAGGACGTGCGATCCGCAGGATGTCCAGCACGTTCCACGTATCCTCCGATCGGTCCACTTATGTGTCCACCACGGGTACTGCTCTCATTGAAGCTGATTCCTCACACCTGGTCGAGTGGGCGACAGCTCCGAACAGAAGCAAGCAGCTAAAGACTTTCTTGGAGACCGATCGGAGGGCCACCTCAGTCCGTTTGACGAACAAGTTTCGGGCACTATGTGTAGCTGGCGCAGTCTCTGAGCCAGATAAAGCTGCTTGCCTTGTTCAAGAGGAAGCCTCCCGTCCCGAAATGTTTGGGAGCTGGGAGCTCCTAATTTAGGTACGTAACGGGCCCTTTAGGGATATGGCTGCTAAGGAGGGGAAGGAATCCAGTGTGCATATCGGGGGAAGTCATTCCAGCGATGGAAAGGGTGCTTCCGGATGATACGGATGAAATGAAGAGCACAGGCGGCAGCCAACTCCAGGTGATGGCTCATTTCGGAACTGACGATGTGTGCAGCTTTCGATCAGAAGAGATTCTCAGGTTTCGGGCAACTAGTTGAAGTAGTGAAGACTGACGGTCTTGCCTGCTAGATGATAGCGGAGCTCACTATCTGTAGCTCGTCGTCATAACCGACTGTCATCCTTTGGTAAAGAGCCGAGTGGAGGGTCTGAATCAGAGGCTCAGACGGTGCTGCCACTTTGTAGGCTGCAGATTCCTCGAATTGCGCCATACGGTGGCGTGTTTTCGGGTACTGCTTCATATGTCAGGCGTCTCCTACATAAGGAAGCCAATAA
The DNA here is from genome assembly GCF_023864275.1 of Schistocerca cancellata. Classification (NCBI taxonomy): domain Eukaryota; kingdom Metazoa; phylum Arthropoda; class Insecta; order Orthoptera; family Acrididae; genus Schistocerca; species Schistocerca cancellata. Next base: position 13,499,685 of record NC_064633.1, read on the forward strand.
ACGTGAAACGGGGCTGTGTGGAGGGACTGGGCGGTTCTTTTAGGTACGTGGGTCTTGGGGAAACTACAGTATGAGCGTAAGACCAAGGTTTCTGGGCAAAGACAGGAAGGCAGATCTGGGAACCATCGGTATTGTAGTTGCCAAATGTTGTAGCTGTGTTGGGAAAGAACCATACCTCAAAACGATAACAGAAAGCACTAAAGCTCAAATCGTTATATGTATGGAAAGTGGATAAAATGGGAAATAAGTTCAGCCGAAATTTTTACAACGGACCTAATCGTCTTCAGAAAGGGAGTTGTTGGTAGAATGTTCAATGCTGTCAGAAGTAGTTTACCGTGTAGTAAAATCGAAGCAGTTAGTTCATGTCAGTTACTATGGGTGGAGGCTATACTTGACAAGAGGAAAGAATTAATAATTGGTTCTTTTTACCGACCTCCCGACAGTTGCTAAGCAGTTCAAAGGTAACTGGAGTCTAATTTCAAATAGGTACACAACTCAAAGAGTTATAGTTGGTGGTGACTTCAATCTACCCGCGATATGATGGCGAAAATACATATTTAAAGTCCGAGATAGGGATGAAACGTCTTCAGAAATCGTTCTGAATGCGTTTTCAGAAATTATTTTTAAGAATAAGTTCATGAGACCACTAGAAGTGTAAATTAGAATTATATTAATACCTTCAGCCGCTAAGAGGCGTTGATATACAGGATGGTCCATTGATAGTTACCGGGCCAAACATTTCACGAAATTTGCATCAAACGAAAAAACAACAAAGAACGAAACTCATCTAGCTTGAAGGCGGAACCAGATGCTAGATGGCGCTGTCACAGGTCAAACGTATTTTTTAAAATAGGAACCCTCATTTTTATTACACATTCGTGTAGTACGTAAAGAAATATGAATGTTTTAGTTGGAACACATTTTTCCCTTTGTGTTAGATGGCGCTGTAATAGTCACAAACGTGGTATCACGTCACATTCCACCAGTGAGGACGGTATTTGCTTCGTGATACATTACTCGTGTTAAAATGGACCGTTTACCAATTGCGGAAAAGGTCGATATCGTGTTGATGTATGACTATTGTGATAAAAATGCCCAACCTGCGTGTGCTATGTATGCTGCTCGGTATCCTGGACGACATCATCCAAGTGTCTGGACCGTTCGCTGGATAGTTACGTTATTTAAGGAAGCATGAAGTGTTCAGCCACATATGAAAAGTTAACCACGACCTGCAACAAATGATGATGCCCAAGTAGGTGTTTTAGCTGCCGTCGCGGCTTATCCACATATCAGTAGCAGACAAATTGCGCGAGAATCAGGAATCTCAAAAACGTCAGTGTTGAGAGGAATGTCGTTACACGTATTGCCAAATGCATTGAGGTTGACGGACATCAGTTTGAGCATTTATTGAATTAATGCGGTATTTACAGGTAATCACGCTGTAACAGCATGCATTCTCAGAAATGACAAGTTCACAAACGTACATGTATCACATTGGAACACCCGAAATAAAATGTTCGAACGTACCTATGTTGTGTATTTTAATTTAAAATACCTACCTGTTACCAGCTGTTCGTCTAAAATTGTGAGCTATATGGTTGTTACTATTACAGCGCCATCTATCACAAATCAAACCAGTGGTCCAAATAAAACATTCAACTTTCTTTACGTACCACACGAATATGTAATTAAAATGGGGGTTCCTATTTTTAAAAAAACGCAGTTATTATCCGTTTGACCTATGGCAGTGCCATCTAGCGTGCCAGCCATAGCGCCATCTGCTTTCCCCCTTCAAGCTAGACAAGTTTCGCTCTGTGTACTTTTTTCGTTTGATACTTGTTTCGTGAGATATTTGGCCTGGTCACGATCCATGGAACACGCTGTATATCAACGGGGACAGGTGAAAATGTGTGCTCCAACCGGGACTCGAACCCGTGATCTCGTACTTACATGGCAGACGCTGCTCTATCCATCTGAGCCACCAAGTGCACAGAGGATATCGCGACTGCAGAGACTATTTCGCGCACGCCTCCCGTGAGAACCACATTCTCACCTTGTATGTCTATACACTACATTCGTAGTGTCCCACCCCAACACATTCATTATTGGTGGAAGACATGCTTACCAAGTCCCGTAAGAGTTGGGGGAATATGTGTGCATCCGCACAGAAGAAGAAGGTCATGGCCGATGTTGCCAGAACTATATACCGGGTGATCAAAAAGTCAGTATAAATTTGAAAACTAAATAAATCACGGAATAATGTAGATAGAGAGGTACAAATTGACACACATGCTTGGAATGACATGACCAAAAAAATATAAAAGTCCAAAAAATGTCCGACAGATGGCGCTTTATCTGATCAGAATAGCAATAATTAGCGTAACATAGTAAAACAAAGCAAAGATGATGTTCTTTACAGGAAAAGCTCAGTATGTCCTCCATCATTCTTCAACAATAGCTGTATTCGAGGAATAATGTTGAGAATGGCACTGTAAAGCATGTCCAGAGTTATGGTGAGGCATTGGCTTCGGATGTTGTCTTTCAGCATCCCTAGAGATATAGGTCGATCACGGTACACTTGCAACATCAGGTAGGTCTAACCCCAACGACAATAATCGCACGGACTGAGGTCTGGGGACATGGGAGGGCAAGCATGACGAAAGTGGCGGCTGAGCACACGATCATCACCAAATGACGCGCGCAAGAGATCTTTCACGCGTCTAGGGGTGGAGCGCCATCCTGCATAAACATCGTACGTTCCAGCAGGTGTTTATCAGCCAGGCTGGGGATGATGCGATTCTGTAACATATCGGTGTACCTCTCACCCGTCACGGTAGCAGTTACAAAACCAGAATCACGTATTTCCTCGAAGAAAAAAGGACCGATAACGTTAGATGTGGTAAATCCAACCCATACCGTAACTTTATCGTCGTGCAATGGAGTTTCCACGACAGTTGTAGGATTTTCGGCAGCTCAAATTCTGTAGTTGTGGGAGTTGACAGACCCTCGGGGCGTGAAATGGGCTTCGTCGGTCCACAACACGTTACTCAACCAACCGTCATCTTCCACCATCTTTTGAAACGCCCACACCGCAAATGCCCTCCGCTTCACTAAATCGTCAGGTTATAGTTCATGATGCCGTTGGATTTTGTACGGATAGCATCGGAGGGTACGCCTAAGTGCCAACCAAACAGTAGTGTATGGAATGGCGGTGCGACGTGCGACTGCACGAGCGCTGACTTCCCCGTGCATAGACGAACCCGCTACAATTTCTTCCTGAACTATCTCAGTAGCATTACGCCTTGTGCTCGGTCGGCCACTACGGGGACTATCGTCTAAACAACCCGTGGCTTCGAACTTCGAAATCATTCTCGCCACCGCTGCATTTGTCAACGAACCTTTACCCGTTCGAATCCCCTTCCTATAGCAACAGCATCGTAACGCTGAACTAGCACATCCCCCATTCCGGTAATACAGCTTCACTAAAAGCGCCTTTTCAGGTAACGTCAACATGCTGCGACTGCTGGCGCATCTGATTCTCTCTCTCATTACAGCTCCTTTTATAGACGATTGTCATGCGCAGTCACTTACGTTTTGCTGTCCAGCGCCATCTGTCGGACGTTTTGTGAACTTTTTTTGTTTTAATAAAACCCCATGTCATTCGAAGCATGTGTGTCACTTTCTACCTCTCTATCTACTTTATTCCGTGGTTTATTAAGTTTTGAAATTTATACTAACTTTTTGATCACACGGTATTTATATTGATATGTTCCAAAGAACAGACACCATATCCATATAAGGAATCACCTTCAGAGGGCGTCAGGTATCCAAGGAAAGAATTAGCATATTTCATCAAAATATAAGAGGTTTTAGAGATAAAGTTAGTGAACTTCTTATAGATGTTGACTCTGACATTATTGATATATCAGAGCACCACTTAAATAATTTGACAACTCAGACGCTTCCTTTACCAAGATGCAGATTAGCTGCCTGTTTTTCAAAGAGTTCCTTGCTGAGTGGGGGAGTAGCCATGTACGTAAAAAGCAATATTCCGTTTGAGTCCATAGACGTATCACGGCAATGCACTAATGGATATTTTAATGTTGTGCAGGGGCAGTTGAATTTATTGAAAATAAACTCCAACTTCAGAGCATTTCTGCTCAAGCTAGAGAGGGTTCCTGGCTCACTTTACAGGAAGTACCAAAAATTAGTTATGTCTGGTGACTTCAGTATTAATTTTGTTTGTGATTGTCAAGAAAAAGAATGTTTGTAGTTCTCCTTGACTCACATGATCTGATGCAAACTGTGTTTTTTCCATCAAGTGTGCAGAGGAACAGTAGCACAGCCTTAGAAAATATTTCTATTCATTCTTCATTACCAGATGGGTATTCTGTTAGTAAAAAGGCGAACGGCCTTTCAGACCATGATGCACAAATTTTAACACAATAAGGCTTTTGTACTCAAACAAATATCACATATAATTACAAACTATGTAGGCAAACTAATCCAACAACAATAGAGAGTTTTTTAAACATTGTTAAGGAACAAGGGTGGCAGGATGATTGTAGTGCTGATACCATAGATGACAAATGTAATGCTTTCCTTTACACATTTCCATTAGAACGTTCTAAACTGGATACTAGCAGCAAAAGCCACCTTTGGTGCCTGACTAGTGCGATAATAATATCATGGAACAAAGCGAGAATTATTATCAAAATCTTGTAAGTAGTCACAATCAACCTACAATAACACATTAGAAACAGTATTGAAAGATGCTTAAAAATGTTACTAGAAAGGCAAAGAGCATGTGGTACCCAAATAGAATAGGTAATTCACAGGATGAAACAAAAACCACATGGTCGGTTGTGAAGGAAGTGCCTAGTCAAAAGCACAAGGTCGATGATATGAAATCAGTTCGTTGTAAAAATATTTCTCTTACTGGTAAGTCAGATACATGTGCAGTATTTAACACCCATTTTCTGAACATTGCTGGTGGATTAAATAAAAATTTAGTTCCACACAGGCAATCATATAACTCTATTGGAAAATGGTTTTCCGAGACTGATATCTGACATACTCCTCTGCGATACTGACAAAAAGGACATTGGGTTAATATTTAAATCACTGAAGACTAGGGACTTTCATAGATATGATGGAGTGCCTAGCAGAATATTAATGTACTGTGCTGCACATGTTAGCTCTGTACTTGTCCATATTTGTAATTTTTCGTTTAAGAATGGACAGTTTGCTGAACGATTAAAGTGAGCAGCAGTACCGCCGCTAAATAAAAAGGGCGAAAGGTATACTACAGACACTTTTAGACCTATTTCTATGCCACCAGCGTTTGCCAAATTTATTGAAAAGGCTGTGTTAGAAGGACAATTGGTCATTTTATATCGCATAATTTGCCTTCACATGTGCTTTCGCGATCAGAAGTGGTTTAACAAGTCAAAATGCTATTTTCTCTTTTCTCTGTGAGGAACTGAAAGTATTAAAGAAAAGGTTTCGAGTACTAGGCATACTTTTTTTTATTTACCTAAGGCGTTTGATTGTGTTGATCACAAAATATTGCTCCAGAAGTTGGACTATTACAGAATACGGGGAGTAGTTCACAACTGGTTGACGTCTTACTTAAACAACAGTTAGCAAAAGGTCATTATTCACAGTGTTGAGAATGGCTGTGATGTGGGGTCTGACTTCAGAGCAATTCTGCTGAAGCTAGAGAAGGTTCTTGGGTCACTTTATAGGAAGTACCAAAAATCTGTTACTAAGTGATTTAAGGTGCTTTGCTACACTGAGGATATCTACTTCTAAGTTATTCAGGTTGATAGTTGTTGTAGGTTCGAATTCTTGAATATCTATTTGTACTTCTTTCGTGAAGGATGCCCCAGGGGTCAGTGTTGGGGCCACTCCTGTTCCTTGTTTATATAAATTATATGCCCTCTAGTATTATGGGTAATTCTAAAATATTTCTGTTTCCAGATGACACTAGCATGGTTGTAAAGGATGTTGTGGGGAACAATGGCTCGGTTTCAAATATTGCAGTTCATGACATAAGTTCATGGCTTGTAGAAAATGAACTAACACTCAAGCACAGTAAGACTCAGATTTCACAGTTTCAAACACACTTCTATAAAACCTGACATTTTAATTTCACAGAATGAGAATATAATTATTGCAACTGCACAGTTCAAATTTCTAGGTGTTCAGATAGTAAACTGTCTTCTTCAAAGATTTAATGCTGCCATTTTTACTACTCGAACGGCACCTGAAGTAAGTGATCGTTCGACACAAAAATTAGCCTACTTTGCTTATTTTCTTTCGCTTATGTCGTATAGTGTTATATTTTGGGGTAACTGTTCCCAGTCTTTAAGGATATTTTTGGCTCAGGGCAGTTCGGGCAATAAGTGGTTTAAGTTCACAAACCTCTCGTGGACCTCTGTTCTCCATTCAGGGTATTTTGACATTGGCCTCTCAATATATATATTCTTTCAAGAAATCCAACTGCATTTGCATCTCACTTCCTTAACTCTTGTGCAGAAAGGTGTGCTGTATACTGCTGCATCCATTTTCAAAGAGCTACAATAAGAAATCAAAAATCTTAGCAGTAATCCACGCGCTTTCAAATCGAAAGTGACCCATGAGTTCCTCATGGGTCACTCCTTTTATTCCGTCGAACAGTTCCTTGAAAAATTAAGCTGATTCTTATGTAATATTGTTGATTGGATTTACATAGACTTAAGGCTTGACATTTTTGAGTTCATAAATATTTTATTTTACATGTTATTACTTTTATGTTGTAGTTTAACATACTGACACGTTCCAAAACCTTGGAAATTTCCCCCTCAATTTGGTCCTACGGAATTAGACGTGTAAATAAATACATAAACAAAAAGAAGCCTACTGAATATTCCAACCTACCAAAAACAAACGCAAAATACTTCCACTTAAAAACCAGACAAAAGTTAACTTGAGGCCATCCTAAGAGACAGTTCCTGCACCTTCTAATCTGAATATGTATGCTTAGGCCAGATGTGGCACAAATTTAAAGAAATAGCGTCGACGGCAATCGACAGACCTAGAGCAAATATATTAATAAGAGATGCTACTGATCCCTCATGGTACACTAAAAAGATAGGAACAGTGTTGTAGAATAAACGAAAAAAGCATGCAGAACTTATAATAATGCCAAACCCTGCTGATAGGTGAAGTTTTGCAGAAGTTCGCAACGTAGCGCGAACTACTTTCTACAACGAAAGTTTCGAGATCTGGCAGAAAATCCAAAGAGATTCCGGTCTATGAAAAATACTCCAAGGGAAAGATGCAATCAATCCCTTCACTGCGTGATAACAACGGTGATGTTACTGGTGACAGTTCCACTAAAGCAGGGGTACTAAAAACAGTTTACCGAAATTCCTTCACAAGAAGTCCAAGTAGATATTCCAGAACTCGAACCTACAACAACTGCCAACTTGAGTAACTTAGAAGTAAATCTCCTCGGTGTTGTGGTTTAAATCACTTAATAAAAGCAAGGCTACAGGTCCGAATTGTATACAAGTCAGTTACCTTTCACAGTATGCTGATAAAATAGCTCCTTGCTTACCAGCCAAATGCAAACCATCGCTCGTAAAAAGATCTGTACCCAAATACTGAAAAGCTGCCCAAGACACACCAATATCCAATAAACGAAACAGATGTAATGCGCTGACAGATACACATCACTAACGTCGATTTGCAGTAGGATTTTTCAACATATACTGTGTTCGAGTATATGGAATTAGCTCAAGGAAAACGATTTATTGACCGAGAGCCAACCCGTGTTCATAAAATACCGTTGTTGTGATAAAAGATATTTGTTTATTCTGTTGAAGCAATGAATGTTATTGACAAAGAATGTAAAACTTATTCCATATTTTCAGATTACCTGAAGGTTTTGACGCTGTTCCTCACAAGCGACTTTTAATCAAATCCAGTTCCTATGGCCTATTGTCTCATGTGTGCGACTGGATTAGTTATTTGGTGTCAGATGCGCCACAGCTCGGAGTAATTGGTGTAAGTCAAGGCGTAAAACAGAATTAATATCTGACATGCCCTCAGGGGTATTGCAGTCCTTCTGCTGCCCCTGATCTGCATAAACAATTTAGAGGAAAATCTGAATACCACTGTTAGATTGCTTGCAATTGATTCTGGAATTTACCGTCTCATGAAGTCATCAGATGATCAAAACAAATTGCAAAACCATTCAGAGAAGATATGTGTATAGAAGGAAAGCTAGCAATTGACACTAAATAATGAACAGTGTGAACTCGTCCACACGAGAACTGAAAGAAATCCTTTAAATTTCGTTTAGACGATAAGCTACACAAATATTTTGGCGCTTAGTTGAACTGAATACTTAGGATTACAATTACGAATAACTTAAGTTGGAACAATCGTACAAATAATGTTGTGGGTAAAGCAAACTAAAATCTAGGATTTATTGGCAAAACACAGAGAAAATGCAACAAGTCTACTAAAGAGATTATCTTCTCTACGCTTGAACGTCCTCTTTTGATGTAGTTTCGTGCGGTGTGGTATCTGCATCAGATAAGATCGAAAAAGGATATAGAAGAAGTTCACAGGAGTGCAGCTCGTTTCCTACTTTCGCGAAACATGGGAGAGAACGCCACTAATATGCTACGTAGCTGGGGTGCAATCATAAAAGCAAAGGTGTTTCTGGTTGAGGCAGGATCTTCTTATCAAATTTCAATCACCGGTTTTCCGCTCAGAGGATGAAAATATTTAGTTGGAGCCCACCTGCATATGGAGAAATGATCATAACAATAAAACAATAGAAATCAGGGCTCGTACGAAAAGATTTACATATTCGTTTTCCCCGCGCGCTCGTCTAGAGTGAAACAGTAGACAAATAGTTGGAACGTGGTTCGATGAAACCTCTGCCACGCGCTTAACTGTGTGAACTGCAGAGTAATCATTTAAATGTAGACAGACCTAGATGTCGATTTCTCCGATTTGTCTGATCATTTTTTTTAACAGACAAGGCTCAATTACGTATATTTGAAACCGGTGAAAATCAATTGAAAAAGAGGCAAGCTACGTAACTGTGGCACACTCATGGTATTAGGAGTCCACACATAAATGACGATCAATCTGGGATGAGATTTGAGAACGATAATGTTGCTTGCATCAGAAAAATCCGTGGAATGGAAGTTGAAATTATAGATTTGGCTTCAAGGTTTTTAGCAAGTCGGTACAACTCCACAATGAACACGAATTTGGCAAGAAAATCACCTTGACCATTTCGCGAAGTCAGTGACAAAAGCGGTTTTTGAAAACCATTAAAAACGTTGACCATGTTACTTGGCCAACAATTTGATCTCTGCATATTGTGTTTGTCTTCCTCACTCTGCCAGCCCACTTGCAGAAAGTACAGATAACTGACGGTGAATGATATGACACCGTTCTCCCGGCAGAAAGCATTGCATGAGAGATCATTTGACCATAAAAATTAATTAACTTCACGGATGTAGAAGAGCTAAATATCTAGCTTTCTTCATTGCAGGCTACGCTGATTGTAAGGTACTGAAGGGAGTAAATATGAAGAATGCGAAATGCTGGTCAGAGATAACCCAGATAATGGTAAATCTAAGGACAGACCACAAAGCGAGGGCTCAAAACGATATGCAACGCTCCCTATTCGCATTGCAGGCGTGGGAGATGGAAGTTCATCTTCAGTACTGGTACAAGCGGTAGAGCGCTATTACAGGAACGTCGATTACAAGTTGATTGCTACTGCTCCTACCGGAGGTACTCCATTTCAGTTTTAACAACAGTGATGGCCGTGTGCGTGTGAGACGATATTGAGATAAGCCTCATCTCCCGATCTGTATTACCCTGTGTTGTATCAGCCGGAGGGGCATGTAGTTGCTGTTGGATATCGAGGGTCATCCACAGTGATCAGAACCGCTACTTCAGGGACCAAACAGGGAACCATACGCTATGGAAGTGTACCATATACTACATACTGTTTCTCCTTTTTGCCTCTCACATTCTTTATTAACTCTTGTGTCTACATTGTATACATACACAGTGCACTTAGAAGCAGAGTGTATCGAAAGGTGGAAATTACTCTGTTTAACTATATACCAGTGCATAAGAAAATACGAGGGTTCTGTGATCCAGAGGCTCGGCAATGTTTGTCGGGCAGATGAGAGATTACGCGGCACCAATAAGCCAGAAGTCTGTGATGTGTTAGACTTGAGGACCATTCCAAGCCGATGTTCTTCCGTGGTCACATAGCATGCTCTTACTTTCATTTTACGTGGCAACATTATAAGTTAGTTCTCCAAAAGGAACTGTGCATTACCACTACCAATAAAAATGAGTCTTATAGTACTTTTACCTGTTTTGTATAATGCTAAGAATATAGTTTCGATTATATCTTGACGAATAATGCGAATGAATTCGATTTTGCTTATGGAGGAACCGATAATATAGCTGGCTTGCAAATCATATATTGATAGTACCACCAATGGTCACAACATCGGGGCTAACTGAACGGTTCACAGAATACGTGCTACTATGCATGTCACACCTGTGTGTCCTAATGCGTAACCTGTGTTACTAAATGGTTAAATAGATCACCTGCAAATTTCAGATGCATATTGTCTGTCTAATAGCTTCCACAGAAAAAAATATTTGTTTCTTAGGATTTGATACATCTATGGCCGGAATTTGAAAATTTACGGTACCATCATTAGAAACTAATTAAGAACTTCAATGTTATGTCACGTATTACATTTAGAAACTGTGGATATGGCTTTGAGCGTTGTAATTCACGTTGAGCGAATATCCCACACCTTAATCATGTAGTGTTTGAAAATCTAAGAACGTAACGACTTCCAATAGACATTACACATGATTTCGAACCTTTTCGAAATGTTTTCTTGTTGACCACCGTAGCGAAATAATAAAAGGAAAGAAATTATATCTTAGTGTGGAAAAATGTAACTGTCAGGCATGGCGGTTTAAATTGGTGCTTTCTCGCGACTAAATCTATTCGAAACACATTTTGCCGACGGTACACGTATATTCCATTAAATGTAGCTGCAAAATAAAGCCACTGTACGAAACATAGTTCAAAAGATATGACATCATAACATTGTGTGAAGCGAATTTTTTTTCTTGAAACGGACCTCAAACTATCCAGAATATAAACTTCCAGTGTTTGATAATGAAAGCACTTAATTACAAAACCTATTCTCACTTTAAACGATTTACATGCTTAACGTCAAATATTTAACCAATTAGTTCAAGTGCGAAGTAATCAGTCTTCTGAAGCTGCTTTTTACATGGGAGTCCAAATCCTTAAAGAATCCAGGGTGTGTTGGTTTCTAATATTTCGCTGTAAGGGGAGGGGTGTCAGCGGGAAGAACACACGTATGATTTCTGAATCACAGCCAGTTCTACCACATGTAGTGTCAGGTTTTTGTAACGTTTAGTTTCGCTGTTGAAATGAGGGGTTAAGTTTAAAATAAAGAGGAATTCATGACACTAATTTATTTATTTACTAGCATTAACAAAAGTCTTACCAAAGCTGGGATCCAGGCATGCTTCACAGCCTCACGAAAATGCATAGGTGTAGTCACACTAAAAAATTCACGGTTGCTGTATAACTGAAACAACTCATTTTACGATCTTTACTCGAATATTTTCATTCGTAGCAGACAAGTTACATTATAAAAATGGGCTCCTGATACGGTGAACGACTTATCAAATATAGCAACCGTCATTGACTCATTCGTCTTCACGTTGGCGGAGATAGATGAGACGTAGCTTGCCTGATGCTTAGACATGTCGACTATTAATTTCGATGATGGACTTAATACGGCGAAACAAGAAAAAATGGAGGTAGAATGTTAGCTAGTCTTACATATTCTCTTCTTTTCCTTCCTTGCTCGTATTCCTGTCTGGTTCCTTAGCTACACTCATGGTGGTAGCTAAAATTCCGTTGAGTTCTGTACGACATAAGAAGAGGTATGAAAAGCTAAACTGCAGTTTCCAAAAGAGTCATTTTCCAGGATAACTAAACTGCAGCATTAAACAAGGCTATTTATATTGATCACTTCAAGAAAAGCAGATGGTGATTCTAAATCAAGTTTCATAAATAAATGATAGTAATTCAAAAGAAACTTCTTTCTATTTCGTTGGCACTTGATCCGCGTCGGTGCAGAGTCTGTATAGTTATGAACGAATGTGACACATTATATCTAAGGGGCGGTCATTTGCCCTTCCTGTCGCCACCACTTTATCATCCGGGATTGAAAGACGTGCACCCAAACTGTACGCGTGCAGCATTATTCGTGTCAAACTTAATGAAAGATTTCAAAATACTTGTAAATTCAGTCCAGGGCCACCGCATCTCCTCGTCAGAGGCGAGGCGGTACTTTATCACACACGGCTATCCAGGACCGCTATAACATTAAAGAAAATTGCAACTATACAGAATTAAATTGGATATTGACAAAACATGATTGCGTCCTAGCTTTGTTACGATGCTCATTAACACTGGTGCCTTAAACTACACTACTGGCCATTAAAATTGCTACACCACCAAGATGACGTGCTACAGAAGCGAAATTTAACCGACAGGAAGAAGATGCTGTGATGTGCAAATGATTAGCTTTATAGACTATCGCTATTGCGGTTTATCGTATCGCAACATTGCTGCTCGCGTTGGTCGAGATCCAATGACTCTTAGCAGAATATGGAATCGGTGGCTTCAGGAGGGTAATACGGAACGCCGTGCTGGATCCCAACGGCCTCGTATAACTAGCAGTCGAGATGACAGGCATCTTATCCGCATGTCTGTAACAGATCGTGTAGCCACGTCCCTGTCCCTGATTCAACATATGGGGACGTTTGCAAGACAACAACCAACTGCACAAACAATTCGACCACGTTTGCAACAGCATGGACTATCAGCTCGGGAACCATGACTGCGGTTACCCTTGACGCTGCATCACAGACAGGAGCGACTGCGATGGTGTACTCAACGACGAACCTGGGTGCACGAATGGCAAAATTTCATTTTTTCGGATGAATCCAGGTTCTGTTTACAGATTCATGATGGTCGCATCCGTGTTTGACAACATCGCGGTGAATGCCTATTGGAAGCGTGTATTCGTCATCGCCATACTGGCGTATCACCCGGCGTGATGGTAAGGGGAGCCATTGGTTACACGTCTCGGTCACCTCTTGTTCGCATTGACGGCACTTTGAACAGTGGACACTACATTTCAGATGTGTTACGACCCGTGGCTCTACCCTTCATTCGATCCCTGCGAAACCCTACATTTCAGTAGGATAATGCACGACCGCATGTTGGGGGTCCTGTACGGGCCTTTCTGGATACAGAAAATGTTCGCCTGTTGTCCTGGCAAGTACATTCTCCAGATCTCTCACAATTTGACAACGTCTCGTCAATGGTGTCCGAGCAACTGGAAAGTCACAATACGTCAGTCACTACTCTTGATGAACTGTTGTCGTATCGTGTTGAAGCTTCATGGGCAGCTGTACCTGTACACGCCACCCAAGCTCTGTTTGACTCAATGTCCAAGCGTATCAAGGCCTTTATTACGGCCAGGGGTTCGTTGTTCTGGATACTGATTTCTCAGGATCTATGCACCCAAATTGCGTGAAACTGTAATCACATGTAGGTTCTAGTACAATATATTTGTTCAACAAATACCCGTTTATCATCTGCATTTCTTCTTGGTGTAGCAATTCTAATGGCCAGTACTATATCAGCTAATATCATGAATTGCAGTTATTTTGTGCTGAACCATTCATTTAAACACGGAAGCTGAAACATTATGAAAATCAGAAGCGACAGATTTTCGAATACTCAGAAGTTATACATTCCCCCTGTCTTTATTCAGTTTAAAAACATTAGTTAAGTGCCACTGTAAACTCCATCCTGCACACTTTATCGTCACTTGTATGAAAATCTCAAATCAACACAACAGGATAAGTATAATTATCATTGACTATAAATGATATTTAGGACACAAAATCTATCATCTGAAGCCTTATTGTAGTGGTATCCATATTACGACTCGAAGACCAAGGGAGCCAGGCAGGGGTCATTTATGACCACTTTTTGAAAATAATCAATGTACTTAGGTACTTAACATTTTAAAATTTAGAAAGAAAATATTAATTGTTTTTAACAAAGTCTTCTATCAGATCCCACAAATGTTATAAATTTTTCATTTTAACTTAAACCAGAAAGTAAAGTCTTTGTAGCAAATTGTCTTTTTTGGCAAGGAATGTAGTAGCCCTGTACAATATTTTTAGGTTAATCAAAATATTTACTCATAAGCACCTCCTTAAAACGTATCCTGTGCTTAACAGTCAACAACAATTAACGAAATTTGATTTTTTAGATTTTTTATTATTGGTCATAAAGTACTCCCCCCCCCCCCCCACCTCCCCACCCCAACTTCCTTGGTATCACAGGTTACTGTACATGCATTGATAGTGCTGATGGAGTGCTAAAAGATATTTGGAGTCTCTGGATCCTACATTCACATCAGAACATCTTTTAAAAATATTCTGTTAATGTAAGTCCACAACAATTAATGAATTTCGTTTTCATTAGTGTGGTCATAAAGTTCCCCCCACGCACCCTCCCCCATTTACACTAATATCCGTAACTGCAAATGAGTTGGTATTGCTAGGGTTATTCTTTCACAGGTGCACCACGTCATCGTAGACCTGTTCACGTGTGTGTCAATGAAGATGAGAGCAGTACCGGCGGTAGAGTAGCTACTGGCAAGTATAACCTGGCTGAACACGCCTCAGCAGAGAAACCAGAACCACGTATTCCACACAACGACCCGTTTCCCTTGTTCCTGTTCCCTAACTGCTCCTTGTATCCCACGCTTACCTTTGGTGCAAATTCGGATGCATCAACGGTGGAGACGGCGATCACTGGAACGTCATCGCTGGCATGGACGTAAGCTAACATAGAAGGGCTGCATGAAATCATGTCTGTGTTGGCTCTATAGATATAGAGAAGCTGAGCGACGTAGAAAAGAGTGTGCCTCGGGCATGGATGTGTGTGATGTCCTTAGTTTAGCTACGTTTACGTAATTCTAGGGGTCTGATGACCTCAGATGTTAAGTCCGATAGTGCTCCGAGCTATTTGAATCATTTTGAACTAGAAGAGAAACGCCCTGAATACAAATACTGCCAACTCAAAGGTAGTAAAGTGCCAGCGACAGTACTTGGCTAATTTAGTGGGCAGGCGACAGTGGCTCACTCACAGAGTACAAAGGGAAGCATACCCGGACAAATCTCAACGGAAACGATTAAGATGAAACAAGGATAGGATTTCTGGAATGAAAGAGGGAATTAAGCAAGCAACTTAGAGTGTAAGAGGTTGAAGAACGATGGAGACATAACTCTCCAAGACTTTTAAGGAAGATGCAACAGAGGTTGAAGGTTGTGATACACAATGAGGTTCCAAAAGTGATGGGCTACCTCCAAATAAGGTGTCGGGCCTACTTTTGCCCGGTGAAGTGCAAGAACTTGACAAGGCATGGACTCAACAAGTCCTTGGAAGACCCCCGCAGTAATATTGAGCCATGCTGTCTCTATAGCCGTCCATAATTGTAAAAGTGTTGTGGTGCAGGATTTTGTGCGCAAACTGATTCCTCGATTATGTGCCATAAGTGTTGGGCGATCCGGATGGCCGGATCTTTCGCTCGTACTTCCAGAATGTTCTTCAAAACAAATCACGAACAATTGTGGACCGGTGACATATTGCATTGTCATCCATATAAATTCCATCGTTGTTTGGAATGGCTGCAAATGGTCTCCAAGTAGTCAATGATGGTTTCGATTGGACCAGAGTACTCAGTCGATTCCATGTAAACGCAGCCCACACAACTATCGACCCACCACCAGCTGGCACTGTGCCTTGTTGACGATTTGTGTCCACGGCTTCATGGAGTCTGCGTCACACTCGAACCCTACCATCAGTTCTTACCAAATGAAATCTGGAATCATCAGACCACGCCACGGTTTCCCAGTCGTCTAGGACCAACCGATATGGTCAATAGTCCAGAAGACTCTCAGCAGGCGATATTGTGCTGCTACGAAAGGCACTCGCGTCGGTCGCCTGCAGCCATACTTCATTAACGCCAAATATCAGCTCACTGTCCTAACGGATACAAAGGTCATGCGTCCCACATTAATTTCTGTGGCTGTTTCACGCGATGCTGCTTGCCCGTTAACGCCGACAGCTCTACGCAAACGCCGCGCTCTCGGTCGTTAAGTGAAGGCTTCGGCCACTGCGTTGCCCGTGGTGAGAGGTAACGCCCGAAATTTGGTATTCTCGGCACACTCTTGACACTGTGGATCTCAGAATACTGAACTGCCTAACAATTTCCAAAATCGAAAATCCCATGATTCTAGCTCCAACCAACATTCTGCGTTCAATGTCTCTTAGATCCCGTTGTGTGTTTGTTAATTCTAGTCACAAGAATCACCTGAGTACAGATGACAGCTCCGCAAATGCACTGCTCTTTTATACATTGTGTGCGCGATACTACCACCACATCCCATGACATGCATGCTGCCATCCCATGACTCTTGTCAACTCAGTTTATAGAGGTGTTTAAGTGAGTAGACGAGTTGACGAAGAAAATGCAGTGGTAATAAACAGCTCAAGAGAAGAGTTATATAAGTGAAAGAATGGTTACAGTCAGATTTATTACAGAGGTAAGCCGTCTGACGGTTGTAGGAGATACTCCCTCAGGAAGGGAAAGGTGATGAAACAGAAGGGTTTCATTAACATATAAATAATAACGCACATAATAGTATACATACACAACCAAAATGCCAGGGTAGAGAATATTCCACTACCAACTGAAGTAAATCCAATTCATTTCGCAACCAGAAACAATCTAAGAATTGTTAACACGGTTTCTAAAAGAAAAAAATTCGTAAGTTGAATCAGAGTGGTCGTGTTACCAGGTCAGTTGTATAGAGTGTCGTTGTCAAATTAACGTATAGTAAAGGTATACAAGATATGGGTGTTCCGTGATAGCAATATAAATTCTGATTATTTCGTGTTCGTGTCAAATATACATTTACTAGCCGTATGAAGAAGGAAAAAGGTAATGTGTGAAGATGTATCTGCTACAGGATCTGTCCGCAGATCATGGTCTACTCGTTAGCGTTGCTGCCCCTGGATGATGGGGTCCACAGATTCGGTTCCCGGCCGGGTTGGGGAGTTTCTCTGCCGGGGGACTGGGTGTTTGTGTTGTACTCATCATCATTCGTGATAGTGGATAGATTGGACTGTATAAAAAATTGGAGTGTGTAAAAAATGGGACTTTGTACGGGCGCTGACGATCACGTATTTGAGCGCCCCACCTACCAGACATCATCACTACGGGATCTACTTTGCAAAAGGCGAAGCGCTTACTGGCAATGTCAAATCAGTAGCTTAAATCCATGAGCCTACACATGAAGCATTTGCTAAAAACGGTAACTAAGTAATAGAAATAACGAAATAGCAGTAGTAGCACAGCAGAAAGAAAACTAATAATGCATATTGGTAGACGGAAACGAAGAGCAATACAGATAGATACAAGAAGAGGGAAACATAGTAAATACAGTTATAACGAAAACTAAAGGGAATATATTTATTATTAACTAGCTTAGAAAACAGACGTTGGTGAATATTTATTTATTCCAGTCTTCTATAATGCGTTTCCTCATCCCTCTTCTCTCTGTAGACGACCTTCCTCCCCTCTCTCCATCTCCCCCCCCCTCTCCATTTCCTCCTCTCCTTTCTGTTTTCACGTCCTCCTCTCCCCTCTCTCAATCCTCTTCCCTTTCTCTGCCCATTTACTCTTTCTCCCCAATCTCTGTTCCTTCCTCCACCTATCTTTGTTAACCTTTTTGCTTTTTCTGACAATTTCTTCATCTACCCTCGCCCTGTCCATTTCCTCTTCCCCTATCTCTGTCCATCTCCTCCACCTTCTATCTGTGCCCATCTTCCCCATTCTCCTCGCTCTCTGTCCATTTCTTCGTCCTCTCTTCTGTCTCCACTCACCCCAATAGGTGGCAGTTCTTACCCCTATAATATTTCTTTTCATATGGTAACTAAAATGTGTACCAAATTTGATGGAAATGGTTTCAGGGATATAGTATGAGTCGTTACCGGTAGCTCTTCTCGCCCACGCACACTTAAAATATATTTCGTACATATTTGAAATGTCTCACTCGTATTTATATACATATCTTACCTAAGTTATTTGTAAATAAATAAAAGAACTAAACCGCCATGCTTGATGAAGCAGTTTCTCCCACATGTCAGTGTTTTTAATGTCATATCCCCTAATCTAGTGTCGTGCTATGGTACTTTGGTACATTCAGAGGCATGTGTGGATAACATCTGTGAAATATGTTCCGAATTGAGTCAGTACTAAAAAAGTAATAAACTAAAACGTCATGGATGGTGCGGCAGCTTTCACGCATCTCAGTATTTGACGTCATATTTTCTGAACTATCACTTGTACACTGATATATTTTAGTAGGTGTATTCAACGTCAATGTAGAAACTGTTTGCGAAAAATGATGCCAATACATTTAGTGGCAACGAAGTAATAAACTTAAACACCTAGTACGATGGGGTAGTTTCTCATGCATTCATTGTCTATATCGTCGTATCTTCTGAACTAAGTATTGCACAATGATGTAATTTTTCTCATGGATTCAGTGGTATATGAAAATACTTTTTACAAAACATGTACGACTACAGTTAATAGAAAACAAGTAATAATTTAAAAGTCATGCTTCATGTGGCAGTTCTACTGCATGAGCAGAGAAATTTTTAGTAAGCGACAAACTTTCTTCCTTTTATGTTTCGCGAGGCTCATCACCGAGAAAAAAATTCGCTAAGGTTTGAATTTACGTGGAAAACTTGTTCTAAGTCTCTTAGTACTTCCATTCTCAGATACTGCATAACTGAAGTATGAGTATTTTTGCATCGTGGACTTCACTGATTTTCCATTCCCGCACCTTTGATAGGTGTGTTGGTTTTACCCCAAAAGTGATTCTTCTGGAAGCAAATGACATCTATACCAAGTCTGTCCAGTGGTTTACGAGGAGGTGTGATACGTACATGACATTTTTTATATTTGTATGGATATCGAGGACGACGTACGTGACATGGAAATAATATCAAGAAATATAACCGAGGGCAAGGATAGGTGGCAGTGCTGTTCTCTCTTTGTTAAAAGGTATACGGAATGACTTACAATTATGGAGATGTACGTTCGATAGACACGGTCTACATGTGTCGGAATGATTGAAGAGAGACTTTGTGCTGTAAGTGAACCTGTTTTTATCGTCATGGTTACTGACAATGGTTTAGGAGCAGCATTGTATCTTCTTAGAAGTGGTTTTGTACTTTTTATTGTGATATAAACTGTTAATTTTAATAGATTTTAGATTAAACTTTCACATGAGACACTTTGCGAAGAGTCTTACCAAAACCATGTGTTACTTTTATACAACAGTAACGGATGTAAGCGATTTTAGCATTTGGCAGTGTTGTTAACAACTTTAACAACATTGTAAATATGAAACTTCCAGACAGATTAAAAATATCTGCCGGACCGAGAAAACGAACTCGCGACCTTTGACTTTCGCGAGCAATTGGCCCACCGACTGAGTACTTCGGTGAATTTTGGAAGTTAGGCAAGGATGTAGTGGCGAACGTAAAGCTATGAGGACGGCTTGTGAGTCGTATTTCGGTAAATGAGGCGGCAGCACATTTTCCCACGAAAGGCAAAGGTCCCGAGTTCGAGTCTCGGTCCGACACACAGTTTTAATCTGGCAGGAACTTCCACATCAGCGCACACTCCACTGCAGAGTGAAAATTTCATTCTGGAATATTGTAAATAATATTTACACAAATTTGTCTGACATAGGGTTTTTAATCAAACATAAGAACTTATTTTGGTACTGCGCCATAAATGATGTTCCACTCTATGCCTTGTGTAAAGGCAATGCATATGGAAACTAGGAATTACACATAAAATTAAAAAAAATACAGAGAAAGTTTTAATAACATCTCGAAGCATTCATGTAGCCGTAATGAACATCTGATTTTAGTAATAACGTTTGTATCTTCAGAGTCCATTATGCAATTATTTTATTAAAAACGAAAAACAAATAGACGAGAGTGTATCATATGACTATAGCGACCTTTGTCGATTCTCTGCTAAGTGCCATGTCTAAGTATAGTGTTTGGATGATTCATGTTTCTGTTGTAACAGATATGTTTGCGTATGATGAAGAAGAAGGAAAAGTATCCATTTTGCTGTTAAACGAATATGCAAGAACAGGAAGCTTGCTGTATGTTTTTGCTTACATGACTTACTGTATTATGTGTGCTTGGAAGCAAAATGTGATGTGCAAGGCCTACTGTAAACGTCCGACGTGTGTGTGTGTGTGTGTGTGTGTGAAGCAGAATGTCAAGTGCAAGACCTATTCTAAACGCCCCACGTGTGTGTGTGTGTGTGTGTGTGTGTGTGTGTGTGTGGTGTGTGTGAGTGTGTGGAGTAGTCTCTGTGCCCACATAGCACGAAATAAATTTTAAGTATCAGACACACACATCTTCAGTCTATGTAAGTAATCCAACGGCAGTTGTAATATGCAAGCACAATGATGTTCATTAATGTTCCTTACCTGTTTACTGTTCTTTTCGTATTTTATTGATAGACATCTGAATATGGTATAAGCCGAAATCGTTCAGCAATGTGACTTATATATATAGTGCAATAAAGTCATCTTGCATAATGAAAACGAGCCAGGTGGCGCAGTGGTTAAGAAACAGGACTCACATTCCGCAGGATGACGTGCCAAATCCGCTTCAGGCCATCCTCATTTAGGTTTTCCGTGATTTTCCAAAATCGCTTCAGACAAATGCCGGGATGCTTCCTCTGAAAGGGCACTGCCGATTTCGCTCCCAATCATTCCTTAATCTGAGCTTGTGCTCCGTCACTAATTACCTCATTGTCGACGAGATGTTAAACACTAATCCCCTACCAGAATGAGATTTTCACTCTGCAGCGGAGTGTGCGCTGATATGAAACTTCCTGGTAGATTAAAACTGTGTGCCATACAATCTTGCTGAGTGAAAATCTCATTCTGGAGACATCCCCCCAAGCTGTGGCTAAGCCATGTCTCCGCAGTATCCTTTCTTTCAGGAGTGCTAGTTCTGCAGGTTCGCAGGAGAGCTTCTGAAAAGTTTGGAATGTAGGAGACGAGATACTGGCAGAAGTAAAGCTGTGAGGACGGAGCGTGGGTCGTGCTTGGGTAGATCAGATTGTAGAGCACTTGCCCGCGAAAGGCAAAGGTCCCGAGTTCGAGTCTCGGTCCGGCACACAGTTTTAATTTGCCAGGAAGTACTAATCCCCTTCCTCCTCCTCCCGCTCAGTTATAATGACAGACAAACGTGATGTTAAATAGGTTTCATCAATTACAAACTCCTTTTATAAGCACAGAATCGTTTCGAGAAGAAGAGATCGTGCAAAGAGGGTGTATTCAGTATAGAAAGAAATTAATATATGAAAGACTTCTGGTTTAATACAGAAAGGTCTGAACAAAATACGGAGGAACTCAATACTGAAGCACTGAACAAAACAACAGAGAACTACAGAAACAGGTGGATAAAGCAATTGAGCAGAATGCCAGAAGAAAGACTGATGAAGTTATTGGTGAGATGCAGACCGAGAGGAAGAAGAAATGCTGCTGGTCCCAAAAGGAGACAGTGTCAACAATAGCGTTTGAAAATGTAACGGACAGATAATCTGGTTGCTGGAAGTCAGTGTGATGATAATGACTCATGTTAATGGATTATTTCACTGGATAATGTTATACTGACGATTTAAATGTGCATAGTTTAGTGGAACTCTATTTATTTCAGATGTGTAACCAAAATCGAATTTGTCAAATCGAATTTGTGGACTTAAGCCTTAAATTTTCTAACCTATGTTCTTAACACAGTTCAAAATAGAACAAAAACGTGCAAGACTCATGTTTCGTACGTGGCTGTAATCCGTACTTCCTTTCAGAGAGATAACAGTTGCTGCTCCCACAAGTGTAACAGGCTGGCACAGCATGTTCAGCGCCATGGCTCCTCGTAATTTACATCGGGGGTAACCTGTTATACATGTTTAATGCAGAGGGCGTAATAGTCAATTCGAACGCTCATCACGTGTAGGCTTTCGCGCTTCAGTCCACTACGCAGTAATGCATGCACTGCTTCTGCAGCTGTAACACAATTCCACATGTATGTCACGGAGCAGTACGTATCGAGGCAAAATGTGTGATGGTATGCATAATAGCACTAGACGCTCGAGAATATTGCTGCCCTTTTCTGAATACAATAATCAGGACTTAATCGCAATCAGACATTTCTACACCCATTCGATGGCAGAATGTCAATGATTACAATAACCACTTCGTGATATTCATCTACATTTACATCTACATGGATTCTCTGCAAATCACACTTAAGTGCCTGGCAGAGGGTTCATAGAACCACCTTCACAACAATTCTCTATTATTCCAGTCTTGAACATCGCGCAGAGAAAACGAACACCTATATCTTTAACTGCGAGTTCTGATTTCTCTTATTGTGTTATGACGATCTTTTCTCCTTATGTAGGTCGGCGTCAGCAAAATATTTTCGCACTGGTATGAGAATGCAGGTGATTGAAAATTTCGTGAGAAGGTTCCGCCGAAAAACGCTATTATTTTAATGGTGTCCACCACAAATCCTGTAGAATGTCAGTTACACTCTATCCCCTATTTCACGATAATACAAAATGTGCTACTCTTCTTTTAATTACCTCGGCGTGCTCCATTAATACTATCTGTTAAGGATTCCGGACCGCGCAGCAGTACTCCAAAAGAGGACGGACAAGCGTAGCGTGGGTAGTCCCTTTAGTAGATCTGTTGCATCTTCTAAAGGTTCTGCCAATAAAACGCAGTCTTTGGTTTGCCTTCCCCACATTTTCTGTATGTTCTTTCCAATTTAAATTGTTTGTAATTGTAATTCCTAGGTATTTAGTTCAAATTACGGCATTTAGATTTGACTAATTTATCGTAAAACCGAAGTTTAATGGATTCCTTTTAGCACTCATGTGGACGACCTCACACTTTTCGTTGTTTAGAGTCAAGTGCCAATTTTAGCGCCATTCAAATATCTTTTCTAAATTGTTTTGCAATTTATTTTGATCTTCAAATGAGTTTACTAGACGATAAATGACAGCATCACCTGCAAAAAACCTAAGACGTCTGCTCAGATTGTCTCCTAAATCGTTTATATAGATAAGGAACAGCAGAGGCCCTGCATCATTATCTTGGGAAACGCCACAAATCACGTCTGGTTTACTTGATGACTTTCCCTAAGATACTATAAACTGGGTCCTCTCTGACAGGAAATCACGAATCCAGTCAGATAACTGATACGATATTCCATAACACACAGTTCCGCTACAAGCCGCTTGTGTGGTACAGTGTCAAAAGCCTTTAGAAAACTAGAAATACGGAACCAATTTGAAATCCCTTGTCAATAGCACTCAACATTTTGTGTGTGTAAAGAACTTTTTGTGTTTCACAAGAACGATATTTTCTAAATCTCTTCGAGGTGATTCATAATGTTCGAACGCAATATAAGTTCCAAAATCCTGCTGCATATCGACATTAATGGTATAGACCTGTAATTTAGTGGATTATTCCTACTACCTTTCTCCAATATTGGTGTAATCTGTGCAATTTTCCAGTCTTTGGGTACAGATCTTTCGTCGAGCGAGCGACTGTATACGATTGTTAAGTACGGAACTAATGCATCAGGATACTCTGAAAGGAACGTTATTGGTATACAGACTGGACCAGAAGACTTGCTTTTATTAAGTGATTTAAGTTGCTTCACTGCTCCGAGGATATCTACTTCTAAGCTTCACATGTTGGCAGTTGTTCTTGATTCGATTTCTGGAATATTTTCTTCATCATCTTTGATGAAGGAATGTCGAACGGCTGTGTTTAGTAACTCTGCTTTTGCAACACTGTCGTTCATAGTCTTTCTGTTGCTATCGCGCAGGGAAGGCATTGATTGTGTCTTGCCGATAATATACTTTAGATACAACTAGAATCTCTTTGGATTTTCTGCCAGGTTTCTAGACAAATTTTCGTTGTGGAAACTTTATAAGCATCTTCCGTTGATATTTGCGCTAAATTTCTAGCTTCTGTAAATTGTCGCCAATGTTGGTGATTTTGCAATCGTTTAAATTTAACATGTTTTTTTTTTTTTTTTGCTGTTTCTGCAACAATGTTCCGACCCTTTTTGTGTACTAAGGAGGATTACCTCCGTCGTTTGTTAGTTTATTTGATTTAAATCTCTCAATTGCTGTCGAAATTATTGATTTGAATGCAAGCCACGTGTGGTCTACACGTACATTGTTAATTTGAGAGGAGTAGAGATTGTCTCTCGGGAAAGCGTAAAATGAATTTTTACCTGCTTTTTTGAATAGGTACATTTTTCGTTTATGTTTGGAAGATATGGAGTTTAAAATATTCAGTCTCGCTTCGACAGCCCTGCGTTCACTAATACCTGTATTCCTTTTGATGCTCGTTATTAGCTTAGGATTATTTTTACCTAAGAGGTCAAGTGTGTTTTGACCAACGCTTACTACGCGCTTGGGCTTATAAACTAACTGCTCGAAATAATTTTGAAAGTGTCAGTTTAGCACAATTTCGGATGATTTATGCGTACCTCCGGATTTAAATATGTATTTTCCCCAACACATCGAGCGAAAATGAAGTCACCACCAAAGATATTGGCGTTATGAACAAATTTAAGTTAGTCGATCATATTGGTTTGTTTATTTTGTCTGGCCATTTAAAATATGGGTCTGCTGTATACGTGGCGAATTACAACGAAAAGTCACAATGGTACTTTTCCCTTCATTTAATGACACATTTTCTGCACAGTATGTACGAAGTGAAGGTATAAGCTTTACTTGTCATATGTCCAAACGTAACTTTAAAATATAGCGAACAATGATTCATATTATTTTGGTTTCTCTACTACAAGACTAATATTTATTGAAATGCGGTATTTCATTCCTATGGTATCAACGTTCGAAACCACACCTGTTAGGCGTTGCAGTTATCGACCGCGGTCCGTATTAGTTTCGTTGGATCCGCGAGTCCCCGCTAACGCCGCTCTGCGGCATGTATCACGTTTCTAGAGAGCTCTCGTTAACTCTTGCTCGCGACGTCAAGTAGTAAAGTAGCATAGCCTTCAGCTGATAGGAAGCAACAAGGCGCTTAGTAACGTATGGCCTAAGTGAGGCCTCAATAGTTATCTGTTTATAATTATATGTATGCAGCCAAGAATAATCCTGCACAACCACTTAAGTACAATATATATTATTTTTTACCAACGGCTTCTAATTATTTTAGTCGTTGCGGATCCAAACCATGCAGCCAGCACCTTATCGACGATACTGACAAATCTGCTGTGATTTATATGTCTCTATTTAGCATTGGCCACCAGTCAACATTGGCAACGACTCGTTCGTCGTCATCATAACAGTTCCTATTATTGCTAAGCGGTGTTTGCAGGCTATCTACCTTGAGCAAAACACAGTTCATTTTTTTTTTTATTCCGCAGATCTGTTTCGCTGAAGTTACAGCATTATTATGGGTTTTATGTTTTCTTTTATAATACAGGAAAAATGCTTTTTACTACTAGTACGTGTAGAAATTTGAATTTGTAAAGTCAGTATTTACTTATTTGAAAAATGAACAAAGTTTTGTGTAAATATGACATGCTGTGGATTTCATAGATTTTATGCAATTCAACATAGTTTTTTTTTTGTTTCACAGTTTCTCATGTGCAAACATGTATTGCTTAATGTAGGACATTGGGTTCTTGTTAAGGTTATGTCTACCATTACCCAATACTATGTGGAATATTGTGTGTGTGTGTGTCTTTGCATTATATTTCACTGTTCTACATCAAATTATTGATGGTTGCAGATAAAATACTGTGAAACAAAACAAACAGCATGTAGTAACAACATATACATACAAATTCTTTGCGCATTTTTCATATATTTAAATACTGACTTTATAAACTTAAATTTAGAAGTGTACTAGTAGCAAAAAGCATTTTTGTTGCTTTAGAGAAGAACGTTTGTAATACAAAACCCACTGATGTTGCTGTAACTTCAGCAAATATGTCTCTGGAATAAAAAGAAAAAATAAGAAATTGTGTTTTGCTCATGGTAGACCCTCTCCAAAAAATATATATATTTGTAAGCAAACACAGATTGAAGAGCCTCAACCTCAAGATGCCTATCGTTTCTTCTTATCAACAACTGAAATAACGCCAATCCACGTTGAAGGACATTCCACTCAAAATCATTTACAATTCACGCCTTTAAACTACTGAACTCTCTACTAACAACAACGGAAGGTACATTTTTGGCGTAATAGCCGATCGCCTCTGTAGCCCGTAGCTTCAGTCCAACTCGAGCAGTGACAGAAGTTCGACATGTTTACTCCACTGTTCGCCATAGCGTTTCGAGTGTAAGCATTAGCTCATGCCGTGATCGGTGTTCATTTGTGAGTTTACTTGAGTCAAAGAGTCATATTTGTCGGTCATTTTGTGGCATTTTGCCATCATCTTCACACAATAAGCTTTATGTCTTCTTTCTAAATTTCGTGAAACGCTTCCATGAGGGTAGGGTGCTACTTAGACATCTCAATTAGGTTTTTATCTGCCATAGGGATAGGTCATTTAATGTTGTCCACCTAGCTATCGCTGATCTGAACATACCAATGTGCAGGATTCTAACTTGTGGCCAGTAGCAGATAATCAATATCTTAAGGATTTGTTGGTTGGTTGGTTAAGGGCTTACGCTAGTAATGCTTGTCTTCAGTGATATAGTGATATGGTGGAATACATTCTGTCAAAATGTACACCAAAGAGAACATCCAGTCATATATTCAGATTTGTGGTTATCAAGTCCATGTTCCTTGGTCAGATTGTAACAAGCTTCATATGTAATGAGAGCGCCCAACGGCTTAGTCGTCCTAAGCGCATTTTTGCTCTCAAAAATTCTCTTCAACGGCGACATAAATTGAGTTTTGCCTAGTGCTGATGCTGCACTTAAAAAATTCGTGTTATAAAGTATGTTCATTTTGAGTTTGACCTCAAGCCAAGTTGTCACGTAGATAAAATGTAGCACATAATATAGTTTGTTACAAATAAAAACATTTAAAATCAAGAATCGTCTTGTGCACGTAGCTACATCCACATGTGTGGCGCTCACAGATGATTGTTACGTCATAAAAAACACAGTATACAATAAAATACACAGTAGCACATCTGTTAACGTTAGCTGGACATGTTCTAATCATTTAAGTTTCACCTTAGACAGAATATAAGGTAGTGTAACTCAAAATGAAGATACTTTATAACACTTCTGGAAGACCTGAAGACGACAGCAAAATCTGTCGTAACAGGTTGTTTGTAAAAAAATAATTGTTATGCGATATTGGCTTCAGAAATGTTGTACCAACATAATTTCATAATTAGTGACTAAATCATACACCACCATCACATAGCCAAAATATTTGGAGTTTCATTTAGTACAGGAAATGAAAAGCCACGCAGCAGACTGTTACGAAAGTTAGTTAAAACTTTTTATTATCACTATCAACAAATGTTATTGATTATTTCTTATTGTGTAGCTACAGTATACTTATGCTCTTAAGCCGCTCTGTTGTAGTATAACATAATCATACTTGGTCGACAAGTTTTACAAGTCAACCCTGACTGGAAACAATAACGGTATGTATTTTTGTAAACATTAACATTTGATAATATAGTATGTGAACGTTTCTCCGCTCCTGGTGCGACATCATTATTTTTATGAATTACCAGCGATCATTGTAACTGCACCTCCTGAATGTGGCAATCACTTATTAGACAGTCATAAGAATAGCGGTAATGTATTTTATGAGAAGAGAGCTTTTGTAATAGTCGTATTGTTAATGGCTGCCATTTGCAAAGAAACTAGACTGTGAAGTTTTAACTCGGCGTAACAAGCGACATACTAGAGTAACTGAATGAATTTTGTAAAAGGAAGATCTGTCCTCCATTAAAAAAGAAATGGATCGGTGCTTATTTCCCTCGGTATCCGAAGTTATCTACATGGTGCACTACGAAAACGCATACATTATTTGATTTGATGTTAAATAGACTGGTGATAGAATCTGCGTATGTGGCCTACGTGGCTGCAAGAGGAATATAGTTCTCTTCGCCGTTAGTAAAGAAATTTTATGGGCTCACCTTCCACTTTGCATTAATCTGACCGTCATAACACTTGGACGGGTTCCAGTGGTTTATAGTGTGCATGATAATGGGCCTGCACTTTACGAGTGTTTCAGTGTCTGCGAGAATTTCTGTGTCACCGAGAGTTGGTATCAAGATTCTCGAGATGCTGAGTTAGTGCTGACGATACTTTTCGTGTTCTTAAAGGTTAATATTCGCTGAATTTAAAATACTATCTGCGAGTCATAGCAAAATAACAATTGCAGCTTTGCAATACTTACAAGGAATAGTTTTTATTTCAAGAAGAAATCTAATATCTTCGAGAAGGAAATATTCTACAAGTAATTTCATTTCAAGTAATTTCGAAGTTAATAATTGTAACAAGTCTTAGTAGTGCAGCGCATGATCGTCCATCTTCTGACAGCGGATGGTGTACTGCCAAGTTGTTGTATAAGTAGATATTACCAGCGTGCTTATTGCCACCTTTTATACAATCATAGCAGCAAATAACTTTTCTGTTGCCATGGATACTTGGGATTAACATTGAGTTAAAACGTCCCAATACATAACTAGTGGTGCAAAATGTACTTAATCAGGTGCCATAGGACTATATTACAGAAGCTACGTAAAAAGTGCAAAGGATGCAATCGGAAAGATTCTACCAGCACACAAAGGAGAATTATTCAAATAAAAATATCATCATGTAATACATTTCAGTCAGTACGATGTGTTGCAACAGGGGAAGCCCTTTGACACGTGGGTTGGTCTCTCTGTCGACTCACTGCACGTTGCCACCACCACACTGCCATGCTGTCTGAACGGGTACGATGGGTGAATTGCGAGCGCGCCACTGAGACGTTAGAAGAGTACATGTGAAGGGGAAAAAATCTAGCACTTGTATACTGACAGCGCCGAGGCTACATTTCTCGACAAAGCATTTCAGAATCAGACCAAAATTTTCATTATTATTTAATTACTATTGGCTAGCTGAAGACATAATGAAGTTAATATCTGGTATCAACTGCTGGCACACCGACAGGTGCAGGCAGTTTTATCAGACAGACGTCACTCAGGATACCACGTAACCATGACATATTTAGTTTCATTATCGAAAATAATCTTTCATAGACATAAGTTGATGCAGTCTCATTATGGAGGCGTGGAAGCTATTCCAGATAAAAACCTTCGTAGAACCCCTGGTCAGTCTTAACGTAATGCAATTTGTCCTTTAATCAGTAATTACACCGCACATTGATGAGTTCAATCTGCAAATAAACAGGGCCGCTTGCAGCTGATACGGAAAATGGTCTTGAAAACATCTCAAAAACAGATGCGAGGTTGGTAGTGTTCTGAAAACGATTTGAAAACCATATCTGTATTTCTTCCAGCACCGAAATGAATTGTTCATAATTCGCATTTCCATTAAAGACAGAGATTGGAGGGAAATTGGTGGCGTTCTTTTTCAGAAGCTAACATTTCCAAAATCAGATTTTCACTTTAAATGCATCCATGTTTCCCATTAAGTAGGTCATTAATTGCTTCTCACTTTGTAACGTGTTATTGAGGATGTTCAAGTGTGGAGTCAAATCAACTAAAAATGTGAGGTCTAAAATCCATTCCGGGTCTCGTAACGTTGGTTCCAGCTTTCCATTTTCCTTCGTAAAATTGGACAACAGCACGTCTTAACACCTAAATTCTTTCCAACAATGCCCCTCGACAACCAATGTACGTCACGGTGTCAAATTCAGTCTCCATACTGTTCCTGTAGTTTCGCAAAACTGTTTAAACCAAAGGTATAGAAACCCATTTGCCTATACGTACTAAACTATTCGCACCATCAGTTTCATGACGTACTATTTCTCTGAGAATTTAGCACGAAGTGCTTCTTTATGTGCGAAACAATGCATATCGTAGAAATCGCTTGTACATCGTTGTTTACTGCGCAACAATGCTAATAGCCTATTTTGTGCCCCTCACATCACTTGAGCTCCATCGGTGGTACTGAGACTGTCATGTTCAGATTCAGGCCAGCACCTTCAGCTGACGACGGTTCAATCCCGTCTCCGGCCATCCTGATTTAGGTTTTCCGTGATTTCCCTAAATCGCTTTAGGCAAATGCCGGGATGATTCCTTTGAAAGGGCACGGCCGATTTCCTTCCCCATCCTTCCCTCACCCGAGCTTGCGCTCCGTCTCTAATGACCTCGTTGTCGACGGGACGTTAAACACTAATCTCCTCCTCCTCCTCCACCTTCAGCTGTATTTTCAACAATTTCCAGCAAGTCGATCCCACTCGTTGTGTCTTCCATTCTCACCAGACCTAACGGTTCTTCTGACACGTGCATATTTGTGTCGACTAGATAGACGTGGGTCGCAAGCTGCGCCGTGTCCGAAATGTCGACAGACACGTCCAAGGCAATCGAGAACGCAATGAACTTGCCATTAATTAACTGCCTATGGACACCAGCTCCCACGACAGGTTTGGCAGTGAGGTATTGTTTGTCGCGAAAGACTAATGTCGCAAAACTTCGAAATTTCCGAAATGTTTATTAGACTTGGCAATTTTGAGCTCCATTCTGTACTTTGCTTTTAATGGCAGGTCTCTAGTGCCTCTTTGAGACTATGTCGCACTGCAACAAGCACAGGTCTCTCACAAGTCCTTTAAGCCACAAGCAGATAGCGAGGAACACGCAGCTGACACACTTCGAAGAATACTGCGCCATATGCCAGAAGGAGTAATGCAGCATCGCTCTACTACATGAAACGTTGCCCCCTAAAGAGTACTACCGCCAAGGACCGGACGAAGACAGCCTTGGAGCACGCGCAGCCCGCATGCACATTGCGCACGCGTGCAGTTTGGCACGCCGTGTCTGGCTCTGTGTTACAAGATTAAAGTGACGACGGGTCGCGCTTGTGTAGCTCAGATGGTAGAGTACTTGCCCACGAAAGGAGATGGTCCCGACGTCAGGCTGTGTTTCTAGTGAAACATGCAAACCTCAGAGTGCTGTGGCGAAGATTTTAAACAGACGCCTGCATACAAGCATCTCCGGCAAGCTTTGCGGGCATGTGCTGAGTGAAAGGGGCAATTATCAGGCACAAAATTCACAAAACAAAACCATTTACACAATCACTGATTTATAAAACAGAATGTGGTGAATGCGAAAATTTCTGTGTGGGGCAAACCGATTTTACATTCATCTAGCGTCCAACCGATATGGTACCGAGACCAGAAGAGGAGCTGTGCAGCCGTTGTTCTGTTTGGAAAGCCACTCACGTCGGTTGTCTGCTGCCCCATAGCCCCTTAACGCCACGCCCGCCCCCTCCCCCGCCCCATTCCACCGTGCTCTCTCTCTCTCTCTCTCTCTCTCTCTCTCTCTGTCATGACGGATACATTCGTCGTTAACTCCCACGCTGATTTTTGCCGCTATTTCAAGCTGTGTTTGTCAGCGCTGACAGTTCTACGCCAACGCCGCTGCTCTCGGTCGTCAATTGATGTCCTTCGGCCACTTCGTTGTCCTTGATGAGAGGTAACGTGTGAAATTTGGTACTCTAGCTACACTCTTGACACTGTACATTTCGGAATATTTAATTCCCTGACGACTTCTATCTACCATTCCAAGTTCAAAGTCTGTTAGTTCACATCGTGTGCGGCCGTAATCACATCGGTAACTTCTTCACATGAATCGCGTGTGTACAAATGACATTTCCGTCAATGCACTGCACTTTTATACCTTGTGTATGCGATATTACCTTCATATATTTATGTGCATATCGTTATCACATGACTTTTGTCACCACAGTGTATGCAAACCACTCGAAATCGAAATACATAAAATGGAATATTGACTCGTATCAGTGACTGGTTGGTCTTTGATGTGCATATTAATTTGATTTCTCTTCCTAGCGAAATTCTGCGTGCCAAAACCTTGTAAGTACCATATATGAATTGAAACAATCTACAAAATTTTTTGTATATTCAGTTAAGCCCACTGCTCTCATTATGTTATATTGTTTTTTAGATGCTTGAAAATGGCTTAGTGCCGAAACTCAAATTTTAAAATAGAATTATAACAACTGAAAGCGGGACTGAAAATATCTCCGGCAGGGTTGAAGGCGTCATAACAGCGAATGGTTGACACATTACGTATTAATGACCTCTCATCTGTATCTGTACACTTTTGATTACGTAGTGTATTAAACAGAAGACCAGCAGTTTCTGGTGCCATCCACGTAACTTCTCTTTTAACTCAAAAAAGCGGTGCAAATATCTCTTATAGTGAAAAGTCTTGTGTAAAATAAGATCTAAAAACACGATAATTACGTCACACACACAGACACTATCATCGTCACTGAATAAACATAATGGCGCCGTTCTCCTTTCTGTCAACAGGAATTACCATTTTATGAGCGGAGGGTACCAGCTGTAACAACTTGCTGCTCTCGAAGTTCGATTTATTTTGCCGACCTCAATTTACCGACCTTAATTAAACGAGAAGAACGAACTGAAATACAGATTAAGACAGTTTCTCACACGGAATCGATGCCCTGAACAGAGCTCCTTCACCTGTGATTCTACTGTCACACTCCTTCCACTAATAAGATAATTTCTTCTCCATAATCGTTTTAATCCTTGACTGGTGAATAATGACAGATGAGGATACTGCCCGCTTTGCTGAAGTTCTTTCCTACAATTACAGCTATTGGTTATTAGTCCATCGATTAAAATCCACTTTCCTCACTATTCTGTTTGCTTCTGGCGTGTAATGTAAGCGAACCAATTGTCGATCAGAAGTCTGCTGATGGAACAATATTTATTCAATTTAAACGGAGTTCCTCCGGGGAAGCAATCAACTTCTGTTTACACAATGGCGGAGAGCGCAAATTCGAAAGTGCTGCAAGCATCACCCAGCGTTAATGGAGTGGTACTATAAATAGAAATTTGTAACAGCACTTGAGAAGAGAAGTAGTTCCGGCGTAGTTTTGAAGTGGGCAGTAATTACAAGCGCACGCGGTTTCAGAACTCCAGCCATAAACTAATGGCAGACTAAGTTAATGTCATTAGCGGAACTTCTACAGACAGAGCGTTCTTGTTTTTCTGTGTTGTTAAAGTACGCAGCTGCTTCACTTAGTCACTGGATACCGAGCCTAGCAGATGATTTAGAATTTGTGGCTGCCACCCTCTATAATAAAATTAAAAACGTATTTTCTCTATATTCAGATCTAAATACTGTAGTTAGCCACTTGATTAGTTTCTTCCACTTGTTACATAAAGTCAGGTGCATCAATGAGGTGCGTGAAAGAGCTACTAAAATTAGTATTTTAAGCACTTTGAAGATAATTGTCAGGGATCTATGGCTAATCAAGTGAAATATACAGGTTGTTACAAAAGGCGCAGAGTATTTTGCCAGGTGATAGTATCCACCGAAACAAGAATAAAAATTCAGTAAACATGGCCCCTAAAATGCATACCTGAACAGCTATGAGTACTTCTTCATTAGAACAGATGTGTTTGACTTTTCTGAAGATCCACAAGCGTTCATAGCTCTTAAGGTATGCATTTTAGGGACTATGTTCACTAGATTTTTGTCTTGTTTTGGTGGGTGTTGTAACTGACAATTTGAAAGTTTTTACAACATAACTTTTATTTATATTAGTCTACATGGAAATGACTGAATAACAACGGAAAGTCACAATCACGAAGCCAGTAAGAATTTCCTACTAAAGTCAACAAAAGATAACTTCTAAGTTTCCCACAAGAGTCCTTGGTAACACACATACACTTAATTCCTATGCCGATGGCAGAGACGTAGTCTTCCGTGGAGACGTCCTTGAGGTCGGTATTCGGCGTGAAATGACGTCCGGTGCTGGTTCTAGCCTTTAAATAGTATTGGCCAGCCAATCAGATGTTGGTGTAGTAATACTTCCCGCAGGCCATCTCGAACTCCCTCTGCTGGAAGTAGTACGGGGAATGTCTGTTACCAAACAGCCGATGTTTACCATTGCTTACGCCTTGGGCATACACAACCTCGGTCCTGTGTGGTGTTAGATGAGTTGCCGGCCAACAGGAGCTACCTTGGCGACAGCGTAACAGGGGGCACTACCGCCTCAGAAATATTCGGTACTTTTGTATGGTTCCATACTTCAGTTGGTGAAAACTAAACCCATATTCTCTTATAGGATCACTTTGTTGTCCATCTGTCCGTTTGAGTGATACGACTGCTTCTTGCCAAGAACGGGGAAGTGATCAAGTCGAAATGTGTGCCACATGCTAAGTTACATAGCCGCGTGGTGATGTTAAAATGAGTCACTGCCCTCAAAAGTTGCGGCCATTTGTGACACATACTTCGACAGTTACAAACTCAGTCATCAAAAGATATTGAGTAAGTTCCGCTGACATAGAACCATGGGATCTGGCGAGAAGTAAGATTTCACAACACAAGTAAATGAAAGAAAGTTCAAAATGGTTCAAATGGCTCTGAGCACTATGGGACTTAACTTCAGAGGTCATCAGTCTTCTAGAACTTAACTACTTAAACCTAACCAACCTAAGGACGTAACACACATCCATGCCCGAGGCAGGATTCGAACCCACGACCGTAGCGGTCTCACAGTTCAGACTGAAGCGCCTAGAGCTGCTCGGCCACTCCGGCTAGCGAAAGAAAGTCCTAAAATTGTTAATTGCTAATTATGTCACATAAAGAATATTTTCTACCTATTTTTTGTGTCTGTCTGTCTAAGACAAGTTTATCTCAGTAACAAATGGAGGTGTCATACTCAAATCTACGTGAAACACTTTGGTTTATGGTTACTTGATGGTGTACATAATTTAAGCTTCTAAGGCGATGTAGTCAAAAGATACATTTTTACTCTCGCAAACTCACTCATCAAAACTAACAGAGTATGTATATCGGGCCTGGCACTCTAGTGGCAAAGCACTTCTCTAGAAACCGAGAGGTCGCGAGGTCTGATGTCAGTTTGACAGCAGAATTGCCGTCTTCGTTTTAACCTAGCTCTCATGTCTCAGCGATGTGAGTAGTGGTCAGAAAGTGGTTTGTATTCCAAGATAAACTGTAGCTCCCCTTTCCTCGGAAGCATACCTGGAGAATGGTAAAGGACACGCTAGTCCAATAGAAAAGCTTTGTTATTGCCGTGTTTGTACAGTTCGACGGAATGTCGTTCAGACATGCTTGAATGCCTGATGATCTACAGCCTTTTAAATACAGGAAATTTAATCCCAAATTTCCAGTGGGATTATACATCAACTGCACCTTTACAAGAAACAAATAAAACTTTATGCGGAACCAGATTCGAACTCGGAATTCCTGCTTATCACGATCGTTCGCCTTAAGCATGTTGTCTTCAAGCTGAAAAGTACTTGAATCCAGATCTACGGTTTCTCATGAGCGGTAGCCTTATCAGCTTCTTTTTGTTTTTAAGACGAAAACAAAAAATGCATCGTACAATAATGAAGAATACAAATAAACCACTCTCCCTGCATTTCAGACAAAAAGGTTGCACTCTCGTGGCTGTACGCTAGTGGTTACAAAGTGATCCACTGGTCCTGCAGACGAGCTCCGACGACCGTGATGATGATGATAACGATGTTGGTTTGCGAGGCGCTCAACATCGAGGTCATCAGCGCCCGTACAAGTTTCCAATATTTCCAGTTCCAATCTCGCCACTTCCCGAATGGTGATGACATGATAAGGAAAACACAACCACCCAGTCCCAGGAAGGGGAAAATCCCGACCCGATCGGGAATCGAACCCGGGACCGCGTGATCCTGAAGTAGCATCGCTGGCCAATAGACCACGAGCTGCGGCCACGAGATCCGAGCACGTTGTCTCGAAGAATAATGCTGTATGTTCTTGTCACTGTTCCTATGCTGAGAATTATACATTCATGATGAATTTACCTTATCATGCCAGACACAACCCAGCTACGAAGGAGGGTCCCAGAACACACTGCCCAAAGAATTGACAAAGTCGTGCCGACAGGGCGGGTTGTGCCTTTCATTTCCGGATGAGACGCTTTTCCCTCTCACTAAGACTAAGCAGTGACATTGATCAAAGGAATGTCCATATCTTATCTGTTCCACGACAGTGACAAGCGCATTCTCGGCTTTTGGACGTTTCTACAGGAAAGTTTTATTCGTCTTCGATGCAAGCGTCCTCCGTAGAGTATCCACATTCCACGTGACAGGCAGTCGTCCGACGGACGACACTTTCGGCAAAGTGCAGAGTCGACTGTATTAATGGCAAGGAACCGCAGTAGAGTAGTATGTTTTTGGTTGATCACCAGACACCATATAGTATGAATCTACGATTGGAGATTGGAGAAAGGGGGGGGGGGGGGGCAGGAGGTGTACTGCACGCCAGTTGGTTGACGTCGACCCATCACATTCCGGTTATTTCTCATCATCAGATGGTAAACTTTAAGCGCCATAGGGGTGATGGTGCGTGGAAGATCGGCGCGAATGTACAGTCAACGAAAAAGGTCTTGACGTGGGAGAGCGATGAAGATATATGCGCCACTGCAAAAAAGTGGGGCGGTAATCGGAAAGTGGGAGCCAGCTCTTCCACCAGGGTGCCCGTTAATCCGTGCTGACGTCAGGTCCCAAAAAACACCTCGGCTATCCCTGCACGCGTGAAAGACAGATCCAAAAATCCATCTGTCCTGTTTCCTGTATCGCAACCGGCTCGCACATTATGTGACTGCCGCGCAGGAAAAGACAAAAATTTGCTCGACATTTTACCTATTCTTTGGCATGAAATACAGTTCTTACAGTGTCTGTATACTTCCATGCAAATGTCTTTCAGCCATTAAGTTTGAATCGGTCATTGAGGCGTGCGCCAAATAGCCGATGCATCTAAGGCGACCTCTCGCGATGAGCGGGAATTGCGTTTCTGCCCTGGTTGGGCAGACATTTTCATCTGTTTCTAGCAAACGATGAAGTTGATGTATCACTGTATTCGCAATCTCCAGATGAGTTTCATGTATAGAATGGCTTTCACCAGGCCTTTGAGTCACGTGAAATTATTATTATAGTCATCTGTATACAGGGTGTTTCAAAAATGACCGGTATATTTGAAACGGCAATAAAAACTAAACGATCAGCGATAGAAGTACACCGTTTATTGCAATATGCTTGGGACAACAGTACATTTTCAGGCGGACAAACTTTCGAAATTACAGTAGTTACAATTTTCACCAACAGATGGCGCTGCAAGTGATGTGAAAGATATAGAAGACAACGCAGTCTGTGGGTGCGCCATTCTGTACGTCGTCTTTCTGCTGTAAGCGTGTGCTGTTCACAACGTGCAAGTGTGCTGTGGACAACATGGTTTATTCCTTAGAACAGAGGATTTTTCTGGCGTTGGAATTCCACCGCCTAGAACACAGTGTTGTTGCAAACAAGACGAAGTTTTCAACGCAGGTTTAATGTAACCAAAGGACCGAAAAGCGATACAATAAAGGATCTGTTTGAAAAATTTCAACGGACTGGGAACGTGACGGATGAACGTGCTGGAAAGGTAGGCAGACCGCGTACGGCAACCACAGAGGGCAACGCGCAGCTAGTGCAGCAGGTGATCCAACAGCGGCCTCGGGTTTCCGTTCGCCATGTTGCGGCTGCGGTCCAAATGACGCCAACGTCCACGTATCGTCTCATGCGCCAGAGTTTACACCTCTATCCATACAAAATTCAAACGCGTGACGGATGAACGTGCTGGAAAGGTAGGCAGACCGCGTACGGCAACCACAGAGGGCAACGCGCAGCTAGTGCAGCAGGTGATCCAACAGCGGCCTCGGGTTTCCGTTCGCCGTGTTGCGGCTGCGGTCCAAATGACGCCAACGTCCACGTATCGTCTCATGCGCCAGAGTTTACACCTCTATCCATACAAAATTCAAACGCGGCAACCCCTCAGCGCCGCTACCATTGGTGCACGAGAGACATTCGCTAACGATATAGTGCACAGGATTGATGACGGCGATATGCATGTGGGCAGCATTTGGTTTACTGACGAAGCTTATTTTTACCTGGACGGCTTCGTCAATAAACAGAACTGGCGCATATGGGGAACTGAAAAGCC
The DNA here is from genome assembly GCF_023864275.1 of Schistocerca cancellata. Taxonomy (NCBI): domain Eukaryota; kingdom Metazoa; phylum Arthropoda; class Insecta; order Orthoptera; family Acrididae; genus Schistocerca; species Schistocerca cancellata. Next base: position 13,538,212 of record NC_064633.1, read on the forward strand.
CCATGTTGCAGTCCCATCGTCCCTGCATCCTCAAAAATTACTGGTCTGGGTCGCCATTTCTTCCAAAGGAATCACTGGCCCATTTTTCAGATCCGAAACGGTTACTGCATCACGCTATCTAGACATTCTTCGTGAATTTGTGGCGGTACAAACTGCCTTAGACGACACTGCGAACACCTCGTGGTTTATGCAAGATGGTGCCCGGCCACATCGCATGGCCGACGTCTTTAATTTCCTGAATGAATATTTCGATGATCGTGTGATTGCTTTGGGCTATCCGAAACATACAGGTGGCGGCGTGGATTGGCCTCCCTATTCGCCAGACATGAACCCCTGTGACTTCTTTCTGTGGGGACACTTGAAAGACCAGGTGTACTGCCAGAATCCAGAAACAATTGAACAGCTGAAGCAGTACATCTCATCCGCATGTGAAGCCATTCCGCCAGACACGTTGTCAAAGGTTTCGGGTAATTTCATTCAGAGACTACGCCATATTATTGCTACGCATGGTGGATATGTGGAAAATATCGTACTATAGAGTTTCCCAGACCGCAGCGCCATCTGTTGTTGACAATTGTAACTACTGTAATTTCGAAAGTTTGTCTGCCTGAAAATGTACTGTTGTCCCAAGCATATTGCAACAAACGGTGTATTTCTATCGCTGCTCGTTTAGTTTGTATTGCCGTTTCAAATATACCGGTCATTTTTGAAACACCCTGTACATACGTAGTATTTTACAGAACCCTCAAAGAGCGAAGTTTTTGTTGAATCCCCCGTATTAATGTGTGGATTTCCAGTATGTAAAACAGTGCAGCTATAAATAGATATATTATTGTATATTATTCCATTCACCGTCAACTTTCCGTCAATACTACGACACGAATTTAACACTTTGTACTACCTACAGGCGATCTAAATCAACATCTACTTAAATAGTTCAGATGTCACTAGACAGCGCATAGCAGAGCGCACACCACATCCATATTATCAGTTTCCTTTCCTATTCTTATTCCACGAACAAGCGAAAACAACTACGTGTCCCTGTACACGCCCTAATATCTTCGTCGTGTTCTCATCGTCCCTAAACCTGTAATGCACAGCAGGCAGCGTAATGTCAGCACAATAATTTTCGAATAGAGGTCTTCTAAAATAATAGACCCAACAGGGTCTTTCTCACAAGGATTACCACTTACGAGGGTCGTTCCGAAAGTAATGGCTGCACATCCATATTTGTGGTGACTCTGAACGTCCGCGCCAGATGTCGTTGGTGTAGTGCTAATACTGGAACCTACCTCTTTTATTTTCAGGTGGTTCCATTGTTCTGTGGTACTTGGCGTCAGAAGAGGAGTGTTTCGAAATGGAGTCGGGTATGGACACACGTATAAAACAGCGATGCGTGATTGAACTCCTCACTGCCGAAGAAATTGCGCCGATTGAAATCCATCGATTCCTGCTAAAAGTGTATCGAGACGATGCAGTGGACGTGAGCAATGTGACGCAATGGGTACGGCATTTTCTAGGTTGTGACAAGGGTGTGCATGACAAGTCACGGCCCGGTCCATCCTGCACAGATGTCATCACTCAGAAGTGCCTCTTGATCAACTCATTCGTGCTAATCGGCGGATAACGACCAGAGAATTGTGTACAAAGCTGAATGTCGGCTGCAATGCCTTGGAAACAATGTTGGAACATCTTGATTATTCCAAATTTCGTACGAGATACGTCCCCGCGGATGCTTACAAAAGAACAATAAACTCATTGAATGGAAATTTTTCGGGGCGTGCTGGGCCAATATGAAGCTGAAGGTGACAATTTTCTGAATAACATCGTCACCGGAGATGAGACGTGTGGTCACCATTACGAGCCGGAATCCAAAAGAGAATCCATGGAATGGCGACATGTGAGTTCCCTGTCAAAGGCACAGCCATCTGCCGGCAAAGTGATGTGCACAGTCCCCTGGGGTAGCCAAGGTGTGGTTCTTCTGAATATCCTAGAGCCTGGAGCAACTGTCAGTTCAGCGCGCTACAAGAGGGCACTGACTAAGCTGAAATCCCGAATTTCCAGCGTATGGCCAGAGAAGAAGACCGACTTTCACCCGTAATATGATAACGCCAGGCCCTGCATAAATTTTGTGACCACGCACATCATTGCAAAATTTTAGCACCTTCAGCCTTCCATGTCTTTGGGCTTCTGAAAGGTGGACTTCGCGGCGAACATTTTCTAGACTCGGATGTTGTTGTCAAGGCTGTAAGGAAGTGGTTAGCCTCAACTGGTTTCCCTATCTGGTTCATCGCTGGTAAAAGTGCAGAACGAATGGTAGTTACTGTGTGGAAAAAAGATAGTCTGTAGCTGAAATATTTCTCCGTTTAGCTGTGCTGTTGTGATTTATGTATCTCCTGTAGATTCCAAGAATAAAAATAGGAGGCATTACTTTCGGAATGTCCCTCGTAAGTTCTCCGAGCATATGTCCCACTTTTCGATGGGCTACACTTACCTGTTACGATCGCGGTAACGCTTTTCCGAATTCGTTCGATGACTGTTGACCTTCCTGCTTCACAAGAATCCCAGGCACTGGAAAAATATCGTACAATTTGTCGCACTAGCATCTTGCAAGCGATTTTTTTTAACAGATAGTACGCATTTTCCAATTCTTTCAGACATCTTTACGAACTTACAGACCCTTGAGTTAAACAGCCTTTGGCTGGTAGGTATTTAGTCTAATTTTCTGCAACGCTGCTTTTGTCGGCTAAACCAGTATACACCAACGAGAGTATTCACCAAACATGTATCAAGAAGCTTACTGAGTACGTGGAATGAAATGTTAGAGGTGATGAAGAACGTACCAGCGACCTGTACGACATTATATTCTGAAGAATTTTGTTATCAACATTGTTATCACATATGATACCTTTCTTTCTCTTTCTTACAGGCGTTCTCATCCACTATAAGTGGGAGCTCCCATTCATTATATCAAGCGTAAATCTTGTCCTGTCTTTCTGTAAATCCTTCGTCCGACCAACGATGATACATTTCTGTACACAATTGCATCCTCAGTGAAGAATCTGGCGGTACGACTTTCAGCTTCAACACCGATTTTCGCTGGTGTCGGATGTAAATTCTCGGTTTGTCTTTTAGGTAGGTTAACAGTGACTCTTTCCATTTGAGTCAAACGCAAATTCCCTCCTAGCTTTCTTGACGAACTTCCCGCCTTTATTGGCTACTCTCCCAGTAATCCCATCATTGTCGCTGACCCATCCCCCAATGGCGACACTCTCGGAACGAACGGGCTTATTTGTAACTTGAAGTGGTACAATATTTCATTCGTTATGATTCCTACTCTCAAAGTTTACTGACGTCTAGAGCAAGTTACTAATGATTGCCGTATCGACACTGCTGACAACAAAAATTTGTAATTGCACTGAAGAATGCATTCTTCAAGTTTCCTTCAGACAAAGTAACGAAAGCGTTAGGCTGCTTTTAATTACTGTTTCCAAATACCAGATTGATGAATGTGATAGAATTATATTCATCATTATGGTCCAAAACTTTGTCGTCTCCGTCATAATGGCAAGCAACGCAAGCGCGTCTAAAAGTGCGCCCTTTTCTCGCACAGTAGCGTCTATATTCTACTGTATCCACTACCTTCTGTCAAATACAAATTAAAATGGGAATCGACAGGAAAACATGGATCTCGCGTCCTATCGCCAGAATGAATTAATGTACAAGGTGCGCCGGCCGCTGTGGACGAACGGGTCTAGGCGATTCAGTCCGGAACCACGCTGCTGCTATGGTCGCAGGTTCGAATCCTGCCTCGGGCATGGATGTGTATGATATCCTTGGGTTAGTTAGGTTTAAGTAGTTCTAAGTCTAGGGGACTGATGACCTCAGATGTTAAGTCCCATAGTGCTCAGAGCCATTTGATATTTGTACAAGGTGCTTCTTTTATTTGCTTTTAAATTCGGCTTTCGGCAGGGTACACAATTCACACATCAATTGTTACACTATTTAGCCTTCAACTGTCTCGTCATTTACTCACGTACAAATACATAAAATCAGTGCAAACATGACATTTAGCGTTGCGGCAGCTTTCTTAACAGCGAAATTCGAGGGTGACCGCTGATTGGTAGTACCGCACAGCTGTTAGAGTGAACAAAAGTCACGCTCACATAAATTATATCTTCAGTGGTGTCGTAAATTCCAGTCCGTCTGAAAGGTGCCCCTTCTTTTTATTTTTTTATTGTCCACTTTAACAGCTTTGTATCGCGTCTATGGTCATCATTTAGCATTCAGAGAGTAAGTCGTACTGTGGAACGCAGACAGTCAGGAGTAAGATTTCAGTTCCTATGCTGGCTGAAGCAGGCGGTGGACCATATGGCGTTGCTAGTGGACGATGGCGTGAGGCACTGTGGTCAGACGTGAGAACGACCTTTACGTCAGCAGCGAGGTACGTGCACGAAGTAAGTAACCTTGCTTAATAAATATTTGATAGTAAATGTCGTTTTTTCCAGTACAGATATTAGGAGAGATCTACAGGTCATAAGAACTTTCTTTCAAGAATATTACAACGCCACAAATTGATCATCTTAGTAAGTAACGAAAATGTACGAACGGCAACGAAATACAACGAGTGTAAGCAGGAAGTATAAACTGCACGCCATAGTCGCCATTCTCTGATAGGATGCCTTTCCGAACTTGTTCTGTCGTAATAACATGCTCTCAGAAAATTGTTGCCGATATTATCAGTTTACGGTGTTTAGTAAGTAAATATATAATAATGGCATCCTTCCTGAGCGTCATTCCGAATAATGTAGCTTCCAGCTTCATCACCTAGAATCACAGGAAACAGAACTGCACTTTACAGAGAAATCGACGGCGATGATACCGCTTCTGGGGGGGATAGAAACTTCGAGAACATCTAGGCAGAACAGGCAGAAAGAATCCTACACGACGACTTGGTAAAATAGCTTAAGGACAGATAGCCTTATTTCTCCGCAAAACTCGGATGAAAATACGCGGACAGTCATGCTGTACGCCTCTTACACGATCATCTACGGACTCACTTGCTAAATTGAGACACTTCAGGAGATTTAGGACAAGTGGATGGAGCGGGCGGGGGGGGGGGGGGAGAGGGTGGGGGGGGTAGGGTTTCATGCACGTTACCTAATCCATATGACTGTTTTCACGTTTTTCCAGTACACATCTCTCCTTAGATCATTGAGTAACTTTCAGTTTTGTGTCTTTTCCAGTTAAGAGGCCGTTATACTACATAGTTAACGCTGCTGATAATAGTCTTTCTTTCTCAGAGGCATCGGAAACTTGTCTCTGATTGTTTTATGCTGCCTATTAAAATCGCACCAAGTGCTTTTTACACTCGTTTATTCCTTTGCTGCACATGATATCGATGTCATCAATAGCCGTAAACACAATATCTTCTGATACGGTTCCATTATTTGATTGTTAGTGTATACCACTTTCTTCGAGGCGTTCACTATACATTGTTTTAGTCGTATTATCATTGACATTAACGTTTGTTGGGATTACGTGCACCATATACTCCCATTCAGTGGTAAAGATGGTCTGCGCTTTAACATGTAGTACAGTTCTATCAGCAAAACAACGGTGCATGTTTTCCGTTACTAAATATTCTCACTTCGTTTTCGAAAGTGATCTTAAAACATTTCCAAGCACTAATGCAGAGCTCTGTTGATATAAAATCCTCTTGTCGAGCATCTCTTCCAATTTTGAATTTCAAGATCAAGTACTCACTGCGGAATTCACTTTGAATTAAGCCGAAAAACACTAATAATCTGATGCCTTTCTGAAGTCCAACTGATCGTACCCCGAAGAAATATTCTATAAAATTTATCGGGTAGCAGCTACTGTTAGAAATAAAAATAGTCGAACAGCCTCAAGTCTCATATAACTTTCCTTTACTGACTGCTTTTACTCTACAGAAGCGAAGATATTCAGAAATTAAGTATCCAAGGGCCACACGTTAAATGTATCGGGCTGCGTACTGCGACGCCGTTATACATGTATGATGGCGGGGATATAATTCATGGCACCATGAAAAACCGTTGCATTAACAGTTAGAGAGATTGCTGACACAAGAAGGTACTGAAGGAAGATTTCCATTTTTCATGCACAAGAAAGTTGATGCATCACCGCAAACTCTTCTGATATTTCCGTCTCATATCAGAGGACACATGCACAACTAACGTGACAAGCCATGGGTAGCAATACAGATGGCTGCAGTATCACGTACATCAGGTGTAAAGGGTAATCCATTGGCGGAGCTGTCATATGTACTTATGTCATTCGTGTGACAAAGTTTCTGACGATGGTAGTTATCGGACTGCGAGCGCGCAATGGTAGTTGGGGCTAGACGCATGGAACATTCCGTTTCGGAAATCGTTATGTAATTCAATACTTTGGTATCCAGAGTGTAATGAGTGTGCCTTAAATGGAAAATTTCAAGCATTACTTCTCACCACTGACAACGCAATGGCCGACGCCCTTCATTTAACGAGCGAAAGCAGTGGCGTTTGCGTGTTGTCAGTGATAACAGACAAACAACACGGTGTGAAATAACCGCAGAAATCAGGTTTGGGACGTAAAACGAATGTTTGTTGTTATTGTGGTTGTAACCTCCCCCTCACTTTCCGACCTTAATGACAGTGAAAAATGAAACCGCGTGTACCTAATGGGAGTTTTGGAAAAGCAATCGTCACCGAAGTTAACCTGTCGGTAAAGAGGGAGGAAAGGGTTACATCTAAATGAAAGGAAATGTGCTAATGAAACTGGTGGAAATTAATTTTGAAAAGGGGTAAAGTCAATAAAGAAAGTAAATGTGCAGCCGTTACGTTAACAATTAACTAGCGGTAATAGGTATTTGAGATTTGGGGGAAATCACGGTCGCCAGGCCTAAGGACAATTACTATAGTAACTGAAAAAGAAAGGTTATTATACATATAATTAGCACTAGAAGCGTGGCAACTGAAGGTTGACACGTGTAGTGTGAAAACTGAAAGTTTGTCAGAAGTAATAAATTTCGCTACACCCTGACTTAATTTAGCAAAAGAATTAATAAAACCGAAAAATCGAAAGTTAATTTAGTGACTGAAGTTAATAGTGAGCTTTCTTTCTGAAGCACATCGAAATTAAGTAAAATACGGTTAGTCTTGGACCACCTCAACAATCATTTCTAAAGCTACTTGAATCTACGCAATTTAGAAATAATAGATTTAACTTTGAACTTGAATTAAATGATTCTGAACAATTAACAATAGTAAAATTTAGTACGTACCAAGCTGAGCTGCAGTCACAGGTAAGCTAAGATACGATAACAAAACTCGCACTCTTAATTTGTGCTTGTGTAATCTGAATATTGTAGCCAGCTAACTGAACTTTGAAATTAAAGCAGTGAAATAGAATTAGCTATATTACTTTAGTGCTGGCGTTTAAATTTCAACGACACTCGGGTTCATTTCGGAAAAGGAAGGGACCCTGCTTGGTAATGCAATTGGGACAATGAGCAACAAAGGTTCATGCTAAGTTGCTGTTATTATAGTTACGAAAATGGTACAGTTTGAAAAGCTGAGGTCTGCCATACAGTTCTAAAACTTTACTTGCTTCCAGTCTTCCTTGATGGTTGATTGAAGGTTTGAAGCCGTCGATCGAGGAGGTGGCGACAGTCACTCATTGTCGGCCGTCGCTGTTGCAGAAGCTGGATGTTGGCGCGCCTTCTTCTCGACACGGTCACCAGACGAAACGGGCTCTTGATGTGCGCTAGTTAATGTTTCCCGTCCGCGACACCATGTCAGAAACTATCATCGCAAGTCGAGCGCAATTACATGCTGCCAAACCCCGAAAGCGCGGCAACTCGCGGGAGCGTCACACAACACACCTGCTCCACCCGCTACTCCCGCCAGACTCCTTCCCTCAGCCCGCGCTCCACGCGGCAGAGTTAATACTACCAAAGATCCTACACACTTTGATTCTTCACACGACCTATCGACGTAATCGTTCGATAGCAGTTTTCCCTAGGCAAGACCCAGCGTAAAAATGCAAATAATATTTACGAAACAAACCAATTATACATCGACATAAATGCATAAATATACAAATAGTAAAACAATTACAATATACAAAGAGACAGAAATGTCATATCTTGAGGTAACAAAGCAAGGAAAAAAAATAGTACAATAGATGGAAATAGGAGGATATGCATTTCCGGCGTTACATGGTTTGTTTGATGCAGCTCTCCATGCTACTCTATCCTGTGCAAGCTTCTTCATCTCCCAGTACTTACTGCAACCTACATCCTTCTGAATCTGCTTAGTGTACTCATATGTCGCTCTCCCTCTACGATTTTTACCCTCCACGCTGCCCTCCAATGCTAAATTTGTGATCCCTTGATGCCTCAGGACATGTCCTACCAACCGGTCCCTTCTTCTTGTCAAGTTGTGCCACAAACTCCTCTTCTCCCCAATTCTATTCAATACCTCCTCCTTAGATCGACCCATCTAATCTTCACCATTCTTCTCTAGCGCCACATTTCGAAAGCTTCTATTCTCTTCTTGTCCAAACTATTTATCGTCCATTTTTCACTTCCATACATGGCTACACTCCACACAAATATTTTCAGAAACTACTTCCTGACACTTAAATCTATTCTCGATGTTAACAAATTTCTCTTCTTCAGAAATGCTTTCCTACCCAAAGCGAGTCTACATTTTATATCTTCTCTACTTCGACCATCATCAGTTATTTTGCTCCCAAAATAGCAAAACTCCTTTACTACTTTAAGTGTCTCATATCCTAATCTAATTCCCTCACCATCACCCAACTTAATTCGACTACATTCCATTATCCTCGTTTTGCTTTTGTTGATGTTCATCTTCTATCCTTCTGTCAAGACACTGTCCATTCCGTTCAACTGCTCTTCCAAGTCCTTTGCTGTCTCTGACAGAAATACAATGTCATCGGCGAATCTCAAAGTTTGTATTTCTTCACCATGGATCTTAATACCTACTCCGAATTTTTCTTTTGTTTCCTTTACTGCTTGCTCAATTTACAGATTGAATAACATCGCGGAGAGTCTGAAAACCCTGTCTCACTCCCTTCCCAACCGCTGCTTCCCATTCGTACCCCTCGACTCTTATAACTGCCATCTGGCTTCTGTACAAATTGTAAATAGCCTTTCGCTCCCTGGGTTTGACCGCTGCCACCTTTAGAAATTGAAAGTGCAATTACGAATTTATCTGTTAGAATAGTGAAGTGAAATTTGTATTAACGGCACATGGCAGCAGACTACAGACACGAGTTTATTTTCTAACTGCACTGCATCACCTATAGTGCTTCTCTTGGATTCGCGACCTCATCGGTTGGACCCTGGACGTCTGGAAAACCGTGACCTTTTGTTGAGAGCTAATGGTAGTGTCCCAGTGGGGTGCAGACTCCATGAAGCCACGGACCCTAGTTGTCAACAAGGCAATGAGTAAGCTGGCGATGGCTCCGTAATGATGTGGGCTGGGTTTACATAGTATGCACTGGGTCCCCTGGTCCATAAGAACAGATCATTGACTGGAAATGATTCAGTTCGGCTCTGGAGTCCATTTTCAGTCATTCATGAACTTATTATTCCCAAACAACGATGCGCCATGTCCCTGGGCCCCAACTGTTCGCGTTTGGTATGAAGGACATCCTAGACAATTCGAATGAATGGTTTGGCCACACAGATTTCCCTATCTGAATCCCATCAAACGTGTGTGGCACATACACGAGAGGTCAGTTCGTGCACTAAATTAATCACTGGAAACACTTTCGCAATTATGGACTGCTGTAGAGGTAGCATGGCTCAATATATCCGCAGGTGACTTGCAACGAATTGTCGAGTCCATACCACATTACGCTGCTGCACTGCGCCGGACAAACGAGGTACGACTCAATATTAGGGGGAATCCCACGACTTTTGTCACCCCAGTATGTATTATATTCTGAAGGGAAGCCTGTTGCAAAACAGTGAGTTGGTAGTAAAATTCCACCAGATAATGTTGATATTGTTTTGCCAGTGATAAAAATAATGCTGACTGTCTTTTCACTAACTTTGTTATATCAGAATAACCATAAACAGAAATGATCAGTTTTAGGCTTATTAGTAGGTCGGTGAGTTAAAGCAGACTCAAGCAAAACTACGGCACTAACATCATGAAAATTACTGTCACATCATTCGCAAAAATCCACCAATAAACGGATTCCCATCGCCCCGTGGTCGTGCGGTAGCGTTCTCGTTTCCCACGCCCGGGTTCCCGGGTTCGATTCCCGGCGGGGTCAGGGATTTTCTCTGCCTCGTGATGGCTGGGTGTTGTGTGCTGTCCTTAGGTTAGTTAGGTTTAAGTAGTTCTAAGTTCTAGAGGACTTATGACCACAGCAGTTGAGTCCCATAGTGCTCAGAACCATTTGAACCATTTTTTGGATTCCCATCAATTCAATTCCCTGAATTATTTCTAGTCAGACAGGCTCTTAATTCGTAACGACCATAAACTGTCGAAGGACAGTAAACCTTCTTTGAAGAAAAGTAAGTTTTCTGTACAGCGAAAGAGTTTTAGGCAAGTGGTGAAGCTTGCTGAAAACTCAACCTGCCACCGACGGTCTTTCCATGAGCAGCAAAGTAGTAGAATTATTTCCTTTAGTTTCAGTTTTAGTGAAAACTAGAAATCTTCTCAAAAAATGGTTCAAATGGCTCTGAGCATTATGGGACTTAACTTCTGAGGTCATCAGTCCCATAGAACTTAGAACTACTTAAACCTAACTAACTTAAGGACATCACACACATCCATGACGGAGGCAGGATTCGAACCTGCGACCATAGCGGTCACGCGGTTCCAGACTGTAGCGCCTAGAACCGAGAAAGCTTCTCATATTTGTTTTGGAATTAGTCCGAAAAGACGCAGTATTCAATTCATGATGATCTTTATACGGGTATTATTCTCGCAAAAATACGCTATAGCCAAAAAATTATGACAACTGCCCACCGCGAGGTTGGATGCCACCTGGTGGCGTTGCAGGTACCTGACGCGATAGCAAAGTTCGTAAGTGGTACTGACACGGACGGTGGATCACACTAGTGAAGGGATGGCCTAAACATGGGGAAATCCACCGAGATAAGAGACTTTGACAAAGGGCAGATTATTATTACACATAGCCTATGAACGAGTCCCTCGATAACGGCGAAGATGGTCGAGTATTCACGTGCTACTGTCGTGAGCACCTACGGAAAGAAACAGTACATCCCTCTATAAAGTAGGATAGATGGTGCTCTGTGGCATCACTGCCGAAGGAGCATAATGCTGGTGCAAGTACAAGTGTTTCGGAGCATACCGTTCATCGTACATTGTTGAACATGGATCTCCACAGCAGACCACCCCTACGGGTTCACATGTCGAACCAACGGCATCGTCAATAACGATTGCAGTGAGACGATCGGGATTCAACCGTCGATCGATGAAAACGTGTCGGCTCTTCGGGCTAATCACATTTTTATTACGCTAGGTCGATGGTTGTCTCCACCAACGGTGTCATAGGGGTGAGCAATATTATGCTACGGGAGACATTCTCCCGCGTTTGCATGATGACAACGGCGAGCCACCAGCATCTCCTCAGTCGTCTGAGGAGCATTATAATGATCTCACGTTCATATCTCGACGACCAAATTGTCCTGATGTAAATCCTATGGAACCCATCTGTTTCGTTATCCGGCGTCATCACCGCGCACACATATCAACAGGGCGTTATTTACGAGAATTACGTGACCTGTACGTGGACAACTATACCGCCACAAATCCACCAACAAACTGCTCGGTATCCGATACGCAGAATCAGTGATGTATTTCGTTCCAAACAAGGACAAAAAAAGCTATTACGCAAGTGGTCATAGTGTTTTGGCTGTTCAGTGTATGTTATAAGGTAGTGTAATGTGTCTGTGTGTGGTTGCAGGTAGCAGGGGTTCTGAAGCGTGGACTGGGCGGTTTTTTTTAGGTTAGATGGCCTCGGGCAAGTACAGAAAGGGCAACAGCCTCAAAGGGTGCTGGGAAAAGTCAGGACATTCGGGGACCAAGCAGCAATCGGTATTGTAACTGTAAACTGTCGAAGCTGCGTTGGTAAAGTACCGGTACTTCAAGCGCTGATAGAAAGCACCGAAGCTGAAATCGTTATAGGTACGGAAAGCTGGCTGAAGCCAGAGATAAATTCTACCGACATTTTTTACAAAGGCACAGACGGTGTTTAGAAAGGATAGATTGCATGCAACCGGTGGTGGCGTGTTTGTCGCTGTTAGTAGTAGTTTATCCTGTAGTGAAATAAAAGTGGATAGTTCCTGTGATTTATTATGGGTGGAGGTTATACTCAACACCCGAGTTAGGTTAACAATTGGCTCCTTTCACCAACCTTCCGACTCAGCAGCATTAGTGGCAGAACAACTGACAGAAAATCTGGAATACATTTCACATAAATTTCCTCAGCATGCTATAGTCTCAGGTGGAGATTTCAATTTACCAGATATATACTGGGACAATTAGATGTTTAGGACGGGTGGTAGGGACAGAGAATGGAGTGACATTATACTGAGTGTGCTATCCGAAAATCACCTCGAGCAATTAAACACAGAACCGACTCGTGGAGATAACATCTTGGACCTACTGATAACAAACAGACCCGAACTTTTCGACTCAGTAAGTGCAGAACAGGGAATCAGTGATCATAAGGTCGTTGCAGCATCCCTGAATGTGGAAGCAAATAGAAATATAAAAAAAGGGAGAAAGGTTTATCTGTTTATCAAGAGTAATAGGAGGCAGATTTCAGACGACCTAACAGATCAAAACGAAAATTTCTGTTCCGACACTGACAATGTTGAGTGTTCATGGAAAAAGTTCAAGGCAATCTTAAAATACGTTTTAGGCAGGTACGGGCCGAGTAAAACTGCGAGGGACGGGAGAAAGCCCCGGTGGTTCAACAACAAAGTTACGAAACTACTGCGAAACCAAAGAGAGTTTCACTGCAAGTTTAAACGCAGCCGAAACCTCTCAGACAAACAGAAGCTAAACGATGCCAAAGTTAGCGCAAGGAGGGCTATGCGTGAAGCGTTCAGTGAATTCGAAAGTAAAATTCTATGTATCGACTTGACAGAAAATCCTAGGTTGTTCTGGTCTTACGTTAAATCAGTAAGTGGACAAAACAGCATATCCAGAAACTCTGGAATGATGATGGCATTGAAACAGAGGATGACACGCGTAAAGCTGGAATACTAAACACCTTTTTCCAAAGTTGTTTCACAGAGGAAAACCGCACTGCAGTTCCTTTTCTAAATCCTCGCACAAACGAAAAAATGTCTGACATCGAAACAAGTGTCCAAGGAATAGAAAAGCAACTAAATCACTCAACAGAAGAAAGTCCACTGGACCTGACGGGATACCAATTCGATTCTACACAGAGTACGTGAAAGAACTTGCCCCCCTTCTAACAGCCGTGTACCGCAAGTCTCTAGAGGATCGGAGCACAGGTAGTCCCAGTCTTCAAGAAGGGTCGTCGAGCAGATGCACAAAACTATAGACCTATATCTCTGACATCGATCTGCTGTAGAATTTTAGAACATGTTTTTTTGCTCGCGTGTCGTGTCATTTCTGGAAACCCAGAATCTGCTCTGTAGGAATCAATATGGATTCCGGAAACAGCGATCGTGTGAGACCCAACTCGCTTTACTTATTCATGAGACCCAGAAAATATTAAATACAGGCTTGCAGGTAGATGCCATTTTCCTTGACTTCCAGAGGGCGTTCGATACAGTTCTGCACTGTCGCCTGATAAACAAAGCAAGAGCCTACTGGATATCAGACCAGCTGTGTGGCTGGATTGAAGAGTTTTTAGCAAACAGAACACAGCATGTTGTTCACAATGGAGGGACGTCTACAGACGTTAAAGCAACCTCTGGCGTGCCACAGGAGAGTGTTATGGGAGCATATAAATTACCTAGTAGATAGTGTCGGAAGTTCCATGCGGCTTTTCGCGGATGATGCTGTAGTATACAGAGAAGTGGCAGCATTAGAAAACTGCAGCGAAATGCAGGAAGATCTGCAGCGGTAGGCACTTGGTGCAGGGAGTAGCAACTGACCCTTAACATAGACAAATGTAACGTATTGCGAATACATAGAAAGAAGGATCCTTTATTGTATGATTATATAATAGCGGAAGAAACACTGGTAGCTGTTACTTCTGTAAAATATCTGGGAGTATGCGTACGGAACGATTTGAAGTGGAATGATCATATAAAATTAATTGTTGATAAGGCAGGTGCCAGGTTGAGATTCATTGGGATAGTCCTTAGAAAATGTAGTTCATCAACGAGGGAGGTGGCTTACAAAACACGCGTTCGACCTATAATTGAGTATTGCTCATCAGTGTGGGATCCGTACCAGGTCGGGTTGACAGAGGGGATACAGAAGATCCAAGGAAGAGCGGGCACACAGAGCAATTTGCTACAAATCAGTGATTCTGTGCCGCACGCTAACGGTTCTAAGCTTGTGTATTAAGTACGAGTAAGTATTTGAACCACGTGAAGAACGGGCAAAAGGCTTTGAAGTGCACATCAGTGTGAACGAAAATGCACATCCGCAAGTTTTTCGCGCTCGACCTATCCCAGATGCAACACATCAGCAGAGTGCTAGGCAATTAGAAATATGCCAAGACAGTGCGGTTATCAGTTCCGTTTCTGCAAGCCAATAGGCAGACCCAAATATGTTTGCGTTCTTTAGAACTGGGCACGTAAAAGAAACGCTCTCTGTCACATCCTGAAAAGTAGCTGGCAGACTACATACACCAAGGACTGGAATTTGTTGTCTATTGTAGGCAGGTGTAGCGCTGGGGTATCAACAATGGCATAACTGCTTTTATTTATCTGGGAAACAGAAGCAACAATCTCCAACTGCACGCTGACTTTTGCTCCCCTTTTACATGAGCAGAAATAATGGTTCAAATGGCTCTGAGCATTGTGGGACTCAACGTCTGAGGTCATCCGTCCCCTAGAACTTAAAACTACTTAAACCTAACTAACCTAAGGACATCACACACATCTATACCAGAGGCAGGATTCGAACCTGCGACCGTAGAGGTCGCGCAGTTCCAGATTGAAGCGCCTAGAACCGCTCGGCCACACAGGCCGGCTTTCTTAATCTGTGCTGACTTCTCAACAAAAGCTCTCGATAGAATTAATTCTACTCGAGATAGGAAACTGTTCAATAGTTCTGCAGCAGACCGACATTGAGGATATTGATCTGCAATTTTGAGGGACCGTTCTTTCATACTTCTCATTAGTCACCTGCACTTTTTTCCAGCCGCTAATGACTTTGCGCTAGGTGAGAAATCAGCGATAAATACAAGCCAAGGAAGAGGTCAACGCAACAGAATACTCCCTGTAACCCTGAGCAAATAGAGAAAGTTACGACGGATACACGGATTAATGACCACAAGCTTGGGAGGAAATGGCTCTGAGCACTATGGGACTCAACTGCTGTGGTCATAAGTCCCCTAGAACTTAGAACTACTTAAACCTAACTAACCTAAGGACAGCACACAACACCCAGCCATCACGAGGCAGAGAAAATCCCTGACCCCGCCGGGAATCGAACCCGGGAACCCGGGCGTGGGAAGCGAGAACGCTACCGCGAGATGCGGGCAACCACAAGCTTGTGGCAAGGCTGACCACAGCAATAAAGTAAATGCAAAATATATCTATTTAAAAAGCAAAATATATCTATTTAAAAAGCAGATAAAAATTCGCCCGACGTTTGCTAAGAAACAGCCTACACTGTTTCTCAACTTAATATGTTAGTAAAGCCGAAATGCGGCCTACATTCAAAGAAATAGTATTAAGGCAATTGAGAGATGCATACCATTAAAAGTAATCAATGAAAGGGGCATTCCAGATTTAAAGGAACACATAATCTCTAACAAGGACGAAGCTGAAGCTCGGAACTTAGCGCGGACTCAATATGAGATGCTTTTAACGGGTTCTACAGTAACATTCTGTCTCTAAATCAATAGATATTCTGTTCGTATCTAAAATACACCAGCGATAACACACAATTAAAATCTTCACTGCTCGATACCAGTGGTGATATTGTCGATGATGGCGCCACTGAAGCGGAGTCAGTAAACACAGTTTACTGAAATTCCTTCACCAAAGAAGACGAAGAAAATATTGCAGAATTCGTATCGAGAACAACTGCCAACATGAGGAACTTAAAAGTAGATATCCTTGGTGTAGAAACAGCTTAATGCACTTAATAAACGCAAGTCTTCTAGCTGTCTATTCGCAGAAGTAATAAGTGCTATCGACAGGAGGTCTCAAAATGATTCCATACTTCTAAATTTCCAAAGGCTTTTATTATTTATAGCTTTCCCTCTCTAAATTAGAAGCAGAGTTGCATTACTAAAAGAAATTAATTGGGGATGGAGACATGTAGACTCATACTCCGCTTCTGTGATAATGCGCTCGCAATTTCTAATTCGCCACTCTGAGAATATTAAGTATTACGGGCGTGCCCATTTTATTTACTCTTGGGCATCGGACTTTGTAGTGAAATAATAGCTGCAGGCTCTGAATAAATTTTCTATTGTTAGCAGCGATCGGAATGAGATGCAGAAAAAAGATGATCATTGTTCGTCGGTAAGCAGTTATTATGGAAGCGTTGCAAGTACTTACAGAAACGGGGTGCTATGATCTGTCAGCTGTGAAAATCGTGCTTATTACATAAATACATGTACATTATTTCCAGATAATGTATTAACAAAAATTACAAATGCTTACATCAGCAATGGCCAGGGCAGGAGAAAGTAGGGTAATTTTAGAATAAGAACGAAAAAAAGTGAATAAAAACGAGTGGCGGACAACTTACAAAACTTCGGAGATAAACTTTTGTAAATTTTTATTGCAACTACTGACGTTTATTAAGTTTACCTTCTTTGTCCATGAGTAGCATTTATAAAACAAAATATATACAGCTTTACGAATCATTTGATGTATTGTTTCTGTCGCCTTTGATTCAGGCCAGGAATTGTCTCTATAAAATTACTCGGTGAAATCAAACGTTAGTTTCACTGCAATGAGTATGTATGTAGGACACGTTGTTCATACATACAGTAACTTTTATGTTCACAACACATTTGCTCGATTTTAGTCTGCTTACTTAACATATAAGTGGAAGTTACCAAAAAAGTAACTACGAAAATTTTTCTATCTGAGAAATACCCACTTTATCAATTATTTGATGTAAACTGTTGTTAATTCATATTTTATTCTGGTGAGATATGTTTTAGATGTGAGTTCAGTAACGACGAAAGGCATGTACAGTGATGGCGTGGCCAAGGACGCTTTATCTGAACCAGGAACCTTCAGGACAGGTTTCCGGAACGATGGGATTATGTAATTCCAGGCCATTTTACGTAGGACTCCACGAAAGTTCACCGACATACAGAACAGGTATTTTACATAAAAAAGACTTATAAATGAGAATTAGAATGATTCCACACTCAAGTTACTTGCGTGTGCAGCAAAACACGTATCCATATTGGATTACTTATTTCGTCTTTAACGATATGAGGCATTAAAATTTATTTTAGGTATGTGGATTGAGTTGCACATGGCTCTCGAGAGTTTGACCGAGGCCGTGTGACCATTAGTTAATAGTAGTGGTGTCAAACTGTAGATACATATTTTTTACAAAATATTGTAAAAAGCTCTTTAACTTCTTCATTCACTTAATAGCAGATATATAGAACTTAGCCATAGACTCTATGGCCTGTATACATCATTCGTAGACTACAAAGTTATTTTCAGTCGTCTCTTTAATCTTGAGGAATGCCTACTCCATATCTAAGGCACCGCCAACAAGTAGAATGAAACCGCCTCAACGGCCGGTTGTTTACTCAATTCACCACGCTAGTCACTAGTGCCTCCCGGACTACGTGAAACATTCGTAGAGTTTTGTGTATGGACCTTTCAGTTGCGACTGTTACTATAACATCAACTGCCTTCGGGATAAATATAATTCAGAGTGGACGACGAGAATTTATCTCAAGGCCACCACAGCATATTACAGGTAAATAAGTGTACGTTTCTGTTATTTATTGTAATGTACGCCTGTACAAATCCACTGTTAGATTTCCAAGCCCATTTTAGTACTAAATGCTGGAAAATGATTGCTATCGTTATTCCTCTCCGCCTGGTCTTATTTATACATTTTTTACATATAAATTTCTACACCCCAATCACAGGAAATCTGATCACAATACAGTTACTGACATATCTAGTGCATTAACATTTCATTACAAGAGTTTCTACATTTACAGATCGCCTGCATATCTCATTCTCGTTGTACTGAAACACAAATTTTCTACAGATAGTGTCACAGTTAATTGTTCCTAACGGAGCAGAATCATTCAGTAATGTTAGACATCACTAATCGATAACGATCACTTTACTTACGCCTGTACAACTAATACACAGACAAGATGATTCATAAGGTACAGCCTAACTGGTCTAGGCCTAGCCTAACTGGTAGCACAGATAATTTCATTCCTGGGCTCCCTCATCACCACTTGGTTAACAAGTTTTATTAAATTTCCGACACAGTGGACAATTTCTTAAATTATTTTGGTAATACATTAGCTTCATCATTTGATCATATTATGTGCATAAAAGTTTTCACTACATGAATGTCATGCAAGCAAGAATGTGAAATTATCTCATCATCTTCCATTACAAAAATACTTTTTCGACATTTGCTTCAATGACAGTCATTCTGTCATTAGAATCTACCTGGATTCATTTGGGCATAATTATTGGTCATTTTATATACTTACATTCCAGACATCATACAATGCTTACCGCATTTCGCTCATCAGACTTAAAATCAAATAATAGAAAGCTTATTCTACAATGCAGACCAAGCACTCATTGACCCAGGTTCTGGTACCTGATAGATAAACTTCTTCAGTTACAGGTTAACACAATTACATTAGACAATACGGATAATAGATGGGCTTATAATATTGTATTTTGCCTAAACTCTCTGTTTACTAACACTTAGTCCTTTAGTAGATTATATTGTAATGATACAGAATTAAGCTATTTATTTGTGTTGTGGATGAAATTCTTACATACACTCGTTTACTTAGTAACAAAAATTCTTTCATAGCGTGTGGAGCACCGTAAAATTTTCATTCCCTCTCAAAAAATAGACATGACCAAACTACTTTCACTTACATAAAAAACGGGTCGTGTCCGTTGACTCGAATGTCATTAATCAATACTTAACTTAAGGCTGCAGTGGTCGTAGAATGCAAACGTTCTCCTGTGACATATCAATTGTTTGTTTTCAGTTAAATGGGAGGGTACTCTTGTATGTCCTAGCTACTCTTGTTGCACTAATAACATCTGGATATGGATATATACACATTCTGACGCATTTGCAGCTCACAAAAACTAAAACCTAATGGGTTGTGTAATTTATGTTTCCAATTTCTTAATATTAATAACTGAGCCGAAAAGCATACGCACTTTAATTACTGCAGTCTCATTACTAAGGCCCATGCTCATCTTATTTTATACGTTCTGTCAGTATATGCAATCAGTTATTCAAAATACTTCTTCAAGTCATGAATAGGGACATACCTTTAATTTTCCTTATACTCGGGTAGGCCAATGTGTAACTACCTTCGTGGGGGATTTGAATTGTCTAGACCGGTCTACCTTGTGGAATAGGGTTCAGTAACTCGTCCTTTACTTTTCCCCCATTCACTAAATCAGCTGGTATCTGTTAAGTAGAACATATAGGAAGATTATTCACTATTCCTACCTACACACATAGAAATTTGAGCCATTTGGCTTATTTATGAGTTGTGAAGGACAACATAAAACGATTAAACTCGCGATAAATCCTCACTACGGTGTTGGCTTGTGGGTTGCATCTTGAGACCAATATTTGCTTAAACTGCTCATCATCAAGAATTCGCTCCATTTACAACAAGTGAATCTGGATACACTGTCAGATCAAATCGATTCAGTCTTGTCTACCTTGGGAATATAGACATTTACTATTCTCCTTATGACTGGTGTAGCAGAAACTGATTTTACTGCATGGAGCTTAACATTTTTAGTAAAGTTGTCAAATAAGACACGAATATATGTAACGCCCCATGGGCGGAAGGTAGTGGCTCTGGATACAATTCCGTCTTACTATCCAAGTTCGAAGGTTTTGCGTTTTGGCGGAATAAAAAAGTTTTAAGAATTTTTGTGAGTCTCACAACGTATTTGGAAAATAGCGACATAGATTAAATTTCCTGGAGCACTTTCTTCACCATATCGCACCCACGCACAATGAGTATGTCATTCAAGAGCTCTTTGATAGGCGGTGGAAACACGCACACACAACTTGTCTGACTGCACATCTCGCTCTATAAAACGAAAGACCTTCATGTAATTGGTAATGTAGTTGTATCTTGGTGAAGAAGAACCTTCCTTTCACCTGGGGTCGTTACTTTGTAACTTCTTCACGTTCTTACATATGTCCAGAAAATATACCGTAGCTTATACTTTGGAAAAATAAAAATACAGTAAATGAAGCTGACACAAAGGAGTACAAACGTCTCAAAAACGAGATCGACAGGAAGTCCAAAATGGCTAAGAAGGGATGGCTAGAGGGCAAATGTAAGGATGTAGAGGCGCATATAACTAGGGGTAAGATAGATACTGCCTACAGGAAAATTAAATAGACCTTTGGAGAAAAGAGAACCACTTGCATCAATATCAAAAGCTCAGATGGAAACACAATTCTAAGCAAAGAAGGGAAAGCAGAAAGGTGGAAGGACTATATAGAGGGTCTATACAAGGGCGATGTTCTTGAGGACAATATTATAGAAATGGAAGATAATGTAGCTGAAGATGAAATAGGAGATATGATACTGCGTGAAGAGTTTGACAGAGCACTGAAAGACCTGATTCGAAACAAGCCCCGGGAGTAGACAACATTCCATTAGAACTACTGACGGCCTAGGGAGAGCCAGCCCTGACAAAACTCTACCATATGGTGAGCAAGATGTATCAGACAGGCGTAATACCCTCTGACTTCAAGAAGAATATAATAATTCCAATCCCAAAGAAAGCAGGTGTTGACAGATGTGAAAATTACCGAACTATCAGTTTAATAAGTCACAGCTGCAATATACGAATGCGACTTCTTTACAGACGAATGGAAAAACTGGTAGAAGCCGACCTCGGAGACGATCAGTTTGGATTCCGTAGAAATATTGGAACACGTCAGGCAATACTGACCCTACGACTTATCTTAGAAGAAAGATTAAGGAAAGGCAAACCTTTTAGAAAGCTTTTGACAATGTTGACTGGAATACTCTCTTTGAAATTCTGAAGGTGGCAGGGGTAAAATACAAGGAGCGAAAGGCTATTTACAATTTGTACAGAAACCAGATGGCAGTTATAAGAGGGGCAGGAAAGGGAAGTAGTCGTTGGGTAGGGAGTGAAGCAAGTTTGTAGCCTATCCCCGATGTTATTCAATCTGTATATTGAGCAAGCAGTAAAGGAAACAAAACAAAAATTCAGAGTAGGAATTAAAATCCATGGACAAAAAATAAAAAATTTGAGGATCACCGATGACATTGTAATTCTGTCAGAGACAGCAAAGGACCTGGAAGAGCAGCTGAACGGAATTGACAGTGTCTTGAAAGGAGGATAGCAGATTATCATGAACAAAAACAAAACGAGGAAATGGAATGTAGTCGAATTAAATCAAGTGATGCTTGGATTAGGAAATGAGACGATTAAAGTAGTAAATGAGTTTTGCTATTTGGGGAGCAAAATAACTGATGATGGTCGAAGTAGAGAGGCTATAAAATGTAGACTGGCAATGACAAGGAAAGCGTTTCTGGAGAAGAGAAATTTGTTAACATCAAGTATAGATTTAAAGTATCAGGAAGTCGTTTCTGAAAGTATTTGTATGGAGTGTAGCCATGTATGGAAGTGAGAAGTGGACGATAATTAGTTCGGAAAAGAAGAAAATTGAAGCTTTTGAAATGTGGTCCTACAGAAGAATCCTGAAGATTAGATGGGTAGATCACGTAGCTAATGAGGAGGTACTGAATAAAATTGGAGAGAAGAGAAACTTGTGGCACAACTTGACTAGAACAAACGATCGGTTGGTAGGGCATATTATGAGGCATCAAGGTATCACCAATTTAATATTGGAGGGCAGCGTGGATGGTAGGAATTTTAGAGAGAGAAGAAGAGATGAATACACTAAACAGATTCAGAATGATGTAGATTGCAATATGTACTGGGAGATGAAGATGCTTGCACAGGATAGAGTAGCATGGAGAGCTGAGTGAAACCAGTCTCTGGACTGAAGACCACAACTACAACAACAACAACAACAACAACATTGAATTCTTCATTAGTGCGATTCTGAATTTGTAGGTTGGTTCTGCCAGGTCTTCAAACTCGGGTAACCCCCGAGGCAATCGTGATAAGGTGTCCTGAATGATATTGTCACTTACTTTTATGCATAGAATCTGAAAATTATATGACTGAGAAACCATTCTCCTGTGGGCAACACATTGTGTAACAGTTTACATGATAGAAACTCAAGCCTCACCGAGCGCGCCACCTGGCACACTGGACTCGCATTCGGGAGGACCCTCCCCCGGCAATCCTGATGTGGGTTTTCCGTGATTTGCATAAACCACTTAAGGCGAACTCTGGGAACGGTTCTTTGAAAAGGGCACGGGCGACTTCCTTCCTCCATCCTTTCCTAATCCAATGGGACCGATGACCTCACAGCTTGGTCTCCTGCCCCAAACCAACCAACCTACACAAGCCTCGTAGATCACGGTAAACCCTGACATGTCTCTGAAACAAATAAATGATATTTAAACTTTTTAAAAGACCAGGAATTAGCCAAAGTCTCTAGTTCAGTTGTAGATTATCCCCATTTGGAACTGGACAAGATCATGTTGGCGCAGCTGACAATGTTTATTTCATATTTTGGTTGGGTATAAGCTGAGATATGCCTCCAGTCCAGAAAATATAGTATCAGAGGCAAGACAAAGGTCTTTCGACATGTCTCAATGATGAAATATAGTGGAGTGAACTAACACATATTTTATAGCCTAGCGTCAAGCCCTCTTTAGAACGCAGTCTCCGGTACCACAGCCTATTCATTTTTAAAAGGAGTAACAAGCCATTGCTATTCAACAACTGATGTGGCACAAATCGCCTAAAAATGAACATACCCATATAAATTCTTTCAGCTGTCGTTTGTTCCTTGGAAACGAGAAGTTCTTAATGGCACTCAGTTTCTCAGTATTGGGTGTTATACTCACATATGAAATTACATCGCCTTTGAATTTGATCTTGCTTTGCGCAAACTTGGATTCTGAAACATTTTCAGTAACTGCATGAGATAAAATTTTGGCAATGCTTTTCGAAACAGTTCAGTACGTTCTTATAAGGTAGGAGTGTCAATTAGTTTGTCATCCATATACACAGTTGTTTCATCAAATAATTCTGGCCCAAGCTCTGTGTAACGTTCAATCAGAAGGGCAACAAGCGGTAGTGGTAAGTTCTTCCAGCACAAATAAATATACATTTCCTCAAGTCTTCCAGGAGTAAAATCTGCCAAAATGGAGATCGCATATCAATGCTAGAATAATACCTAACACCGAGACACTTCTGTAGCTGATCCCTTAAGTTTTCAGGACTTGTTCATACCGGCACAATTTTGTGATTCATTTCCCTTGCGTCGAGTACGAGGCGTATTTTCCCATCAGACTCGGCCATTAGAAAAAGTGGACCTCGGCAAGTTGGTGAACGAAGGCTCGATGATGCTCCACGCTCTAACATGTGTCGTTTTTTTGAATCATAGTCTCTTTCTTCGACCACAGAATCCAATAAGTATTTTTCATAAAGTCTCATTTATCTTCACATCCATGCAGTATCTGTAGATTTTAATTACAGCTGGGCTCTTATCGAACATACGCACATAATTTGACAGTCAATCTTTCAGTTCCTTCTGCTGCTGGATAGCAATATCGGTGAACTCTTAAGATTTCATCCTGAACTAATTTTTCATCTTAACAACTCAAAGTACTATGATGAAACGAATCATCAACCAGAAACTGTCTCGTTTTGACAAACCATAATCGAATCTTTGAGGAATTTTATTTAAATCTATGGCGATGTTCTTCTCATAAACACGAAGATAGCATTTATTCAACACTAAACCAATTTTGACACACTTCTGCCTTAAGACCTCCATATCAAAAATAGGACTTTCTACCATACCTTCCACTACTTAAAAGATGCGTCGTATGGCTGAGCTTCCTACCATCACGTAGACATGGGCTTGAATTTTTAGTGCTTTCGACTTACTACCCACTGCACCAACAATTCTGCAGTCTTGAATTGGCTAAGTTGGCATCTTTCGGATTTTACTTATTTCAACAAATAATAATCTAGACTTAACGTTGATCATTACCTCAGTGTCGAGCAAGATGAGAGTGGGAAAAGTTTCTACAGTAATTTTGATACACGCTAACACCATTTCCCTTGGACCGTTAGCACGCATGTGAAAAATACCGTTAATTTGTATCTAAAATCTTCATCTTCATTATTCCTAAATAGGTGAATCCAAAAGTCAATTTCACCCGCATTCCATACTGTGGCCAACATGGGGGTGGGGTTTAAATGTGGCCCACAGTAGTTTGTTGAATCAACCACCTCAACAGGTGTCTCATTTGTGATATCAAGAATATTCACTGTGGGATTTTGACTACGCCAACGAGAGTCAACATGAAGACTCACTCCAGGATTCCGTTACAAGTAAGTATTAATTTTTTCCCATTAAAGAGCATATGATTCTACGGATTAGAATTCCACTGATTGTTTGGACTACTTTATGTTGCAATGGACTGTGAAGCGTTTCAGCGTTGGTAAACCACTAATTACTGTTACTGCGATTATTCAAGGGGCGTATTCCATTATTTTCTCAACGCGGATGGTGCCTACCATTCATACCTATTATACCGATCAGCAGCTGACATCAGCGGGGCAACAAATCCGGCCCGAGCGTCAGCTGATCAGTCACGATTATTGCCATACTGCAGACGCCGCAGCGTTGCCTGATTCATTCCGTTCCCGTTCCTATGATTATTTCCATTGTTACCAGTCCTTGAATAAACCAGCGGAGTCAAGTACAAATAAAAAGTATTCCAAAAGGGATTCAGGAAAAGGACGAAGAAAGGAAGCAAGATTGAGTTTAGTGTACCGTCGACATCAAGGTCGTTAGGGACATAGAGTACAAGCTCGGATTATGTCAAGGATAAGGAAGAAAACAGGCCATGCCCTTTCAAAGCAACCATCCCAGCATTTGCATGGAGCGATTTAGGGGAATTACGGAAAAGTTAAATGTGGATGACCGGATGCGGGTTTGAACCGTCGGCTTTCCGAATGTGAGTTCCGTGGGATAACCACCGCACCGCCTCGCTCGGTTTGGAAACAGCTACGTGTATAGATTTCCCCGAATGCCAATCGGCAACTTGCCTTTCAAAATGGGAAACATATCTCTATCTGCTACAGATTCATCCCAGAAGTGTGCGTTGTTCAAATTTTTCTCAGGGTGCTTTATTAGGCTTCTTTGTATCGTATTGTATAGTTCTGCACCAAACAGTTCTTTTCTCAATTTTTCTTGAGCGCATTTTGACCACTACTTAACCGCAATGGCATTTTCGAATTGCTTATACCAGTGACAACGTTCTGCAGACGCGGTATCCCAAAGGCCCGTTTCGCACTGGATAAAGCCTGTGATGAACTGAATCATTTGTGGGTCATACCAAGTTTTAGGCAATATATTTCTAAAATTTTTAATTAATATAACTGGATACACAGTTTTCTCTACTGGCATGATCACATGGAGTTGTCTCTACATGAAGAGACTATCGTCCAACAAAACGTATGAAAAGGTGCTTCCTTCCACTAAACTTCTCCTGGCACGGTTTTGTGGCAATTGCCTACCTGAGCATAGGTCATCAATGTATGCACTGTTTTACGATGTCAGATTATGATAATGCTCACTAGTTCCATCTACTTGAGTTATATGTGATGTGTTATCAACAGTTTGCTTCTTTGCAGTATTTAATTTCTTTTCCTCACGATCAACTTAACCAGTTAATTAATCTTGAATCTCTTGATGACATTTTTGCAGATTTTGAGTCATCGTCACGATATTAAGTTCGCTCTTGACAGCTTGCACAGCGGTACCCTGTTCAAAACGTACCTCAGTGACAGTCTGCTCTGCCACTGCACATACCTCTGTTTAGAATTTTTCAGTAATTTGACTACCTCTTCCCTTCAGAATTTCCTGTAATTTGCTTCGGTGGACTCAGCAGACAGATTTTCTGCGCACGGTGCTACTATTTTGCTCTAATTGCAAGGTGTTAAAACTTTCGGACAAATGTTTTAACTTTCCATGAAGGGCCTTAATGGTTTCCCGCAAACGTGATATTTCTGTTTATGTCATCCGTCTCGGGTCTTAACATTTCTGTTACACATTTTGTAACTTCTGCTTTCAACTGTTCAGTTTTATTCTTAACTTGTTCGCTGACTTACACCAGTTGTTGTTTCAAAGTAGAAAAATAATTTATCTTAGAACCTTGATTATGATTCATAGAAGATAGGTTATTATTCATGGTTACTTTTTGTTGTTTCATGCTTTCTAATTTTTGCAAAATCATTGCAAGAAAATCTTGCGCTGTAGAAACGAATTCAATTCTGAAGCCATATATTACATAAGCTACTCCAGTAATGGTGGTGAAAATCATTGCATCTGAAACAATTACTGGGTGAAAAAAATCTTAATATTAACTTCAGCAACAGAACTAGAGATCATAATGTTGGATTCTGTATATGCGTCAGTTTCAGCCGGCGACGTAATACTATTTGCTGCAACAGAGTCGGCATTTGTTTTCGCATCGGTGGGCTCACCGTTAATCGTTTGACTATTCTCATTTACTTTGTCGTTGCCATTTTCAGCAATGGCTGGTATGTTAACACCATAAAAAGGAATAGTAACTTCCTGAAACGTTATCACTTTTATGTGACACAGCTAAAAGTATTACAGAATTAATGATTGCTAATCGTTAATGCACATGGCAAAATGTCTCTTTGGTAACAGATGCGGATTATACTACTCAGTTTCATGGGGTTAACCGCACTATGTGATCAAAAGAATCTGGACTGCCCCAAAAACATACCATTTAATATTACGTGCATTGTGCTGCCACCTACTGTCAGGTACCACGTATCAGCGACCTCAGTAGTCATTAGACGTCGTGAGAGAGCAGAATGGGGAGTTCCGCGGAACTCACGAACTTCGAACATGGTTAGATGATTGGGTGCCACTTATACGTCTGTACGCGAAATTTCCACACTTCTAAAGACCCCTAAGTCCACGGTTTCCGATGTTACAGTTACGTGGTCACGTGAAGGGACACGTACAGCACAAAAGCGTACAGGCCGACTTCGTCTGTTGACTGACAGAGACCGTCGACAGTTCAAATGATTCAAATGGTTCTGAGATCTATGGGACTTAACTTCTGAGGTCATCAGTCCCCTAGAACTTACAACTACTTAAACGTAACTAACCTAAGGACATCACACACATCCATGTCCGAGGCAGGATTCGAACCTGCGACCGTAGCGGTCGCGCGGTTCCAGACTGTAGCGCCTGTAGCTCGGTCACCCCGGCAGGCGCCGACAGTTGAAGAGGGTCGAAATAT
Organism: Schistocerca cancellata; assembly: GCF_023864275.1. NCBI lineage: Eukaryota > Metazoa > Arthropoda > Insecta > Orthoptera > Acrididae > Schistocerca > Schistocerca cancellata. The sequence goes on from NC_064633.1 coordinate 13,566,109, forward strand.
GTAATAGGCAAACAGGAATTCCAAACTGCGTCAGGAACCACTGCAGGTACTATGGCAGTTAGGTGGGAGGTGAGAAAATTTGGATTTCATTGTCGAGAAGCTGCGCACAAGCCCCACATCACGCCGGTAAATGCCAAACGACGTCTTGGTTGGTGTAAGGATCGTAAACATTGGATAACTGAACAGTGGAAAAACGTTGTGTGGAGTGACGAATCACGGTAAGCAATGTGGCGATAAGATGTCAGGGTATGGCGAATGCCTGGTGAACGTCATCTGCCAGCGTGTGTAGTGCCAACAGTAAAATTCGGAGGTTGTGATGTTATGGTGTTGTTGTGTTTTTCATGCAGGGGGCTTGCATAACTTGTTGTTTTGCGTGTTACTATCACAGCAGAGACCTACACTGATGTTTGAAGTACCTTCTTGCTTCCCACTGTTGAAGAGCATTTCCGGAATGGAGATTGCACCTGTTCGTAATGCACGGCCTGTGACGAGCGGTTCTAGGCTCTACAGTCTGGAACCGCGTAACTGCTACGGTCGCAGGTTCGAATCCTGCCTCGGGCATGGATGAGTGTGATGTCCTAAGGTTAGTTAGGTTTAAGTAGTTCTAAGTTATAGGGACATGCACCTGCCTGAACGTATGACTGCGAGAATGGAAGCTATCATCAAGGTTAAGGGTGAGCCAACACCATAGTGAATTCCAACATTACCGATGGAGAGCGCCACGAACTGTTAAGTAATTTTCAGCCAGTTGTCCGGATACTTTTGATCACCAGTTGTCCGGATACTTTTGATCACATAGTGTATAGGGACACACCATCTTGTGCAATTTCTACAGACTGTAATTTTAACCACCAAAAGTTCTAATAATCTAACTAAATGCAATAAAAGAAGTTTCAGCGCCCATGAAATTTATTTCTACTGAAGCAGATCTACTGAACATGCGCGGAAAATCGGGCTAACCCTCAACTGTGAAAGGTTAGAGATAAGTGTTTGTCATGTGTTGCTGGGTACGGGAACTATCAAAACTGACACTGGTCTCGCTCCTGAGTAATATTCAGGCTTTAGACGAATTTCAATTTTGATAGTTCCCGTATCCATCAACAGATGCAACGCTTAAAATGGTTCAAATGGCTCTGAGCACTATGGGACTTAACATCTGTGGTCATCAGTCCCCTAGAACTTAGAACTACTTAAACCTAACTAACCTAAGGACACCACACACATCCATGCCCGAGGCAGGATTCGAACCTGCGACCGTAGCAGTCGCGCGGTTCCGGACTGCGCGCCTAGAACCGCGAGACCACCGCGGCCGGCCGATGCAACGCTTATCTCTAATCTTTTACATTTGAGGGCTTGCCCATTTTTCCGCGAGTGTCTTCAGTTTAAAAGAATTAGTGATTCTGTTCTCTTTACCTGGAGCTGTATTCGCCAACAATCGTCATGATAACAAACTGGTAACTATTTGACTTCAAATTCCTTTCCTACCATATCTTCTTCGTTTTTACGGAGTACAGTGCACTGTATCCTCTCTTTGTCGCCAGGTCTCAATTTCTCTGTGTATATAATTACTGGCTCATTGGTTATATAACAAGTGTTACACAAAACGCCAAAATCATACTAACATGCAAGCATAAAAATGAAATCCAGCTTACGATGTCGCCAGAATTACTCGCCCGTAATGAATGAGAAGAAGTGTAAGGCTGGTACAAGAAATTATTTGTGAAAAAAAAGATATGTAGACTCATATTCACCTGTCAGGATACCCGGCTCACAATTTTTACTTCAAGGTAGACTGACTATTAAGTATTATAGCGTCTCAGTTTTATATACGCTGGGACATCGGATTTCGAAGTGAAATAACAGCTGCACATTCTGAAAATGTTTGCTACAGTTACTACCGATCTGTTTAAAATCTGTATAAAATGGCTGATAATTCTTCATTGGCAAGCAGTTATTCCGGAAGGCATTACAAGTACTTACAGAAACTGAAACCTCTGGTTTGTCAGCTGTAATTATGTTGTTAACTTCTCTGAAAATAAACAACCATACACAATTTCCAATTAACGTAACTATTGTTAACTAAGAATTGCAGATGTCTAAATTGGCAGGAGTAGCAAGGCTAGTTGAAGAAGGAGGAAAAGTAAAAGCTGATAAACAACTAACGAAGATTCAGAGATAAACACTGTTGATTTTTATGGCAATTACTGATAAATAGTAAGTTTACCTTCTCTGTCCACGAATGTAAAAGGTCATTGAATTACAGATTCGTATTACCATTGGTAATACTTAATATATTCACCTTTACAAATCATTCGACGTATCGTTTCAAGTTCCTCATGTTGTTGTTGTTGTTGTCTTCAGTCCTGAGAGTGGTTTGATGCAGCTCTGCATGCTACTCTATCCCGTGCAAGCTTCTTCATCTCCCAGTACTTACCGCAACCTACATCCTTCTGAATCTGCATAGTGTATTCATCTCTTGGTCTCCCTCTACGATTTTTACACTCCACGCTGCCCTCCAATGCTAAATTTGTGATCCCTTGATGCGTCAGGACATGTCCTACCAACCGGTCCCTGCTTCTTGTCAAGTTGTGCCACAAACTCCTCTTCTCCCCAATTCTATTCAATACCTCCTCATTAGATCTACCCATCTAATCTTCAGCATTCTTCTGTAGCACCACATTTCGAAAGCTTCTATTCTCTTCTTGTCCAAACTATTTATCATCCATGTTTCACTTCCATACATGGCTACACTCGATACAAATATTTTCAGACACGACTTCCTGACACTTAAACCTATACTCGATGTTAAAAATTTCTCTTCTTCAGAAACGCTTTCCTTGCCATTACCAGTCTACATTTTATATCCTCTCTACTTTGACCATCATCAGTTATTTTGCTCCCCAAATAGCAAAACTCTATTACTACTTCAAGTGTCTCATTTACTAAGCTAATTCCCTCAGCATCACCCGACTTAATTCGACTACATTCCATTATCCTCGTTTTGCTTTTGTTGATGCTCATCTTATATCCTCCTTTCAAGACACTGTCCATTCCGTTCAACTGCTCTTCCAAGTCCTTTGCTGTCTCTGACAGAATTACAATGTCATCGGCGAACCTCAACGTTTTTATTTCTTCTCCATGGACTTTAATACCTATTCCGAATTTTTCTTTTGTTTCCTTTACTGCTTGCTCAATATACAGATTGAATAACATCGGGGAGAGGCTACAACCCTGTCTCACTCCCTTCCCAATCGCTGCTTCCCTTTCATGCCCTTCGACTCTTATTACTGCCATCTGGTTTGTGTACAATTTGTAAATAGCCTTTCGCTCCCTGTATTTTACCCCTGCCACCTTTAGAATTTGAAAGAGAGTATTCCAGTCAACATTGCCAAAAGCTTTCCCTAAGTCCACAAATGCTAGAAATTTGGTTTGCCTTTCCTTAATCTACTTTCTAAGATAAGTCGTAGGGTCAGTATTGCTACACGTGTACCAACATTTCTGCGGAATCCAAACTGATCGTCGCCGAGGTCGGCTTCTATCAGTTTTTCCATTCGTCTGTAAAGAATTCGCGTTAGTATTTTGCAGCTGTGACTTATTAAACTGATAGTTCGATAATTTTCACATATGTCAACACCTGCTTTCATTGGGATTGCAATTATTATATTCTTCTTGAATTCTGAGGGTATTTCGCCTGTCTCATACATCTTGCTCACCCAAGTTTTGTCAGGACTGGCTCACCCAAGGCCGTCAGTAGTTCCAATGGAATGTTGTCTATTCCTGGGGCCTTGTTCGACTCAGGTCTTTCAGTGTTCTGTCAAACTCTTCACGCAGTATCGTATCTCCCATTTCATCTTCATCTACATCCTCTTCCATTTCCATAATATTGTCCTCAACTACATCGCCCTTCCACCTTTCTGCTCTATATACTCCTTCCACCTTTCTGTTTTCCCTTCTTTGCTTGGAACTGGGTGTTTATCTAAGCTCTTGATGTTCATACAAGTGGCTCTCTTTTCTCCAAAGGTATCTTTAATTTTCCTTTAGGCAGTATCTATCTTACCCCTAGTGAGATAAGCGTCTACATCCTTACATTTGTCCTCTAGCCATCCCTGCTTAGCCATTTTGCACTTCCTGTCGACCTCATTTTTGAGACGTTTGTATTCCCTTTTGCCTGCTTCATTTACTGCGTTTTTATATTTTCTCCTTTCATCTATTAAATTCAGTATTTCTTCTGTTACCCAAGGATTTCTACTAGCCCCCATCTTTTTACCTACTTGATCCTCTGCTGCCTTCACTACTTCATCCCTCAGAGCTACCCATTCTTCTTCTACTGTATTTCTTTTTCCCATTCCTGTCAATTGTTCCCTTATGCTCTCCCTGAAACTCTGTACAACCTCTGGTTCTTTCAGTTTATCCAGGTCCCATCTCCTTAAATTCCCACCTTTTTGCAGTTTCTTCAGTTTTAATCTACAGGTCATAACCAATAGATTGTGATCAGAGGCCACATCTGCCCCTGTAAATGTCTTGCAATTTAAAACCTGGCTCCTAAATCTCTGTCTTACCATTATATAATCCATCTGATACCTTCTAGTATCTCCAGGATTCTTCTATGTATACAACCTTCTTTTATGATTCTTGAACCAAGTGTTAGCTCTGTGCAAAATTCTAACAGACGGCTTCCTCTTTCTTTTCTCTCCCCCAATCCATATTCACCCACTATGTTCCTCATAAGAGACTTGAAATCACATTGTGTGCCTATGGAGAGCACCTTCAGTTGTGCGACTGGATCTCTGACTCCATATCAGAAAGATCATAGTACATAAGAATAGACGGAGAACCATCGAGTATAATAGAATTCCGGTGTCCCTCAAGGAATAATTACTGTCGTTCTCTTGTCCGTAATCTGCATAAGCGATTGAGGAGATAACTTGTGCAGACCTCTTAGATTGCTTGTAGGTGATGCTGTCAATTACCATCTTGTAAATTTAGTAGACGATCAACACCAACTGCAAAATTTCTTAGTCAGGATATCTGAATGGTGTGGAAAGTGGCAATGTTCTGTCAATAATAAAAAGTGTGCGGTTATCCAAATGAGTACAAAAAGAGATCCGTTAAATTTCGAATCCACAATATATCAGGCAAATATAAACATTGTCAATTCGACTAAATATCTAGGAATTATAACTTATGTTGGAACAAACACGTTGATAATGTAGTGGGGAAAGTAAACCAAAAACTGCATTTTATTGGCAGAACAGTTAGAAGATGCAACAGGTCTACTAAAGAGTATGCTAGATTATTGCTATGCTGTTTGAGATCCTTGCCATGTAGGATTAACAGAGATCATAGTAAAAGTTGAAATAGGGGCAGCTGTTTTGTATTATCGGGAAACAGGGGAGAGAGTGTCACGGATATGACAAGCGAAGCGATGTCACTTCACGAAATTTCAATCAACAACGTCCTCCTTTGATGTGAAAATATTTAGTTGTTACTAACCAACACACAAAGAAATGATCGTCGTAAGAAAATAAGAGAAATCAGTGCTCGTACTGAAATATTTGAGTGTTCGTTTCTCTCCCGCGCTGTTAGAGAGTGGAACGGTAGAGAAATAATCTGAAGGGGGTTCTGCAAGGTTCTTAAGTGTGAATTTAAAAAAAAAAATATATACGTAGATGTTAATTCTATTCGTGCTTCGCGACTTATTTGAAAGTAGCTCCTTCCATTGCTTCTCTGCATCAGGAATGTCATTACTATGCTTCTCACACGGGAGTCTCTACCACAGTAAAACTACGGTGCGTTTCTACAATCCCGCGTGAATGATTTCTAAAGCAAGAAATTTAAAAGTTCGCCTCTTGTGTTGCTGTCTTCTATTGCCACGCCAGACTGGTCAAAGAGTAACTGGATGGAAGATTTCGATCTAATTAGCGATTTTACGTTTCCTCTGGTCCTCTCTTTTTCTAAGGTATAACACTACCAGCAGATGTGCGCTTAGCACATCGACGTCATACTTATAAATGGCGTTGCAGTTTTAACGGGCAGCAGTGAAGTTGCTGGAGCCCTGATTGGCTGAGTGATTCTTATATTAAAGTTCACACGTAAGGGTCGATTTTAATTCGCCACTGTAAGCTAGGCTACAAATTTGCAACATGGATGGCTCAAGTGAATTGCCCCTGCAGGGAGGAAAGCGCGCAGCTGCTGACCCCGCCTCCCTGTCTTCGGATGGGGTGAGGGAGTCTTCCTCGCCGTACACACTGCCACCTGCTGTGAGGTGGCAGTGTGTACCCTTCCTGCCTTGTTTACACTCTGCTCTGCTTCCGCCTCGCCCGGCGCAGGTTTTCCGTCGCCTTCATTCGATTTCCGAAGGGGAGAGGCAAATCATTTAGCACGTCCCACCTTATCGCGACGACTCCTCTTCGTCGTCCTTTCTCTCCCCCAGAGGAGCAAGCTGCAAAGGAAAATTTGTCTACCGTACTAATTTTAACTTCATCAAATACTGCCTGCCTTCTATTCAGGGCTGGTGCAAAAACAACCTGAATCGGTAAACAAACTGTCTGTGACGCACCAATTATTTTCCTTTCAAGTGGAGCCTCGTTCTCATGCTGCTCAGATTTCGAGTGACAACCTTAGTTAACAGAACACATATTAGCAGGTAACTGAGTTACGCAGGTCGCTATCTCACGTGAATAAATAATTTAGTGAGACACCATTGGCGATACCTCATATCATTGTTATCAAGAGTATGAGTGCAATTTTGTAATGGGAGGTTATTAAAAAATCAATATGCACCTGATACATAGATTTCTATAACACTCCACTCTCTGCTACGCCTGTTTGCTTTTAAACGGCTACATACAAATGTCTAGAATAACATGTTGGTGTACTGAACTGTTCTCTGTTATTCGCAGGTTAGGAGATCTCGCATCATTGACATTTTATTAAAAAACGTCTACCAATAATAAAAGTGTAATAAGGTCGTGTCTGTCCGTTTTTCTGTTTGATCATGCCAATCTCTAAATGTATTACACGCATTTTCGTGGAGTTTCCTCAAGTAACTTGAGCGCACCTTAAGACAACGTATCGGCTTTATTTTACCAAAATCGGACCACAAGAGGAATTGATAAACCGTTGTGTCCGTCTTTTCGTCTGAACATGCTAATCTGTAAAACTACTACACGAATTTTTATGGGGTTTTCATAGGTGACCTGGCCGGAGCCTGGGGCAACGTATATGTTTTATATCGTCAAAATAGGATTACAAGAAAAAGACATCATAATTTAAAGTTTTAGAAGTTCTGTTAAACTTATTGTTTCGGATATGACATTGCAGTGCCTGTGTTATTCAGAAATAATATGCAATGTTCCGTCGGGTCTGGATGCAAGTCTGATGGGACAGGCACTGCGGTGACTATAGCCATTATGAAATACATTGAACGTATTCGCAGTTGCGAATACGGACAACCAGCAGATCCATAGTGGAATGACGACAATGGAAATTTGTGCCGGGCCGGGACACGAACCCGGATTTCCCGCTTAATTCGAGGAATAGGTCGCCTTATCGTTTTCTTAATATGGTGGATCAAATAATACACTAACACCTTCCTGTAGTAGAAAACAACAATGGACTGCGTCCCTCTTCGTGGCTGGTTTCATCGCCGCTACCGTTGTACCTCATGCTGGAACCATGCACGTCTTCGCATTTTTTTTGTTTTTAACAGCTCATAAGATAAATCGAAACACTCGACAAAGAAATAACTCAAATGAAAAAATACAATTTTTTTTAGCTTAAGGCGATATCATCGCCGGCCGCGGTGGTCGTGCGGTTCTAGGCGCTCCAGTCCGGAGCCGCACTGCTGCTACGGTCGCAGGTTCGAATCCTGCCTCGGGCATGGATGTGTGTGATGTCCTTAGGTTAGTTAGGTTTAATTAGTTCTAAGTTCTAGGGGACTGATGACCACAGCAGTTGAGTCCCATAGTGCTCAGAGCCATTTGAACCATTTGACGATATCATCCATCCGGTTCTCGTCAATAAGGAAAAGACTGGTGTTGTCGAATAATAGGAGAAAAAAAGAAAACCTTTGTTGGTACTTTCGGTTGCAAGCCGTTGCCGTAGATCGTTCATGCAGGTGGTTCCAGAAGTGCAGCACATTCTTCGGGCCGTCGTGAAGCAAGTAGTGCAGTGCCTGGGCTTGTAGCCATGTCAGTGCATTCGTCTTGGCTCATATGTCCGGAAAAAGAGTAGTCTATGGTCAGTGTCTTGTTGTCCTGCACGTAAAAGGAAGGCAATAGCTTCACAAGCTGCGACATTGTCGCAAATAAAACAGTGACCCGTGTATACAATGTTTCCTTTAATTTACTTCTATGGTCACAAACTTTTTGTTAACAGGTTACCGGTTTCGGTCTATAATGACCGTCATCACATATGTTTTATAAAAACATTAGGACTTTTTTTATAAAACAGATGTGATGATGGTCATTATACACTGAAACCGGTAATCTGTTAACAAAAAAGTTTGTGATCACAGACGTAAATTAAAGGCAATAGCTTCGTCAGTAGATGTCTAACTTCCACAGAGTGGCCACGCACAACACAGTCAGCGTCGTCATCTCTGACCTGACATGCTTGACATGGGAGGGAGGAGGAAGAGGTGGGGGGGGGGGAGGTGTTCTGCATACTGATGGCATGAAGACGGGATCCGGTGACTTGTTTACTGTTAACTACCAGGTACAACGTCGTTCGTGTTTATGTATCAACGACGGTATGCTGAATTGTTCGCCATGTCATCGGCCAGTGTATTGTTGGGCTGCGTGCATCCACAGGGTTGGCGAAGCACCTGCTCGTGTCTGTTCGAAAGACGTCGGCCGCCTGTCAGCCGAGAGATCTGCAATAACGTAGGTATATTCAAGAAAAAATCTCTGATATTATGAAATGGTTGGGAAATGTGCTTCATCGTCCCCGGCGTAGTTCTGAAGCTGGTGCCAGTTCGCTGATAAAGACATAAAGCGACACCGTATGATCACAAACATGTACGAATTCGAGGACACCTCTACCGATGTGTAGGGTCAGGGCATCACATCGACTCTTCATGAAGTAATCCCGCGTTGACGACACAAATTGACATAGCAGGTGTCTCCTTGTCCATTAGAGCGGTTTATACACCGAAGAAGATCACGACAGGACTGTTCTACAAGTTATTCACACGCTCTTTTCGATGCTCTATCATAGGGCGGACACTACACTACTGAAGGAAATTAACGAAGACTACGCCTAGAAGCTATAGGCAACGGGGCGTCCCGATAAATCCCCGGAACTGGACTGATTACCATTGGAGTAATATCGGACCTTTCAGAATTTGGTAGCTCCCTGGTGGATTTAAATCGCGAACTAATGTCTCCCGACGTGCCACATCTGGCCACCTTTGTAGCGGCGCTGATCATTCTCATACCAAAACCTTCAGGCGGCACACGACTTAGAGTCTACCGTCCACTAACACTACTTAATTGCGATTGTTTGATTTTTGCCAGATTTATGGCGACACGTGCGCTTAATTCTGTCACTGGAATAAACATCTGAAACTATTCCGTGACTGAGGTAAACGAAACTGAAAGTACCAGTAGGTTCTGTGGGGTACTAAGAAAGTAGCAGCACCATGTTCTGGTTGTTGGGCATACCACTGCGTCACAAAATTACATAGGTAAATCCAATTCGTTATCCATTGAAATGTTTCCACGAAACTACAAACTGCAGACCTGGTGTCAGTGTTCTCAGTTCTGGGCGCGGGTTATAGCGTGGGAACTGCTCCTTCGGCGCCAGCACGCAACGGAAGTCGCCGCCGAGGATATAATGAGCGTACTGTTCTAGAATGAGCAGGGCTGTGTCTTCCGCGTTGAAGCGTGATTGTTCTCTTCGTTTATCCACGCCTGACGGCGCGTACATTCTGATAAGTCGCACTCCAAGTACAGTCACAGTCATTCCGAATGCCGATGATAGGTAGGTGATGGCCTCCGCTACGACGCCTTCCTGAAGAAGTATCGCTATGCCACTACAGATTTGTGAAGCTGGTGACATCCAACTGACGTAACCACTGAGGTTATTCATCGACGTATAGACCTACTTCCTGGAAAATAGCTGTTTCTGTATCTGCCTCCACTACGATGCCTTCCTTAAGAAGTATCGCTATGCCATTACCGGTTTATGAAGCTGGTGATATCAAATTGACGTAACCATTGAGGGAATTCATCGACGTATAGTAATACTTCCTCTATCCGCTATATGTAGCATATCTTTGAGTAACGTCGTCTTGAAACGCAGTCGTACGGCATTAGTATCAATCAGTGCGATGCGGAACGCCTGTTGACGTCCTGTATACTGTGAGGCGTGTTTGTCAGGATCACACTGTCCTTGTCGGCTGGCTGTCCGTCGGTGGCGTGTGTGTCAGCCGTAGTCATACTGGCCGGACGTTCTTCGCCTCTGCTGTTGTGGCCATTTCATTATCTACTGTGCTGAGTTCTGGGACTTCTGGGGATCTGCCTGAAAGTCTCGGCGATGGAGAGAAGTCCTTCGCATTTAGTGCTATAGCGCCGGTCGTCGTCGGAGACTTCAGCACTCCCTGCCGTGCGTCGTCTGGCTTTTCTCGTTCATCTTCTCCCATATGGAGAAAGCAATCGTCTTTTCTTACGCCATATCTGTGGCCTCTATTTGCGCTGCAGTACACTCATCTCCTTGTGCGACTATTGTGTGGAAGACCGCTCGTCTTATTGGGGGCAAACGTGGGCGACGGTAACCCAAGCAACATTCTAACGGATAATTATTCAAGTTGTGTAGGTGTGGCTCTCAGCCATTCTGCCAAGTCAATAACAATCTTAAACATTGTATAGAAATATTATTAGCGAATCCTATCCTTAAGAGGTAACTTACATTCCGAAAAGAACTTGGAAATAACTTGTTCAGTTCATAACTAAAAGTGCCATTGTGAATTCTCAGAATTTTTGCAAAATAAATAGTAATTTTCGTTAGTTTCATGTTTTTCTTACAATAACTAGCACTACTCCAGTACCCAAGTACCCCACGTGTTACGTAAGAAATTTTGTGAATTTTTGTGTCATCTCCTTACAGCGGACGACTCCAGAAGATATTTATTGCTGAAAGTTTTTCAGGCATTTCTCTTTAGAACGTTAGGAGCGTCTGTCTGACTTCTGTAGTAATGTGGCGGTGGAAATTGTATCTTGCAGGAGCCACAGGGTAAAGGGTACATCTCAGATTAATCCGCTGCGCAGAATGACAGAATAGCACCCAGACACTCACATAAAATGGCGACCCTGCCGGGATAGGTAAAATAGGTAAGCTACCAGGATAGGAAAGTGTCAGGATAGTTAGGTATGGCAGGTCGCAACAGTAGCACTTTGAAGAAGTTTCTTTCATGTATTAAATATCTATTTGCAAAGATTGGGATCAGAATAGATGCAGGTAGTGAAAAAAGAAGAATTGCAGTGAAAAGGGCTTATGTTATTGTGTTGGAAAATTTTTATTTTTTAAGCTTTTTGTGTAGCTGTTAAGGCATAGGATTTTCAGGTGATAGGCACAGACACAAAGTGACGCAGTGACGCAGTGACACGCAGCATCATACGAGTTAGAATTAAGAAATAACATTTTTCTCCCTTTGCAAGCGCGCAGGTGGAGATTGGCGACTGTAGCAGAGCAAACAGAACATTAGCCGAGAAGTCACGGCGTTGTTTTTGTTGTTGGTTCAACCAACTGGTAAGTGGTCGTACAGCTTTGTAGATAGGGTTGTGGTGTGTTAAAAGAATTTTAACACACCACAAGCCAAAAGGTTGCGTGAGAGACAGCAAGTAGACAAGATGGGGGAGAATGAACCAGATAGACAGTAAGTAAACGAGCTTATTGAGAATAGGACAGAAGGTGAACCTGAGAATAGGACAGAAGGTGAATCAGAGAATAGGACAGTCGAGGAGCTGCAGAATCAGTAGGCTCAGTTAGACTGGGATAAAATTGGGACAGATGGGAATCGAAGGGACGAGAACATCGAATTTCCAGAATATGAAATTCCAGGTAGGGTACATTCTGAGCCGGAAATAGACAGTCCACATAGGAAATGTCCACAGGAAACGCGTTTGTTTGCCGCATACTCAGGGACAGAATACTCGTCAATACAGTCAATGAACCGGCAGTTGCCGGCCAGAGTGGCCGAGCGGTTAAAGGCGCTACAGTCTGGAACCGCACGACCGCTACGGTCGCAGGTTCGAATCCTGCCTCGGGCATGGATGTGTGTGATGTCCTTAGGTTAGTTAGGTTTAAGTAGTTCTGATGGTTCAAATGGCTCTGAGCACTATGGGACTCAACATCTTAGGTCATAAGTCCCCTAGAACTTAGAACTACTTAAACCTAACTAACCTAAGGACAACACACACACCCATGCCCGAGGCAGGATTCGAACCTGCGACCGTAGCAGTCCCGCGGTTCCGGACTGCAGTGCCAGAAAGTAGTTCTGAGTTCTAGGGGACTTATGACCACAGCAGTTGAGTCCCATAGTGCTCAGAGTCATTTGAACCATTTTTTTTGAACCGGCAGTTAGCTAACGTTCAAAGAGAAGTAGACAGTGAAGAAGAGGGGGAATATTTAGAATACGTCGAACCTATCGTACACATTCTAAATATACAGACACAGAATTCTGCGGAGTTACGAGCGCCAGGAAAAGGTTCCGTAACAGACGCAACTGTACTTGCAAACACAAGACATATACAACAGAGAGTGCAGAATGCGGAGTTGTTTGCGCCACGTAATGGTTCAATGATAAACGCAACTAGTCCTCAACACAGACAGCACGGGTTATTGCAGTTATCAAACTTAGAAACGCCACAGCATAGCCCAGTAAATGACGTAACTGATCGAGTAGAAAACAATAGATCGAGAATATATAGTTCAGCAGAAGGTGGTGTTACAGGACTGGACGCGATCATGGAGATGTTACAAAAAAAGTGAACGCTAGTATGACGAAACGGAATCAGGATATTGAGAAACAGAATCAGGATATTAGTACACAGATAACGAAACAGAATGCACAGATGATAAAACAGTATCAGGTATTGAAACAGGAATTGAAACAGGATAATCAGAACTTGCGACAAGAGATTAAGACACAGATACAACAGGTTAAAATCCAGATGGAAGGAGGGATCACCAGAATTGATAGTCAGATCACTCAGATAAACAAAGACGCGAAAGAATCTAGAGAAAGAATTCAGGTTACTAACACAAGGTCAGCAGCAGTTACGCACTGACGTGGACAAGGTCCAATTGGACATCGTAAACGTTGACAAAAAGGTGAAACGTTTTACGGAAAAAGCTACTCGAACAGCAATACAAATTTCGGAAGAAAAAGCAATTCAAAGCAAGGTCGAAAAAGGTTGCACTGAAAAAATATGATCAGCGGATCAATAAAATAGAACTTAAAAACAGCTTGTAAAGCTTCGAATAGAGTTGATACAAACTATCGCAGAAAAGATCGAGACCGACACCACTGACACGTCAAGCATTAATTCAGTACACGAACACGCGCCGTCTAAGAAAGTTCAAGTAGAACCAAGGCTAGACGTAACACTCGCCCAGAAATCGAAACAGAAAACCCCGATTAAAGTAATATATGACATGCTACAGGATCAGGCACAGTATCTAGAAAAACGGAACACATACACTCAGCCGATACCAATCGAAAGATAGGCAACTGAACCAGTAAATACAGTGACATAACGTAATAGCAGCACAGGTACTACACCGCGAACGACAAAAGTAGAAACACACGAACAACACTTTTGTTCACCAATGATACTATATGACGTGGATATGAGTCATTCAGACAGGCAGTAGATTACCAGAGAATAAACGCGTCGACACAAGCAGTGGCAGATTATTTGAGTCTATGAATCAGCCACAAACCGGATTTATGAGTACATATGATACAGACCACCTCCTTACAGTTAGAAAATTTCGACATTTCAAGGAAGAAGGTGGTAGCTTGCATGCACGCACATTCATCGATCAGTTTCAAGTAGGCTTACCAAACCACTGGAGGGTAGCTCACAAACTTGACTTCATTTGTGCACACATGTAAGGGACAGTAGCACAGGTGATGCAAAAGATCGCGGCTACCTGTACGTCTTACCTCCAGTTCAGAACAGCATTTCTCGAAAGATGTTGGTCTAAGGCGGCACAAAACAAAATTAAGTGCGAGTTACTTCAGATTACAGCACATGAAAACTCAGGAGAGAAAAGCGTGATAAATTTCTTTGATACAATGGACAAAAAGAATCAATGCCTAGACAAACCATACAGTAACGGAGAGCTGATACGTCTATGTAGAATGAAATTACTGGTAAAGTATCAACAGGCGACTGTAGGAAAAAATGAAAATACCGAAGAATTCAAAGAGGTTTTAAGGGAACTTGGATTTATTTTTAAAGAAGACGAGATGAAAGAAAAAGAAAGGAAAGGGAACAGCAAAAGGAGAGGACTAGGAACGAATATTCCAATAATAATAATCGGAATCGTAACACCAATAATTTCAGGCAATTTAACAGACAAGGACAGTGGCACAATGAAGGCAATTGACATAGAAACGATAACCAGAATAGGGACGGTAATGGACACTCATACAGTCGCGGATATGGGCTTAGGAATCAAAATGCCAACGTTCAAGGGTACTTTGAAAGAAGTCACGATGTTAGAAACAGCAACTGGCGAGACCAGGGCGCGAATAGTTACCCAGGAAATTATGGTCCACAAAGACAAGAACAACACAGCAAAGGGAAACCAGAAGTAGAAATTAGACCACCAAATCCTGAAAAACGTAAAAATTGACGAGAAAATCTGGAAGAGGTTAGGCAAACTGACGTCCATTCATTAAAACAATCAAAAAAGGACATCCATGTTTTGGAAGTAGCTAGATCAAAATTAGAAAAAACCGAAAATAGTCAAAATTCAGATTAACAGGGACTTACGAAAATTTCCGATAAAGAGTCAGCACTAGATACACTTGAATTACGCTACATAGCCTGGGAAAACAGCATAGAATGGGAAAATTCCGAAAGCGAAGATGAACTGCCACCACTTCCGTGTATTAAAGAACTAAGCGATGAAGAATTGTTAACCGGACTTAGCAATATATTTGACGAGAAGCAAGTAAATGAACGCGATAAAGCAGAGCAGAGTATCCTAGATAAAAACAAATCACAGACGCCACGACCACAAAAGACGTATAATGTATACAACCTGGGTGACTATGAGGAGATACAGAGAGAGTATACATTCGGGAATGTTTGGAAATGAAGGAAAAGGAGAGACAGGAGCTCAAAAACAGACGAAAAGAGGTAGATAGGTCGCAAATGGTTTTGCTCACGGAGTTAACACCGAAGCAAACACAAATACAAAGGGAAGGTACAATTATCCACAGATTAAGCTATGAATCTATAGCAGCGGATTTGATGCAAGAAAACGAAATCGTAACCTCCACAATTATACAACCCATATTAAAGATACACGGTGGTGAAATCACGACACAAGCAATCAAAGGTAGTGGGAGTAAAGTGACGGCTATATCAGAAAACCTATTGGAAAGGTGGAATAGAGAGAAAGAATTACCTATTTTCAGGACAAAAACGATAAGAGTTTTTGGAGCCTTAGGAAAAAATGCGACAGAGGTGAAATACGAAGCACGTCTTTCATTCAGTTGCCATGGTTACGAGTTTGAAAACAATTTTATAATCGTACCAAAGCTTACGGCTGATATGATAATCGGTGTAGATTTCATTAATGAGCGTAAAGTTCACATTTGCATACCACAAGGCATCGTAACAATAGATGATGTAATACTATATTTTATTCAAACTTTGAACGATGAAAAAGAACAGGGAAAAGTAAATCAATTGCATTTAAGTCAAGAAGCGAAAGAAATAGAGGAGGAGAGACACCCTAGATATAAGCTTAAGGAAAACCTTGACTTACTCCCACCAGAAATAATAGAAGAAATTCATCAAGAGATTAGTAAGAAGATAGAGGAAATAAATGATATTTCGCTCCACGATAAAAAATATTTAGAAGGCATATTGAGATCACATAGTGAGGTATTTGTACCAATGACAGGTAGCATTAAATATTTTCAACACAAATTTGAGGTCATAGATCATAAACCCTTTTGTGTTCCACCTTATTCCATACCATATAGTTATCGAGAGCAAGTATTTCTTTAAATCAGAAAAATGTTTTATGATGACATAATTGAACCCGCCAAGTCACCATATAATTCACCCTTACACGTTGTAAGTAAGAAGGATGGGAGCATACGTTTTGTACTCGATTCAAGACAAATAAATACAATTATAATTTCGGAAACAGATAGACCAGAGAAATTGGAAGAGTTGATTCAGAAGTTTCATGGAGTACAGATTTTTTCATCCATCGATTTGCGTTCAAGTTTTTGGCAAATAGAATTGGAGCTATCATGTCGAAAATACACAGCCTTTATTGTCTTTGGTCGTTGCTACCAATTCAAACGTTTACCGTTTGGCCTCCAAATTTCGTCAGCTGCCTTTATTCGCGGTCTGAATCCTATACTGAATCCCGACATACTTCAGAAAATTACTTGCTATGTGGACGACGTTCTTGTGGGGAAGGCAACTTGGGCAGAACATAATCATATACTGGATAATTTCCTACAAATTATGAAAAGCCATTGGGTCGCCGTCAACATTACTAAATCGCATTTTGGAAAATCAGAAATTAAATTTTTAGGTCATAACGTATCTGCAAAAGATATGACGACAGACGAGAAGAAGATAGACTCCCTACAACAAGAAAAGTCTAAGGGGATTCTTGGGGTTGATAAATTTTTACTAAAAATTTATATGGATAGACACACTTGCAGCACCTAGACTGTGTGCACTGGCAGGAAAAAAACACACCCTGGATATGGGATAAACAAGCAGATGAAGAATTTCATAAGTTGAAGGAGGCATTGAATAATGCTCCAGTTTTATCACACCCAGATTTAAGTCAGGAGTTCTGTCTAGTAACTGATAGTGCAAAGGCCGGGCTAGGGGCGGTATTATTTCAACAAATTGAGGAAAACGGTAAGAAAATACATAAAACAATAGCCTTTGCAAGTAGAGTGCTATCGAAAGCGGAAAAGAATTATTCTATAACAGAATTGGAAGCTCTAGCCATAGTCTGGGCATTTCAAATATATCGACATTTTCTGTTTGGCAGAAAAACACAAGTATACACAGACCATAAAGCATTAGAGTGTTTAATCTCCTCCAAATAAACCCACGGACGTTTGGCAAGATGGATGCAAGTACTGCAGGAGTATGACTATTCATACATACCAGGTCCTGAAAATAGTCTGGCCGATTCATTGTCTCGTTCACCTCAGAGAATGAGAGAGGACCGGAAAATCAACCATGAAGATGAAGAACGGACTATCCATTGTCTAAGAAACGTACCATTCGAAAGTTTTGTCACAAATGCTTTAAAAAATTTATCTGATGAAGAAAACAAAGATCAGACCCTCCTCAAGATTAAACACCAACTTACTAATAAAACCAACACAGTAATTAGAAAAAATTACACAGTAAAAGATAATATCCTATTTTTCTAACGTAATGATGATACTGCACAATGGTTAGCATGCATCCCTCACGAAGTTATTAATAAATACATTTGGTATACCCACTGTAGCAGTGGACATTTTGGACCGAAAAAATGCTATCTAAAAATGTAACATACAGTACACTTCCCAAATATGGAGCGACGTATTCGACGCGTTCTTAAAAGGTGTAAAAAATGCATACAGTCAAAACATGTGACATATCAGACCAGACCCCCAATGTTTCCAATTATCCCTGATAAATTAATACAGATCGCTGCAGCCGATATTTATGGTCCAATACCACGAACAAGGAAGGGCTTCACCTACATATTTGTTGTAATTGAACTAGCATCAAAATACACTACACTTACACCCTTAAAGGAAGCCACTGGATTTACAATTAATAAAGCACTTCAAAAGAACTTCATAGAACAAGTTGGGAGAGTGAAAAGAATCATCTCAACCCCAATACAGATCAGTGCATTGGAAAAACACATTAGACAAATTAAAAATCAATCCCAACTTTATTTTCAAATGTAAACCAAGTGGAAATCCGGCTAAACGTACCATGAAAGATTTGGGAACACTTTGTAGACTATTTTGTAGAAAGAACCATTGTACTTGGGACCTATATCTACGAGACTTCCAAGAAGTAATTAATGAGACACCACATAGTACCACGATTTATCCACCAATTGCACTATTAAAGGCTATAGATCCACCAGAAAAAATAAAAGAAATCATTAAATTTCCAGTTATTCCCCTAAAGCAACACAGACAAATCGTCGCTTCTGCCCTACAAAACATTCGCTCAGCAGCAATGAGACGTAATATCACTCAAGACAAATCTGCCACAAAGAAACGCTTCACACTGGGCCAAACGGTATTCGTAAAAACTCATTACCTTTCACATAAGAGTCAAAATAAATGCAGAAAATCTTTTTGCAATCTATAAAGGGCCAATTATAATTTCGAGGATCGAAAATGCCATAGAGCTAATGAACCCAAAAAAAGGTAAAAGTATTGGCATCTACCCCGTGAGCCACCTAAAAGAATGTGAATGAGAGAAATGCTAAAAGAGAAGAAAGAGACAGGGGCAATCGCAAATCATGTACTAACCACTAAATCAAAAACTAAATTAAGAATCAACAAAATAACACATTAATTGACAGAAAAAGAGACACAATACACACTAACAATCTCTTGTAGTATCAAGTACACTACAACATGCACACAAACAATAAATGGTACACAACAATTAAAAGAATGAAGAAGTGGTAGGCTATAAAAATGATAGATATATGCTTTAATTAAATTATCATATGAGAAATAAATAATAATTTTCTTCATTTTTATAAACATTGCATTGTATAGAGTCAAAATCTCTTACTGTTTATATACAACGAAACATTGTAAAAAATTTCTCTACACGAAAAAAGGGACATCGCCACGATCACCAATCACCAGCTCCCTTAACACCAGATGCTTCGAGATAGCGACGGCGAGGGTACAGACATGTTGAGAAAGCACTTAGGGCAACAACAACAACATGAAGACCAGCGCCACACAGGAAATGCAGGTTGCAACCAGGTTGGACTTCAGGAGGACAGCACGCAGCACGGACATTTCATGTGTCACGACACTGCTACACAACGGAAGAGCGTGGGGAGAATCAAAATACGATGAGACGACAATGAAAGTACAAAAATTACTAAGATCTACAAACACATCAAGTAACATTTGGAAAGGCAATAAGATCCTACAATTCCTATATCACACCTACACTAAAATTCACATATTCCTAGCCCAAGAACAACAGAATAATGCAAGAAAGAAGAGAAGAACAGAAGACCCAAGATGAAGAAGGGCAGATGACAGCAAGATACCTTTCTCTCCTATCCTACAAAGATAACTGCTACAAACGTCTTTCCATGAACTTTGAGGGATGGTAACTACTACAACCACCTCTCCAAAAATAAACCTTGAATCGTCAAGCAAATACAAGCAAATGGCAAACGGAAAATTAAGTACTACCAATCAACATTATCTAGAAACAGATTCAAGGGAATGAACAGTATTCTCCCTACCACATCATCAAATTGCCATACCAAACCAGGTGTGAAGTACCAAGACGTCATAGCACAATATCGGGTGACGATCGTCGGTAGTCAACTACAATCATCGAACGGCCATACCATCCCAGGTGTGACAGCAAAGGAGTACCAAGACATCACTGTTTATGCAGTAAACCCCAGTCATCATCATCGGTTAAAATTACCACTCCATGATGACAACATCAACAAGCAAGACCCGGCATCACATGCTAGAGTGCTTCTCTCATGCTTTGTGACACCCATACAAATGAGTTGACGCCTTCCAATATTTCAGTGGGGATCGTCGAGCACAGAAACTGACGCAGAACAAAACCAAAAGACTGATTAAATACAAATGTAGAATCAAGAAAATAATATATGTGTAAAATTATTTTTTTCTTTTTGTAAAAGTCATTATTTTGTCATATATCTAAAGCCCATAATGTGAAAGAGACCTTAAAATATTATGTAAAGAAAATTAATTAGTACAAGTAGATAATCTCAAAAAACCCTGTAAAGCCAAGTTAGTTTTTTATATAAGAAAAGGTTTTGGTTAATCATAGGTTGAAAGAGGATAGCATAAAGAACAAAACACATCTTCATGTTTAAAACAATGACACAAATAATGCCTAAATAAATAAAACAAAGTCACACAACAGAGCTTTTGCGAACATTCACGCGAAGCTTAACTAAAGAAAAGATATAAACACTAAAACATGATACACTGTACACTAACGAGTTTAAAAAATTAATATTGTAAAAACAATTTTTGGAAATGAAAAAGAAAGAGACACAAACTGGCAATGACAAAGAATAACTACCCTTGTAAAGTCTATATTTGCCTAACAACAAAACATAAATTGTAGAATTAAAAAAAAGAAACAATAGCTATAAAGAAATCATTAGAAAAAAATTGTTAAGAATGTCTGAGAAAAGTTTATAAAATCTAAAAAAAGAACAATTTTTGTTTGACTTTGTCAGCGTTTTTTTCCTCAGCATTGCCAAACCCGAGACAAAAATTTTGTCAGACGGAGGAGGTATGTAAGACATCGTGGTCTCCTGACCTTCACTACTTACATATTCCGCTCTCACATTCATATTTCGCACATCAAGACGCTTCATTCGAACCCAAACTCGATAAGATAAAGTCAATGTTATATGAATTCATGTAAACGATATGCAAATAACTAGTAAATCGCAAATGCGCACCGAGACTGAAATACTCGAGGCTGGCATACACACACGCACATTCCAGACATGATGGTCACAGGAGCTTTAGTGTGGGAGAGGCAGACCGCACATCAGGAGGCCAGCCCCTTCAGAGGACGAGTCAAGTCAGCCTATCTACGTCGGCCGGTGACCACCTGTAGAGCAGACAGCGTTTACCCGAGTGAAATGCAGAATGACCCCGTGTTCAGCTTTAAAGAAAAATTCTGCTACATTGTGTGGGAGCGCACAGCCTACGCATTCTTTACAAACATAGCAGGCAGTTTCAGAGGTTTTCACAGGGAGACAGCAAACGCCTAACCCCGGTGCTACAGATTTACGGATTGGTCGCCTTAAACGAAACGTCATTCTCCCGTTTTAGAAGATCAATGCTGATTGGCAGACGATACTCCTGACGCCTTGAGCTGAAGGAGTAATGGAAGAGACTGAAAGATTTACCCCATCACATCTGGCATGGAGAGGGGCCGTTCCGTTATCGCTCTTGGAGCGAGAACACGTAACAAGAGCGTGTGCGCTCGTACGTGTACTCAAAGAGCGAGGAGCAAGTCTCTCCTCAGTACTTCACTAGGAGAGCACCTCTGTCGAGAGCGAATCGGAGTGAGACTATATATTGAGTCCTTGCGATTATGCGTTTGTGTTGGCCGCCACACTTACTGTGCGGTGTGAACAGACAGACTTATAGTTAAACGCCTGCAAGCGAATTTTTGAGTGGCATCGCGGTGGACTGGTTATCTGACCGGTGTATCACGCAAATAGACTAGGGGCGAATAGGAGTCCTTGACTTTATCAAGGCGTAGGGAGAGTTTGATTGACGAAGGTCAATCCAGATAGAATGAGATTTATCTTATTTGTCAGCAACGAGCGACGGAGACAGCAGTCATCGCAGCCTACAGTATTGTACGCTACAGCTCTTGCGAGACACATATTTCCTCCACAACAGTACACTTCACTGCATTTCACATGCGACAGCCTCGACCGTATCTAGCAACATTCTAACGGATAATTATTCAAGTTGAGTAGGTGCGGCTCTCAGCCATTCTGCCAAGTCAATAACCAGCACTACTCCAGAACCCACTAGTTACGTAAGAAATTTTGTTAATTTTTGTGTCATTTCCTTACAGCGGACGACTCCAGAAGATATTTATTGCTGACAGTTTTCAGGCATTTCTCTTTAGAACGCTGTCTCACTTCTTTAGTAGTGTGGGGGTTGAAATTACATCTTGCAGGCGCCACAGGGTAAAGGGTATATCTCAGATTAATCCGTTGTGCAGAATGGCAGAATAGCACCCACAAACTCACAGTGGTTTCAATATTATGTTTGTGAGTACAAGCAAGGTTTTTGGAACTGGTCTTAACAAGTGCACAATGTTTCTTTTTATTCAGGTAATGTATTACTAGTATCCTTCGCTTAAGGGTTAACATGTCTCTAGTGGCAGTGTGACTGATTAGATTTTCTGAGTAACCACGTAACAGAGTGACGATTAGGCAGAGGTCAATTTCCGTCATTGGTTACGTTCGTATTCAATATTTAACCTGTGATGGGGAGTTAGTAAATCATTGTTTGCATTCACCAAGAGATGGAAAACATTTCTTTGTTTTCATAATATTGCCGATTCGGGAATCGTGTGAAATGTGGCTGTATTACGTGTATCGGACGCTAAGTGTGCTATTAATTTATTCGAGGGTTTGTTATGGTAATTATTTTAAGTACCCAGAGGTGTCATTGAATTTTCCAATGTCTTTACCTTGCTGAAAATAACGCGAAAATCTCATGCGCTTCCTACAATTGTAACTGCTAAATATTTTCTGGGTTATTTCAGTGTGAACTGGTAACTTTTACTGCCTAAGTATAATATCTATGAGGTGAGACAGTTTCATCTTAGGGTCAGTCTTATCAAAGTTAGATAACTTTTCGTAACTAGGATTCACAGTCACGTAAAGATTTCTGAAAGACATGGTGTTCACGCCAATGACTGTTAAACGTTTTATTTACACTATTGCAATGTCGGCCTTAGGCTATTATCAAGTGCAGATGTTTTGGCTTGAAGCCATGTCTACTTTATAAACGCTGACACATTGCCACGTTGTCATTTTCTGTTATATACATTCGCAACGCTGCTAAGTATTGCGAGCACGTATGTTCATACGATACATGGATATGTCTGCTCGCACTACTTAGCAGCGTTACGAATGTATATAACAGCAAATGACAACGTGGTATAAATGTGTCAGCGTGTATAAAGTTGGCATGTCTTAAAGTCAAAACATCTGCACTTGATAATGGCATAAGGCCTAAATTGAAATAGTGGAAATAAAACGTTTAACAGTCATTGACGTAAACACCATGTCTTTCAAAAAAGTAAGATAAGTCGCGCTCCCGAACGACGAAGCTACGCCTACATATTTCTTATCTTATACACTCCTGGAAACGGAAAAAAGAACACATTGACACCGGTGTGTCAGACCCACCATACTTGCTCCGGACACTGCGAGAGGGCTGTACAAGCAATGATCACACGCACGGCACAGCGGACACACCAGGAACCGCAGTGGTGGCCGTCGAATGGCGCTAGCTGCGCAGCATTTGTGCACCGCCGCCGTCAGTCCGTCAGTGTCAGCCAGTTTGCCGTGGCATACGGAGCTCCATCGCAGTCTTTAACACTGGTAGCAGGCCGCGACAGCGTGGACGTGAACCGTATGTGCAGTTGACGGACTTTGAGCGAGGGCGTATAGTGGGCATGCGGGAGGCCGGGTGGACATACCGCCGAATTGCTCAACACGTGGGGCGTGAGGTCTCCACAGTACATCGATGTTGTCGCCAGTGGTCGGCGGAAGGTGCACGTGCCCATCGACCTGGGACCAGACCGCAGCGACGCACGGATGCACGCCAAGACCGTAGGATCCTACGCAGTGCCGTAGGGGACCGCACCGCCACTTCCCAGCAAATTAGGGACACTGTTGCTCCTGGGGTATCGGCGAGGACCATTCGCAACCGTCTCCATGAAGCTGGGCTACGGTCCCGCACACCGTTAGGCCGTCTTCCGCTCACGCCCCAACATCGTGCAGCCCGCCTCCAGTGGTGTCGCGACAGGCGTGAATGGAGGGACGAATGGAGACGTGTCGTCTTCAGCGATGAGAGTCGCTTCTGCCTTGGTGCCAATGATGGTCGTATGCGTGTTTGGCGCCGTGCAGGTGAGCGCCACAATCAGGACTGCATACGACCGAGGCACACAGGGCCAACCCGGCATCATGGTGTGGGGAGCGATCTCCTACACTGGCCGTACACCACTGGTGATCGTCGAGGGGACACTGAATAGTGCATGGTACATCCAAACCGTCATCGAACCATTCCTAGACCGGCAAGGGAACTTGCTGTTCCATCAGGACAATGCACGTCCGCATGTATTCCGTGCCACCCAACGTGCTCTAGAAGGTGTAAGACAACTACCCTGGCCAGCAAGATCTCCGGATCTGTCCCCCATTGAGCATGTTTGGGACTGGATGAAGCGTCGTCTCACGCGGTCTGCACGTCCAGCACGAACGCTGGTCCAACTGAGGCGCCAGGTGGAAATGGCATGGCAAGCCGTTCCACAGGACTACATCCAGCGTCTCTACGATCGTCTCCATGGGAGAATAGCAGCCTGCATTGCTGCGAAAGGTGGATATACACTGTACTAGTGCCGACATTGTGCATGCTCTGTTGCCTGTGTCTATGTGCCTGTGGTTCTGTCAGTGTGATCATGTGATGTATCTGACCCCAGGAATGTGTCAATAAAGTTTCCCCTTCCTGGGACAATGAATTCACGGTGTTCTTATTTCAATTTCCAGGAGTGTATATTTCAGGTGGTGTTACGTTGTCAGTCCATGTATGAGTAATTGTATCTGTGATTTAACTTCTTATTCTCAAATATGAACTGGTTGTTAGAAGCCTATACCATTTGCTTATTCATCGAGTCACACCAAAAATACTGATAGATCGTACCGCTGCGCAATACATTTACCGGCGTCTGTCGAACCTTGCTTGGTTTCAGTCAGGTACACATCATCGATAGAGATATCTCCTTTTAACAGACCCCACACAATCTCTTTTTGTTTGTTTGTCATAGGAATTATGCAAACTTTTCTTTAATTAACAATTCTTTTCTTATTCTTTCTATATGCGCAGAAATAATAGCACGTCTGTGCTGTGTACGTACATATTTTTTTGCCCTTAACATCGTGCTGCATTTTCCATCAATTTGTGACGCTATAATGTTTTGAAAGACAAGTATTTTTCTTTCCTTCCGCTCTTCTGTTCACTCTAAATTGGTTGTGACCGTGCGTTCTGCTGCACGGAGTTGCTTGGCATTTATAATAATAATGTGTCGCATTCTGTTATCGGTATCATTTGCAGGAAATCGACGAATGCTGCATTTATTGGTATCTGACTCTCAACATAATGTAACACATTGTCGTATAAATAGACGGAAAGACTCGTTAGCGCATAATAACGCTATTGCTGAACAGTTAACGGAAGCAGCCTCACACACTACATATCTAAGAATAATTGAAAGTGGAACTACCACATTAAACTAATGGCAGGAAAGTCAGACTGATTTTACCTGAAGGATCAGAAAGTGTAGCCCACGCACGTAGAACGTAGCTGGAAAAACGCTCGTTCGACCGATACTTGAGAATTGCTCATTTGGCTGGGAATTTTACTCGTTAGCAATGATAGACGAATTCGTTTAATAGGTGAAGGTGTGAGTGAGATGATCACACGCCTCCACAGTGAGACATTGCAAGAGAGAAGTTGTGGATCACCATGCAGTTAAACCTCAACATTCTAAAACCTTACATTGTTAGTAGGGTCAGATCAATACATTTCTTCGTCTGACGTACACCGGATAAAAAGACCGCAATGATGATATAAAAGAGATTCTAGTTCACAGGGAGGCGTACAAACTATTGTTCTTACTGAGCACGTTCTTCGACTCGAACGGATGAGGGTGGAAGCGGCAGTGACTCACAGAATAAACCCCCACACTTTAAGACGGAGGTGAACTGATGTACATGCAGACAATTAAAATTTCCTTGTAGCTCAAATAATTCTTTTTGAAATGAAAAGGAATAAAATGTTCTCCTACTTCTGGTGTATCTCATTCATTCTAAATATTTTGCTGCAATAACCAAATTTAACTACACAGCTGATTAATTAATTAAATATTAATATTGTATGGCTTCAGAATCTGATATTTACTTAAGATGCCACGGAACGTGATCAAGATAAAAATGGCTGCAACGTATAGCTTCGTATTCGCACCACTACCACAATGCACTCTTGTCCCTGAGGCAACTCTGCAACTGTACTATAGGTACCTTTTAACCATCATGAACAATGAAACAGAGCATTACTTCCAAAGAAGAAACTGACATTCGAACTGCGGCTACTCTTGCAAAGTGCAATATAATGTACTCAGTATACAGGGTGGTCCATTGATAGTGACCGGGCCAAATATCTCACGAAATAAGCGTCAAACGAAAAAACTACAAAGAACGAAACTCGTCTAGCTTGAAGGGGGAAACCAGATGGCGCTAAGATTGGGCCGCTAGATGGCGCTGCCATAGGTCAAACGAATATCAATTGTTTTTTTTTTTTTTTTAACAGGAACTCCTATTTTAATTACATACTTGTGTAGTAAGTAAAGAAATATGAATGTTTTAGTTGGACCACTATTTTACCTTTGTGATAGATGGCACTGTAATAGCCACAAACGTATAACTACCTGGTATCACGTAACATTCCTCCAGTGCGGACGGTATTCGCTTCGTGATACATTACCCGTGTTAAAATGGACCGTTTACCAATTGCGGACAAGGTCGATATCGTGTTGATGTATGGCTATTGTGATCAAAATGCCCAACGGGCGTGTGCTATGTATGCTGCTCGGTATCCTGGCCGACATCATCCAAGTGTCCAGACCGTCCGTCGGATAGTTACGTTATTTAAGAAAACAGGAAATGTTCAGCCACATGTGAAACGTCAACCACGACCTGCAACAAATGATGATGCCCAAGTAGGTGTTTTAATTGCTGTCGCGGCTAATCCGCACAGCAGTAGCAGACAAATGGCGCGAGAATCGGGAATCTCAAAAACTTCGGTGTTAAGAATGCTACATCAACATCGATTGCACACGTAGCGTATTTCTAGGCACGAGGAATTTTAACGTCGTGTACAGTTCTGCCACTGGGCACAAGAGAATTTACGGGACGATGACAGATTTTTTGCACGCGTTCTATTTAGCGACGAAGTGTCATTCACCAAAAACCGGCATAATATGCATTATTGTGCAACGAAAACTCCACGCTGGCTGCGACAAGTGGAACATCAGCGACCATGGAGGGTTAATGTATGGTGTGGCATTATGGGAGGAAGAATAATTAGCCCCCATTTTATCGATGGCAATCTAAATGATGCAGTGTGTGTGTGTGTGTGTGTGTGGTTTGAGGTTTTCGGGCGCTAAACAGCGTGGCCATCAGCGCCCAAACGCGTAGAAACAGGAACACATGCGGTGAAGGGACGAAGACGGACAGTGCAATGTATGCTGATTTCCTACGTAATGTTCTACCGATGTTACTACAAGATGTTTCGCTGAATGACAGAATGGCGATGTATTTCCAACATGATGGGTGTCCGGAAGATAGCTTCCGTGCGCTTGAAGCGGTATTGAATAGCATATTTCACGACAGGTAGATTGGTCGTCTTTCACCGGATCTGACGTCCCCGGATTTCTTTCTGTGGGGATAGTTGAAGGACATTTGCTATCGTGATCCACCGACAACGCCTGACAACATGCACCATCAGCGCATTGTCAATGCATGTGCGAACATTACGGAAGGCGAACTACTCGCGATTGAGAGGAATGTCTTTACACGTATTGTCAAATGCATTGACGTTGACGGACATCATTTTGAGCATTTATTGCATTAACGTGGAATTTAAAGGTAATCACGCTGTAACAGCATGCGTTCTCAGAAATGATAAGTTCACAAAGGTACGTGTATCACATTGGAACAATCGAAATAAAATGTTCAAACGTAATATGTTCTGTATTTTAATTTAAAAAACCTACCTGCTACCAACCTTTCGTCTAAGATTGTGAGCCATTTGTTTGTGACTATTACAGCGCCATATATGACAAAGCGAAAAAAATGGTGCAACTAAAACATTCATATTTCTTTACGCACTACGCGAATATGTAATAAAAATGGGGGTTCCTATTTAAAAAAACGCGGTTGATATCCGTTTGACCTATGACAACGTCATCTAGCAGGCCAACCATATTGCCATCTGGTTTCCCCCTTTTAGCTAGACAATTTTCGTTCTTTGTAGTTTTTTCGTTTGACGCTTATTTCGTGAGATATTTTTCCCGGTCACGGAATTAGAGAATTAAGACTATTTAGAAGCTGAGGCGTAATATCTTGTGACCGGAATTAGGAAATACAAAAGAGATTGTTTAGTTAAAGAGCACTATAGTATAAATCAACATTTATTCAAAAGTGAGCATTTCATGATTTTGACAACTTTGTCAATTTGCGCTTTAAGTTTACGTATGTTCACTATAAGACATTTATCTCCGCGGCTTTCAGTGTTCGTTCAAGCCTGCACACGGTCCAGGTCCGTTGCAATAGGCCACGGGACATATCTGTATTGGAACTGTAATTTAGTACTCTTTCCCTACCTCCAACTCCCCCCTCCTCCTCCCCCCCCCCCCCCCCCCCACACACACACAAACTGAGGCGACCACATTCATACATCCAAGAGTGTGCTACGAGTGTAGGTGGCCACGCATGTCTAACGTGAGAAATAAATAAAGCTTTTCAATAGACCGGCGTGCAACGGCTCCGGTGCAGAGTATGGATTCTAAGCACCGTATCGCTACCATTCGATCATTACGGAAACGTACATCTTTCAATTAAACTTATTAAACACTGGCATAGCTGTACGGTCCTGAAAGCTTAGATCCGTTTAGAGACACTCTTTATTAACGAGAAAAACACCTTTGTTAAACACATTAACATTTACTTCAACTTTCAAGTGTCATTCGCTTCGGTTTTAACATATCAAGTGTAATGTTCTTTGAAGTAAATCGAGATTTAAGTTTCTCTCCCATTATTTTTCTCTCGCCTGGTAAAGATCCTGACAGAGAGAGACCAGAGACACGTTTCACGGCTTGTGAATCAAAACCGGTTCGAAATCTGACTGGAATTACTGCAGGGAGTGACTGGAGGTCCACCCTAACCTGTCAGCGAGAGTGTATTGCTACTCAAACTGTAAGTGGGCTGCTTCTGTGTTGGCAGCTCTGTGCAGCGCTTTGCATTGGATCTCTGACTGCGCTTTCTTTGCCACAGACTCTGTGGCTGGTTGGACTCGTTGTTGGAAGTTAATCGCCAATAGGGTTAGGCAGTTGGAAGTTAGTCGCCAGCAGTGACGAAAGTACTGTTGCGCAGTTACAAGGGAACAGCCAGAAGTGATGGATGTGAAATGTGAGAAGTCAGCATTGATTAAGGGTAGAAGTCTGAAGTGTTAGCGTAGGCTAACGATCTGGAAGTATCCGACTTGGAGACTGAAAATTATTCATAATTAAATATCACTGTACTGGATCTCAATGACGATTTATATTCGTGTTTGAACTGGATGTCACATTATTAAGGTAAAAAAATACATTATTTGGTTTGCAACAAATTCTTTCCTTTGTTAACCACATGTCTACTAGTACTTAGTGGCTTTAATAGTTAGAATATTTTATTTAGCTGGAGTTATTGACGCTCCCTGTATTGCAGTAGTTCGCGTATTGAAGATTTATGTGAAGTAAGTGCTTAATAAAATGTATAGATTATTGTTAAGATTTCTTTTTAGTCAGGGCCATTCTTTTGAATTAATCCCTTTCTTTAGCAGTCTGATTGCGTTTCGCTAGGATATTGTGGGTCTCAGTCATTTAGCAATTTAAGTACAGATACACTCATTTAAATAAAGAAATTTTAAAACTTCATGCGATGAACATTTGTAGTCTGTCACCTCGTAAGAGGGCCTTCCTTATTCGGGCACATAAAGACAACAACAACAAAGTTCATCGGGTTGAATGGATTTCTCTACATCCCGCCCCCACCCCCACCCACCACACCCAGGATCACTTGACTTGAACCACATTCACAATCTGTGGAACGTGTTGGAACTGCGGGTAAAACACCGTCATCAGCATCTTCGCAATTTGGTGGAATTGTGCGATTCAGCGAGTGGGTTAACCTGGATGCGACGTATCTGGACAATCTTGCGGATTCACGTCCTAACCGAATCCAGGCGGTTATCATGTCCTGAGACGGAATTAGATGTTATTAAATGATGCTTGTAATTATATCTCTAGACGTTACTAACTTTTTGTCCGGTGAACTTCTTACCTTTAAATGTAGTGTAATTCTGGTATTTTCATACTGTCTGAAAAACGAAGAGATGTCTATGCTGTTTATTAATAGTATCTACACGCAGCTCTAATTCAGTGTACTGTTACGACGGAAATTTAACTTCGTTTCCACTCATTCGTCGATTACAATGCAGTCACCAGAAGTCAGGCGAGAAAGAATGTAAATTTCACAGCGCTGACTGCAAATCCTCACTCAGATGACTAGCAGGGAATGGGACAGATATGGATTCTCCTCTGAAGGCTCCTCCAAAATGTATTTAATGACACCACTTTTACAGTGTCATACTATAAGGCAGACCATGCTTAGGATGTAGCTGCAATCCTACGAGTTCATATCAATCACCAGCCCTTGATGTACCACCGGATATCTTTGCTTGTAATTCTGTAAATCGCAATTTTAGGTGACATAGTTTATAACCTAATGCAGTGCTGACAGTTAACTTTATACAATCCATTTGTACAACCGGCCTAGGCACCAACTGTCTTTCTATTCTCAAAGTGATAGTTGTCTGATATTTATGGCTGGTGCACTCACGGTGACTAGTAACCAACTAGAAATCAGTTAATTTTGTGTGGCAACGCTGTGACAACTACATGAATTTGGTAAAAGTTCCTTTCATTTTAGCGAAACATTTCCGTTATCGTGATACTTTCGTAGCGTACAGAAAACTTGGTTAACACGTGGTGACCTGAACTCCATCGACAGAATGTCGACGATAGTTGAGGGATATATCTTAAGTATACTGGTATAAGGGACTCTGGAATTCAATTAGTTCGTTACAGACTTACAATGAAATTATGTTTCATGAACTTTGTTACCCCATTTATTTTTGTTTCTTTGAAAATACCTTTACATCAATGAAAATGTCTGTGTAACACACATACAGAAGGATGTTGCTTCTCGTTGATGCAGGCGTAAAAAGAAATGGGATGGGGTCGCTGCGGGGGCAGCTGACGGTAGCACCATGTCCCGTTTTTTCATTCTGTTCAGTGGACCCATACATGAGGTACGTGTCGACCAACTTCGCATCAGCAAATCAATCCATACAAACTGTGTGTCATTGAAAACGTATGACGAACACGGCCTTGAAAACAAAACCTAAAATAGAAGCGCTCTGTGCTGAATCGAAGCTTGATGACCGAGACTGAAGCAGGCATTAGTGATATCAACCGTTATACTGATGGTGATCGGGAACAGAACTCTTCCATATAAAGACACACAACGCACACCGCGGTCATCTGCACTCTTGTGCACATATTTTTAGCGCAATAGAGCTACAAAATTAAGTGGAGGAGGGAACCAAACGAAATAAAATACGTCTGTAACTGGCCACCGTAAACTACGAGTCCATTATACGAAAATAATCGAAAATTTTGTTGCCGGGATTCGGATTCGTACTGTACACTGAAATGAGACACGATGGGTGAGATATTCCCATGTCTTACGCTAAACAGAACTTGTGGAGTAACGAAGCATGGATACTGCGTGGTATTTCCGTTAAAAATGTGTTTGAACTTGGTACAGTGTTTTTATGAAATACTTTTGCCTGAAACTGTCTACAAGACGGGTAATATTCACTGCACATTCTAACTAATGTATAACACTACATAAGTAAGTCATTCGAGAATATGAAATTGTACGATGATTCTTCATTATGAACGTACTAAATAACGTGGCAACCTAAGATATGTATCCATGAATGTACCGTGAAATCTGGCGTATTTCTCGTTTGTACAAGAACAAAACCGGAAATGGAAGGAATATTTGATTCGAAATTTAGAAATTTCGTTTGAGATCTGACAAGGCTCTAGATACGCTTATGTTGTTATTAAATTTTGGCTTCATGTAAGAGTGCATACAAAACATCTTATAATATTCTAATACTGGTCCATGAAAATTTTGTTAAACGCCGTCTGGGTTTACATGAAGAACAAAATAACACACGGAATGCTTACGTTACACAACGGTTAATATAAACAACATGTGGGCATAAATGTAAAATTCAATATGCATTACCGATCAAATTTCTCATCAGCAGGTTCATCATCCAACTTCCAAATGTGTTTTTACGCCATTTTTTAGACAAATCATATCCTGTGATGATACCTGCCTTGGAGTTGTGACGTATATACTTTTCCCTACAAAGCGTGACATTATTGAATAACAGCTTATCACTGATTGGATCTGCAACATCGCTTACTTCCATGAATACCTCGACGCAAACGTGAAATTATCATTCAAATATGCTAGTAATACTACTGTGACTTAATAAATGTGTGCCGATTGTGCAGACACCTGTTTACTGACCCTACACGTTTGTTTAACGCAAATGATCATTACAAAACAATACCACAGTTAATTTACAAAATTCGTGAGTACATGACATTTTAAATATAACGATTAAATTTCAACTATTAATTTCATAGTGGCAAGTAGCGTAAACAAATTCACAGAGACAGTGCTCAAATTATCGATTATTTCAATTCCAAACGCAGCTCATACCACATGGAATACAGTTTCGCCTGTATAAATCACGTGACATTGTATGACACAGCATAGCAAAAAATTTTCCCACTAGGTACTCGTAAGAAGATCCGAGGAATCGTTAAGTTAATGATGAAGTGGTTTATATTGTTCGCTACGTTTCAGATGTGCTCTGTAGGGAGACCAAATTCTGTCCTACGTAGATCAAATGTCCAAACGTGTGTGAATTTCTGACGGACCAAACTGCTGAGGTGATCGGTCCCTAGACTTACACACTACTTAAACTAACTTATGCTAAGAACAACACACACACCCATGCACGAGGGAGGACTCGAACCTCCGACGGGAGTGGCCGCGTAGTCAGTGACATGGTGCCTCTAACCGCGCGGTCACTCCGCGCGGTCTACGTAGATCAATACAGAGCAAGTTGAGGCCTAGTACAGACGTGATTTCTTTGAACTGGTTCAATACAGACTTGATTTCCTTACACTGAATTACTACGCTACGCTACGCTGTGCAGTGCGTCATCTCATTACACTCGTAGCTCGTAACAAGAGTTTGCATGAAGCAAGTCTCACTGAAAAATTGCACGCCTCTCCACAATGGAAGAGCCTATGTTAAACTTCCACATACGCGCATAGCCTCATGCAATCACCTTTAGCCAGCCTCCTCCTTGCACATTCCACTCTACAACGCCCTTGTTTTGACCGGACTAGACAAAGTCTCCCTTATCCCCATTCGAACACCGACCGAGCACTGCTGACAAGGGCCGCGTTGATCTCCTATTGGTCCAGACACCGTTCGTCAGAAACGTCGCTCAGATCACTCACCTCTACTGAGTTAACACTGTCTGCATATTAGATATCGGGTACTGAGCACGCAGTATATTAGCAAAACTGCTCGAGAGTTAGCAAATGCGAAAAATAGTAAAAACTGGGGGCTGACATATGCAACAAGCAGCTGTCGAGCTTGAAAGTTAAATTTTAATTGCTGAATTCATTAACAAAGGTTTCGAACATAATGTGTGTTCTCATGTATTACCTTAGAACTCCAATAGGTGCTATCACCGATATAGTATGAAAATTCAAATATTGCCTTATTTTAAAATGTCATCATATTCGCAGTTTAGTATAGAAATTATTTATTTCTCAGTTGCAGTTTCGACCTTAAGGGCTTTATCAAGTGGTAATTTTGATTCAGACCAGGTTAAAATTCTCTTACATGTAAAACAGTATATGGGAACAATTGGTTTATTGCAATTTGTGTTAATGATGTTAACACAACTTAGTGTAGTTTACATCATTTCACGATGTACAGAGCTTCATGCTCGTTTAATTTTGCTGTATTGTTACAGTGAAAAGGTGCAGTTTTGACGACGACAAGTGTATACATCTCGGAGGACTTTAAAGTTTCACAAGTTCTGGATGAAAATTATTATTTGATAAAAACGTTGAAGCTAAAACTGCACCTCTGAAATAAATAACATTTACAGTTAACGGCGAATATGACGTCCTTTATAAATTGTACATTGAGAAGTTTTACCTTGAAAAGTTGACTAGATGTCTTTTGTTTTGGTATGCATACTAGGTAGTTAGTGTCATCGTTGTTTAAGTCATGTTCATTAACATAACGCAACGTCTCTAAATAAGTCTGTACTAAAGCATTATGACTCTCACTTCCGAAAGGTCAGATGAGTTACTTTAAAAAGCAGTTTATAAAAAAATATCTGAGCGAATTGCTTTCATATCAGCACTTGTACTGTAATATCATGCAAGGTTTGCCTCACAAGACTTGTTATCTCATTCTGAATAAAAGATAGGTCTGACATTAAATTTATCAACGTTTGGCTTAATTTCTAAAAATATTACCAAAATTGGGATTGAGTAAGAGATACGCATGTTTAAGGAATTTTCTAGTAAACGTATACTGTTTTTTAAAAGTTATATTGTATCAGAACAAATATCAATTACATTTAAGTTCCTGTTATGAAACGGAAGTTCTTTTTATCAAAATTAACGTATCACTTATCGATCGTGTCCGTGTCATCGATGTTTGCTATAAAATCTGTTCACTACATTCGTGCGGCACGAATAACTCGTGATAGTGTCAACACCAACACTGTCACTATTATAGTTCAGTTGTTTGTAATTTACGCTTTACTTTATGCGTATTCTATTAATGTTTATGTTAACTTTTAATTTTGTACTGAATATCCACATTTTTATATTTGCAGACTGTTATATAGTTTGCTATTGCACGAATAGGGTCGATACTTACAATTAAAATATTAGAATACGAATAGCTGGAGAGTAATCTTGTGTGTTAGAAAGGCAAAATCGGGGCAATGGTTAAGATCGATTGCATCCTTAACCACATAACGGTGCACATCCGAGTGTGGATGCAAGGTCTCTGTGGTTTCACTTCCGAGGAATTAGAACCTAGGGTTGATGATGCCTCTGCGTGCCCCAAAGATGTGTAAGGTGAACATCGTGCCCCACGACACTTGGTAATTGGAAGGAGAGCAGTATGTGTGCAATATAAGCGCTGAGTCGATGTCTATGATGCACTCGCCAACGTCGATACAGAGCTTCAGATCGCACTGTTTTCGTGGTATTTAAAAACGAATGGATCAGAATTTATTGTGTGTTATTTTCTTAATTCAAAAATAGAATTTAATTTTCCTGTCCAGTCAGATCATTAGTGGTCCAGTTTATGTAAACAATGGTAGGATCCTGGTACCAAATCTAAAACTGACCTCAGCGTCATAATTAATTTTCTTAAGAAGCGCTGTTAGCGTTTAGATACTGTTGAGAAATGAGAGGGGCGTTGAATAAGTAATAGAATACGTATTTTCTTACCTCGGAAACATGTTGGTTTTATTCAGGACTGCAATAAACCATATTATTCCACATTACATTGCTGGCCATTAAAATTGGTACACCAAGAAGAAATGCAGATGATAAACACTGGACAAATATATTATACTAGAACTGACATGTGATTAAATTCTCACGCAATTTGGGAGCATATATCCTGAGAAATCAGTACCGAAAACAACCACCTCTGGCCGTAATAACGGCCTTCTTACGCCTGGGCATTGAGTCAAACAGAGCTTGGATGGCGTGTACAGGTACAGCTGCCCATGCAGCTTCAACACGATACCACAGTTCATCAGGGGTAGTGACTGGCGTATAGTGACGAGCCAGTTGCTCGGCCACCACTGACCAGACGTTTTCAGTTGGTGAGAGATCTGGGGAATGTGCTGGCCAGGGCAGCAGTCGAACATTTTCTGTATCTAGAAAGGCCCATACAGGACCTGTAACATGCAGTCGTGCATTATCCTGCTGAAATGTAGGGTTTCGCAGGAACCAATGAAGGGCAGAGCCACGGGTCGTAGCACATCTGAAATGTAACGTCCACTGTTCAAAGTGTCGTCAATGCGAACAAGAGGTAACCGAGACGTGTAACTAATGGCACCCCATACCATCACGCCGGGTGATACGCCAGTATGGCGATGACGAATACACGCTTCCAATGTGCGTTCACCGCGATGTCGCTAAATTCGGATGCGACCATCATGATACAGTAAGCAGAACCTGGATTCATCCGAAAAAATGTCGTTTTGCCATTCGTGCACACAGGTTCGTCGTTGAGTACACGATCGCAGGCGCTCCGGTACGAGATTAAGCGTCAAGGGTAACCGCAGCCATGGTCTCCGAGCTGATAGTCCATGCTGCTGCAAACGTCGTCGAACTGTTGGTGCAGATGGTTGTTGTCTTGAAAACGTCCGCATCTGTTGCCTCAGGGATGGAGACCTGGCTGCACGATCCTTTACAGCCATGCGGAAAAGATTCCTTTCATCTCGACTGCTAGTGATACGAGGCCGTTGGGATCAAGCACGGAGTTCCGCATTACCCTCCTGAACCTACCAATTTCATATTCTGCTAACAGTCATTCGATCTCGGCCAACGCGAGCAGCAGTGTCGCGATACGATAAACCGCAATCGCGATAGGCTACAATCCGACCTTTATTAAAGTCGGAAACAGGATGGTACGCATTTCTCCTCCTTACACGAAGCATCACAACAACGTTTCACCAGGTAACGCCGGTCAACTGCTGTTTGTGTATGAGAATTCGGTTGGAAACTTTCCTCGCGGCAGCACGTGCCGCCACCGGTGCCAACCTTGTGTGAATTCTCTGAAAAGCTAATCATTTCCGTATCACAGCATCTTCTTCCTTTCGGTTAAATTTCGCGTCTGTAGCACGTCATCTGGGTATTTTAGCAATTTTAATGGCCAGTAGTGTTTTTCTGGATACAGAACGGTTTTCCATCATCGGTTCACTTCAATGCGACGACCTGCGTCGTGGGAGGATAAGTATGTCCTCATAATACCACTCTACTGGTCGACGTCGGAGACAATGCCTTAGTGCAACAATAACTTCCCCGTTGTCCACGTACTGCTGCACGCGGAATGCTTCATTACTTGTGCCAGACAGACGGAAGTCAGAAGCTGCGATATGCAGGCTGTAGGTTGGATGATGAAGAACATTCCAACGAAGCGTTATGAGCTCCTCTCGGGTGCGCGGAATTTGTGAGGCTTTGCGTTTTCATGGAGAAAGAGCAGTTCATTTTCGTGGCGACGAACACGCTGAAGTCATTTCTTCAGTTTCCAGAGGGTAGCACAATTGAATTGGTCGTTGCACCGTGGTGGAAGATGTCAAACAGAATAATCCCTTCAGAGTCTCAGAAGACCATTGCCTTGAATTTACTTGCTGGGGGTAAAGTTTTGAACTTTTTTCTTCGAGGGAGAGGTGATGTGGCGCCACTACATAAATTATTGTTTTTTTTTCAGTTCGCAGTGCTTAATGACCTCAGCCTAGCAGAACGCAAGCAGTTGCGCACAGATGGTTCTTCGTTGCTCCTTGTGGTATTCTGGTTATGTGGAACCTAGTGAGAACATAGAGTACTCCAAGTTGTGGACAAGTATGCCAACACTACCAATAGAGGCGCCCACTTGTGCAGCGAAGTGTTTGAATGTGATCCGTCGATCATCTCTTTTTTTTTGTGGTTTTAGGGCGCACAACTTCAATGGTCATTAGCGCCCTGACTACTCTAAGAATGCACCGCGAGGCACAAGTTGACAACAACAACTAAAAGGGAAAACACGATAAAAGACAGACTGACAGGCATAGGATTAAAAAACAACATCATCAAATGTCCTTAGCGAGGTTTGTCAAATTGATAAAACGAAGAACACGAGCAGCTGCTCGTGGGTCATCCGCTAAAATGGCATCGAAAGTATTTGGCAGGTTAAGATCGAGGCGCAGTGTGTTAAGATCTGGACAGGACATTAAAATGTGTCTAACCGTCAGCAAGTGCCCACATGGGCAGAACGGCGCCGGCGCAGCCGTCAGCAGATGGCGATGGCTGAACCGGCAGTGTCCAATTCTTAACCGGGCTAAAACGACCTCCTCCCGCCGAGAAGGGCGTGAGGAGGACGTCCAAGCCACGGGAAGAGGTTTTAAGGCCCAAAGCTTGTTGTCGGTAAGTGCAGCCCAATCGGCACGCCACAGCGATAAGATGCGCCGACAAATGACCCCGCTAAAATCGGATGAAGGGACACAACAAGAAGCTGTCCGAGGCTGGAGGACCGCAGCCTTGGCCGCGGCATCTGCAGCTTCGTTCCCAGGGATACCGACATGGCCAGGAACCCACATAAAGCTAACCGGAGAACCGACGTCCACCAGCTGCTGAAGAGAGCGTTGGATCCGGTGTACGAAAGGGTGAACCGGGTACGGATCACTGAGGCTCTGGATGGCGCTCAGGGAATCTGAGCAGATGACATAAGCAGAATGTCGGTGGCGGCAGATGTAAAGAACAGCCTGGTAGAGGGCAAAGAGCTCAGCTGTGAAGACCGAACAATGGCCATGGAGCCGGTATTTGAAACTTTGTGCCCCGACAATAAAGGAACACCCGACCCCGTCATTGGTCTTAGAGCCATCTGTATAAATAAAAGTCATGTTGATGAACTTCGAACGAAGTTCCAAAAAACGGGAGTGGTAGACCGAACCGGGGGTGACCTCTTTTGGGAGCGAGCTGAGGTCAAGGTGAACGCGGACCTGAGCCTGGAGCCAAGGTGGCGTGCGGCTCTCGCCCACTCGAAAGGTTGCAGGGAGTGAAAAATTAAGGTGTTGAAGGAGGCGACGAAAGCGAACTCCAGGGGGTAGCAGGGCAGAGACATACAACCCGTATTGACGATCAAGAGAGTCGTCAAAAAAGGAACGATAAGACGGATGGTCGGGCATTGACAGTAGCCGACAGGCATACCGACAAAGCAGTATATCGCGCCGGTAGGTGAGTGGCAATTCGCCAGCGTCAGCATGAAGACTCTCTACGGGACTGGTATAAAATGCTCCGATCGCAAGTCGTAAACCCCGATGTTGTATGGAGTTGAGGCGGCGTAAGATGGATGGCCGTGCAGAGGAGTATACGAAGCTCCCATAATCCAGCTTGGAGCGGACGATCGACCGATATAGACGAAGTAGGACGGTTCGATCCGCTCCCCACGACATACCACTGAGAACACGGAGGACATTTAAAGAACGAGTACAACGGGCGGCCAAATATGACACATGTGGAGACCAGCTAAGTTTCCTGTCAAAGATAAGGCCTAAAAATTTGGTTGTCTCCACGATTGGGAGAGCAACGGGACCGAGTCGTAAGGACGGTGGGAGAAACTCTTTGTAGCGCCAGAAGTTAATACAGACCGTCTTCTCGGCAGAAAAACGGTAGCTATTGGCGACACTCCAGGAGTAAAGACGGTCAAGAGAACGCTGAAGACAGCGCTCCAGGACACGTGTACACTGCGCGCTGCAATAGATGGTAAAATCGTCCACGAAAAGGGAGCCTGATACATCAGCTGGGAGGCAATCCATTATTGGATTGATCGCGATGGCGAAGAGAGCAGCGCTCAAAACTGAGCCCTGTGGCACCCCATTCTCCTGGCGAAAGGTGTCGGACAGGACAGAACCCACACGTACCCTGAACTGTCGATCCATTAAAAAGGAACGAATAAAAAGAGGGAGGCGACCGCGAAGGCCCCATGTATGCATGGTGCGGAGAATGCCCGCCCTCCAACAGGTGTCGTAAGCCTTCTCCAAATCAAAGAACACAGCCGCGGTCGGGCGCTTCCGCAAGAAGTTATTCATAATGAAGGTCGACAAGGTAACCAGATGGTCAACAGCAGAGCGGCGCCTACGAAATCCACATTGTACATTGGTAAGTAGGCGTCGAGACTCGAGCAGCCAAACCAATCGAGTGTTAACCATTCGCTCCATCACTTTACAGACACAGCTGGTAAGCGAGATAGGTCGATAACTGGAAGGCAAGTGCTTGTCCTTACCCGGCTTAGGAATCGGGACAACAATAGACTCGCGCCAGCATGCTGGAACATGTCCCTCAATCCAGATGCCATTGTATGTACGAAGAAGAAAACCTTTACCCGCAGGAGAAAGGTTCTTCAGCATCTGAATATGAATAGAATCAGGCCCTGGAGCGGAGGACCGTGATCGGCCAAGTGCGTTTTCGAGTTCCCGCATGGTGAATGGGGCATTATAACTTTCACAATTGGAGGAGCGGAAGTTAGGTGGCCTAGCCTCCTCTGCCTGTTTGCGGGGGAGGAAGGCAGGGTGGTAATGAGCGGAGCTCGAAACCTCTGCGAAAAAGCGGCCGAAGGCATTGGAGACAGCCTCAGGGGCCACAAGGACGTCATTCGCGACCTTCAAGCCAGAAACTGGTGAGTGGACCTTAGTGCCAGATAGCCGGCGCAGGCTACCCCAGACAACAGAAGAAGGAGTAAAACTGTTGAAGGTGCTTGTGAAAGCAGCCCAGCTGGCTT
Organism: Schistocerca cancellata; assembly: GCF_023864275.1. NCBI lineage: Eukaryota > Metazoa > Arthropoda > Insecta > Orthoptera > Acrididae > Schistocerca > Schistocerca cancellata. Next base: position 13,606,927 of record NC_064633.1, read on the forward strand.
TCTTGCTGTCTTTGATAATACGACGACACTGAGCACGTAATCGTTTATAACTGATACAATTCGCCACTGTAGGGTGGCGTTTAAATGTGCGTAAAGCACGTCGACGAGCACGTAAAGCGTCTCTACATGCTGCGGTCCACCATGGGACCGGTACGCGACGTGGAGAAGACGGAGGGTGAGGGATGGAATATTCAGCAGCAGCGAGAATGACTTCCGTGAGGTGTGCGACCTGACGATCGCAGCTTGTGAAGGTTTGATCCTGAAAGGTCGCCCTGGAAGAGAAGAGCCCCCAGTCTGCCTTGGAGATGGTCCAACTAGAGGAGCACGGAGAGGGGGTATGCTGCAGGAGATGGATAACACACGGAAAGTGGTCGCTCGAAAATGTATCCGAAAGGGCATACCATTCAAACCGGTGTGCAAGTTGGGGAGTACATATAGAGAGGTCTAAATGAGAATAGGTGTGAGATGTGTCCGAAAGAAAAGTAGGGGCGCCAGTATTGAGGCAGACAAGATTGAGCTGGTTGAAAAGGTCTGCTAACAAGGAGCCCCTCGGGCAGGATGCTGGAGAGCCCCAAAGGGGATGGTGGGCATTGAAGTCTCCAGTTAACAAAAATGGTGCAGGTAGCTGAGCAATAAGTTGCATCATGTCTGCCCTGGTAAAGGCAGATGACGATGGAGTGTAAACGGTACAAAAGGAAAACGTAAAAGTGGGGAGAGTAATGCGGATGGCAACTGCCTGCAGGCCGGTGTGCAACGTGATGGGATCGTAGTAAATATCATCCCGGACCAGCAACATAACCCCTCCATGAGCTGGGATACCTACCACAGGGGGTAGGTCAAAACGCACAGAGGTGTAGTGTGCCAAGGCAATTTGATCGCATGGGTGTAGCTTCGTTTCCTGGAGGGCTACGACGAGCGGACGGTGCAAGCGGAGCAGCAACTTCAAGTCCTCTCGGTTGGAGCGAATGCTGCGAATATTCCAGTGAATAAGTGCCATCGTAAGAAAAGGAAGATGAGAGAAGGGGTCACCTCGAAGACCGCTTAGGGCCTGGCTTCGAGCGAGCACTGCCGCCGCTATCAGTAGGCGGACAGTCATCGTCCATTGGGTCTATAGGGTCATCGGCCATCTCGGGAGGATGGCCGGGAGGGGGAGCTTCCTCCGCCGGTGAACGGCCAGATGTACGGCTACCAGCGGTGCGGCCAGGCGAAACGGATGACGGCCTGGGGCGGCAACCGCTGGGTGGCGCAGGAGAAGAAATGCGCCGTGGCGGAGAAGGAGAACTGTGCTTCCTATGCGCCTTTTTGGAAGGGCGTTTGGTGGAAGTACCGGTCGAAGGCTGGGAGGTCGAGGTATGGAGGAAGTCTGCACGGGATGGTTCCTTCTTGAAGGCCCGTGCATCTGACTTCGGGGTCTTCGTCTTAGCAGAAGCTGAGGAAGGGGCTGGTGTCTGTTTGGTGATGGGAGGAAGAGGAGACGTCGACCGCGCGATCTTAGCACTGGCCGAACGGACGACCGTGGTGCTGAAGGTCAGATCGCATGTCTGGGTTGCTACCTCCCGGGTAGTCTGAGGAGAGGCGAGGACAGTACTGTATTTCCCCGCTGGGAGCAGCGTGGGCTTCCTACTAGCCAATAGCTTGCGAGCAGCCGAGGTGGACACTTTCTCTTTGACCCGAATTTCTTGGATACAGCGTTCTTCCTTATAGACAGGACAGTCGCGGGAGGATGCGGCATGGTCACCCTGACAGTTCACACAACGAGGAGACGGAGGTGGACAGTCACCCTCATGGGCATCCCTGCCACAAGTGACACATTTAGCCGCATTGGAACAAGACTGTCGAGTGTGATTGAAACGCTGACACTGGTAGCAGCGCGTAGGTGTCGGGACATAGGGGCGAACAGAAATAACCTCGTAGCCCGCCTTGTTGCGCGATGGCAGCTTAACACTATCGAAGGTCAAGAAAAGTGTCCGGGTCGGTACAAGGTCATTGTTGACCTTTTTCATGACCCTATGGACAGCCGTCACGCCCTGCTCAGCGAGGAAAGATTGAAGCTCCTCGTCAGTCAATCCGTCGAGGGAGCTAGTATAGACTACACCACGAGACGTATTCAAAGTTCGGTGGGCCTCCACCCGGACAGGGAACGTGTACAGGAGGGTGGCCCGAAGCAGTTTTTGTGCCTGAAAGGCACTCTCAGTTTCTAGTAATAAGGTGCCGTTACGCAACCTGGTATAAGATTTGACAGATCCGGCTATGGCATCTACGCCCTTCTGAATAACGAAAGGGTTGACAGAGGAAAAATCCTTTCCGTCCTCAGATCGAGAAACTACGAGGAACTGTGGGGCAGGCGGTAGTACTTTTGTCACTGTTGGCTGGTCACGTTTCCGTTTTTGGGTCGAAGTCGATAGAGATGGAGTAGAATCCATTGCGGAGGAATCCCCCATGATTGCCAGCGTCTCCGATGGCGCGCTCCTTCCTTGTGGGGACCCTCTCAGAGGGCACTCCCGCCTTAGGTCACAGCTCCCGAGAAACAGACGGAGGGACCAATCGGCATGGTCAGAAGGTATCAGCTCAGGCAATCACCCCTCCCCGGGCCTGGTCTTTACCAGGGGGTACGCGCGTGCCTTACATGTCTACCCAGGGCGGGGACTTACGCGTTACCCCGTCACCGGCTACGCGTGCGAACGCGTGGGTCGGCCTTCAGGCACGCACAGGGAGGTAGGAAGAAGAAGGAAAAAGAAGAGAGAGAGGGAGAAAGAGGACAGACTGTCTCAAACGCCGAGGCGGAGACCAGAGAAGGCAAGGAGAAGAAGGCAATGAGAAAGCAAGGAGAAGAAGGCAATGAGAAGGCAAGGAGAAGAAGGCAATGAGAAGGCAAGGAGAAGAAGGCAATGAGAAGGCAAGGAGAAAAAGGCAATGAGAAGGCAAGGAGAAAAAGGCAATGAGAAGGCAAGGAGAAAAAGGCAATGAGAAGGCAAGGAGAAAAAGGCAATGAGAACGCAAGGAGAAAAAGGCAATGAGAAGGCAAGGAGAAGTCAAGGGAAAGAGTAAGGAAGACAGTGAGGTGGAGAAGAGCAAAGAAAGGAACCAACAAAAGGAAGGAAGAGACGAGAAGTGAAAAACGAAAAAGACCACGATTATAGGTCGTGGAACCGTCCGTCTCCGGACGCAAACGCTAACTACCCCCGTGAGGGGGATGGACTCCTTTTAGTCGCCTCTTACGACAGGCAGGAATACCTCGGGCCTATTCTAATCCCCGGACCCGCAGGGGGGTCGATCATCTCGAATGAGAGTGTTTGCACGTTTCAGCCATCCAATCGTCCCAAGAGTCACTGCTATTTGCGGTCAGCCGGCACGTTCGCACGCGTCCGCGCTACCTTATTGTGATGATGACAGACGCCTCGCTCAACGACTCATCGCGCTTTTGTTCACTGTCAGGTTTCCATAGGCATTCTACATGCTCCTATGGATATCTGCGGTGCTTTGGATTTCCGCCGAAAGAAACTCCGTGACACCTGTCTGGAACTCAACTCCGCTACAGAGATCATTTTGGATGCTGAGTATAGTGCCTCCACTTACCGGAACTTCATGAAGCTGTAATGACTGAAGCGGGAACATTCCCCGTCGTGCGAAAACAGATTTCGCATTTTGGATAGAAACTGGCAGAGGAAAAAATTATGTAGCATTTCTTATAGGAAGCCCTCGTAATTTGGCGACTGAATAAAGCTAAAAAGAAGGTTTGATGTTACCGAGGGCGATACGGAGGGGGAAGGGGGTTCTTTGTGCCTAGCTTTTAAAAGTATTGTTATCAACTCTTGTGCCATATATTTTAAACTTCTGAAAAAAATTTATTGTTTTTCTTCAACCATATTCCGGACCTGTTTTAAATTTTTCGGTAAAGCATAAGCAGAAAATTTAAGTGTTAATAGTGGGTTGACATCTTACAACGAATTTCGTATCCAAATGTTCGCTTTCACGACTCTTATATACCGTACATCAGTACATATTTAAACGTTACGTTGTGAATAAAAATCAGCAAATATTAAATAATATTTTGAAAAGTTCTTTGGACGCCGTGACTTATCGCCCCTTGATCATGGAGGACACTTTGGAGCATCTAAGACTGCTCTAAAATAATTTCTCAGGTCATGGAACCTGCTTACGCATCAGTGCTCTTTTTGCTCTTTTGTGGTGGTCATAAAGTACTATCTACAGCCCCCCCCCCCCCGCCACCTTCCCCCCCCCCCCCCCCACTGGTTGCTAGTAGGCGTTTTAGAAAAAGGTTAGTCTTGCTAGAGTTAAAATAAAATTTAAATTTCAAGGCAGACACTGATTCCAAAATATCTTGATTTTTACTTTAGTATTCAGCAGGATTTAAGATAAATGATTAAATTTTGTTTAAAATTTCATGGTTCTAAAGGCTCTGGGCACTAGAACTTAGAACCTAACTAACCTAAGGACATCACGTACATCCATGTCCGAGGCACCCGAGCGAGGTGGCGCAGTGGTTAGCACACTGGACTCGCATTCGGGAGGACGACGGTTCAATCCCGTCTCCGGCCATCCTGATTTAGGTTTTCCGTGATTTCCCTAAATCGCTTCAGGCAAATGCCGGGATGGTTCCTTTGCAAGGGCACGGCCGATTTCCTTCCCCATCCTTCCCTCACCCGAGCTTGCGCTCCGTCTCTAATGACCTCGTTGTCGACGGGACGTTAAACACTAATCTCCTCCTCTCCATGCCCGAGGCAGGTTCAAATGGCTCTGAGCACTATGGGACTTAACTTCTGAGGTCATCAGTCCCCTAGAACTTAGAACTACTTAAACCTAACTAACCTAAAGACGTTACACACATCCAAGCCTGAGGCAAGATTCGAACCTGAGACCGTAGCGGTCGCGCACTTTTTGACTGTAGCGCCTAGAACCACTCGGCCACTCCTGCCGGCAGAATTTCATGCTTTAGTTATGTGACGCGAATATATTCGTACATGTGTACTTGTGCTTCTGGAATGTCTCTGCAAAGAAAGAGCATCTTGTAATTTTAGAAGTTAATTTATTCAAAACTATCCTGATTATTCTCGTTTTCGTTCATTTGAGAAAGTAATTTTCTTGTTAAATCAGTATTCCATAGTAAAGAGCAAAATTGATACTCTATGGAAGAACTGACTTCACGAAATATTTGTATCATGAAACTGACAGTGTAGAAATGTAATATTCGTAGTCAAATTTTGAGATAAAAGTTTGCAATTTCCTTATTTACTAAAATATATGACCTGTTTCGACTGTCGACAGTACAATCTCATCGCCACGGCTAGTAACATCTACTTTGTGTAGACATACAGAAACGTTTCAAAACTCACATTTCTCTCAATTCTGACTGTGTTGTTTTTCAGAGACGAGTGTACGTTTGAGCCAATTAACTAAGCAGAGCCACGGTGACACGACCACGTTAAAAATTTTGTAAAATAACAATACGTGTGTTAGAGAGGCTGTCACAATAGCTCTGTCCTATCTTACAGGTTCCAACCCCGTACAACTCAGTTTGAGGAAAGTGTACCTTCTCACTTGGTACCGGATTCAGAGGCTCGGTTCAAGTTCGCAAATAAAATTGCTGTGAATCAAATAATTTCTTGCTTCAAACTCTGGTTAAGTTATCCTCATCTGTGAAATATTTCCATAATGTGTGGTTCGCTTAAGCTTCGCTACTGAGTTTTGCGCCCAGTCTCTATAAATAACTTGTTGTGAACAATACTTCGTGAAACTTTTTCTTTCTGACTTGCCGCAGTGCAACACTCATTAATTCTTTGTGCACCAGAGTATGAAGGATATCGCTGCTTATCGATAGCAAGTGTACCGAGAGTCGATAGGCGCCACGCACTGACTCTCAAAGCGACCACATTCCCGCTGCTAACTAAACCACATTTCTGGCGCTCCAGCTGAGTTCCACTGGAGTTAATTGGCTGTTTGGTGGCAACCGCAGACGAGGCTGGCCTATGCCCGACGCAAAATATTTTTGCTGTTGCTGAACCGTCCTTAACAACTCCCATTTCCAGTTAAACGGTGGTCGACGAAATTATGGCAGGGACGTTTAATTAACATAGGCGCTCTGCCACTTACGGAAGTGAAAAGTATTACCCCGTGGATATCAGTCGCACATTTATGAAACTTTGGGGGTTGTACAGCATCTAACGATCACTGCATCATTTAACTTTCTTTCATGAGCACCAGTATTGGCTGTGAACAACATGGGTAACAAATTACCGGTTGTATGAGAAAGAATCGTCCGATTTAAAAAGTCTCAACTATTATCTTATTTGGCGTATGTGCGTTAACAACGTAGTATTGGACACAGCAGTCTCTCGAATCTTACATGGTCCCCGTTAGGTAGCAGCAGTGTGCGCCCACTTCAGGTCTAGTAAGAATGGTGTCTGCACAACAGAAAGCATTTTGTGTTCTACGTTTTGCGCAGTGCAGGTCGGTAATAACTGTTCATCGTGACTTTCGTACTAGGTATGGTGTGGATGCTCCTACGACACAGAACATTAGAGATGGCATGGACAATTCCGAGAAACAGGTTGTTTGTGTAAATCGCCGGGCCGTATCCGAGTGACTGACACAGAGATCGAACGAATCCGCCATGGTTTCCCAAGGAGCCCTCAGAAATCCGTTCGCCGTGCAACTCGACAGCTCAGCATGCCTCCACTGTCCGTCTGGCGTGTGTTACGTCGATGTTTTCACATTAAACCACAAAAAATTCAGCTACTGCAAGCTCTTCGTGAAAGTGACGAACAACAACGTTTAGATTTCTGTAGTTTTTTTTTCTTGGCGAGATGGAGGATGACAGTTTTCTTTCACGCTTAGTATTTAGTGACGATGTAACATTCCATTTATATGGAAAGCTGGACCATCATAAAGTGAGAATATTGGGTACGGAACAACCACGTGAAGTCTTATGACATGAGAGGTACTCTCCAAAATTTATTTGTTTTGCGCAGTTTCACGGGAAATGGCGTGTGGTACATTTTTATTTTATTTTTGCCGAGAACACTGTTACAGGAAGCGCATATCTCAATATGCTTCAGTACTTTCTTTTTCGACAGTTTGAGACTGATTCGAAAGATTTCATTTACCAACAGGATAGGGCACCACCACACTGGTATCTGGAAGTGCGGGAGTTTTCAAATCAAAAGATTACTGTACGACTGATCTACCGCACTGAACCAAATGATTCATCCTTACATTACTGGCATCCAAGGTCACCGGACCTGACTGTATAAGATCATTTCTTTTTGGGCTTTATAAAAAACTCTGTTTATGTGCCTCGATTACCAACAACAATGAATGAACTGAGACATCACATAACAACAGCTGTTGAAGCTGTAACTCAAGACATGCTCGCTGCAGTGTGAGAACAATTTGAATACAGCACTGACATACGCCGTGCACCTCAAGGGGAGCATATTGAACACCTACGAAATGGTATCAAAGTTTTCTGTTCATCAAAAAACACAATTCATTGGTATATGTTTATTAGTTTTAGTTATAGACGTACAAAATCGGATGATTGTTTTTGATACAAGCTGTATTTTTGTTTTTGTTGCGATGTGAAGCAGCCAATATCTTCTGGATATGTCCCATTGCAGACTGTTGGCAAATGTACGAGCATACCGAGATGGTTCCCAGATACGTGTCTTAAAGGCTTCATAAACAATGGGACCCAGTATTCGTTGTCCTCGATGGCGTGTGTTCATCAGATACAAAGGAATCGTCAGGAGTGCCCAGGGAAGGGCGATAGAACCGCTGTAATTCCCTGTATACGAAAATTATCTAATGGACAGAGTTAGCAGTAATTTGCGGCTGTTTGTTGACGATGCTGTCTTTGAGTGACCGTAGAAGGATACACGAAAACGTACAAAGTTTCTATTTGGTTCATTAATGGGAGCTGACTCTAAATGTAGAGAAATTTAAGTTAGTGCAGAAAAACAATTCCCTAATGTTTGGATACAGCATTAGCAGTGTGCTAATTAATACAGATACGTCGATTAAATATCTATGCACTATGTAGCAAAGCGATCTGAAATGGAACGAGCATGTCAAGTAGTAAGGAAGGCAAATGATCGACGTAAATTTATCCGCGGAAATTTAGGGAAGTGTGTTTCACCCATAAAGGAGACCGCGTATAGAACACGAGTTCTGCTCATTTATGATTACTATCCAACAGTTTGGGATCCCATACGTGATAGAATTAAAGGAAGACTTCGACGCAGTTCAGAGGTGGGCCTTTAGATTTGTTTCCGATAGGTTCGATGAACTGACAAATAGCACAGAAATGCTTCGGGAACTCAAATGAGAATACCTGGAACGAAGGCTACGTTCTTTCCGAAGAGCACCATTGGGAAAATTTGAGAACCGAAATTTGAAGCTCACTGCAGAACCATTTTATTTCCACCAACGCACATTTTGTTTAAAAACAGGAAGTAAGGTAAGAGAAATTAGGGCTCGAACTGAGACATACATATAGCTGTTTTTCCCTCGTTCTGTTTGCAACTGGAACAGGAAGGTGTCCTCCGCCATGCACCACCCTTTATCTTGTGTATGTAGATGTAGATGGAGATATTTTTTGCCACACCGGAAACAGGCGTATCGTCAGTTCATGAATTTTGCTGGTTGGAATGTGCTGTGACTGTATAGAGATGTAAGCGTCACGAACGCTTGCCAGACTTATCGCTATGCACCACAGTACGCCAAGCAGTCTCCAATTTCTCTCTGAATCTACACCACGCAAGTCCCTGTTGCCCGTGGTTTGGGATCAGCTGAAAACGATGCATGGAAACTGGTGCTCTCAATCCAGCTTCCAGTAATCTGTTCGTGGTGTCACTCTGCCGTTAAACTCTGTCCGCATTTCATCTGTTTTCGGTCGACGATGAACTGGAGGAAATACGATAGACTGTGGGAGGAAAGAGCAGAAAGAGCAGCTAGGGAGAGGCTCTGCGAACGGCATGCGTATGCAGAAATATTTCAGGAAGAAGATAAGCTGATCTGCATAGGGTGTATGGTTGTAAGATTTAGCTGAGGCGAGAGGAGCTATTGTAAGATGACGGCAAATGAAGCGCCTCGGAGCTCCATTGTAAGTCGATCGCAGCCCTATGCGATGTATCCATTTCGCTTTAACGAGAGCTGTTTGTTTTCTTGCAGCTTGCCGTAATCTCTCATTACTGAGTAACAGGCTTAGCGGATTTGGCTGGAACATTACGGATGTTTGTGAACTGCTAAATCTGCATTCGGCAGCATGGTGGTTTAGTCGGTCTGTGGAGTTCTTTGATCCCTACCACAATTATTCTTTTCAGATGTTAAATTAATTTCAGAGCAAAACCCTGATACGAAATAATTTTCAAGCAGTCTTTGTTTTAAGGCAGTCTTGTTCAGTAGGTTTTGGTTCAGAAATCGAGCATCGTAATAAGATAAATAATGGATGATACCTTCCCTACATTCTCACCAATTTTGGTCCCAATATCTCCTTCAAAGAATGGAGTCGCGAAGGTCAGTTGTTGAGCTTTATGGATTTAGTTCACTGAGATTACGATTTGCATATTCAGTCACAACAGAAATTAGTTTCTTGTGTGTTACAGAAGATAACGTCTTCAGTCTACGAAAATAGGCTTAGGAAGGGAACAGCAGACCACATGGGACCTACTCTTGCACATAGTGTGAGTTGGTAATTAAGTATGTCAAATCGACATGAAATGACAATCACTTATTTCATTTCAGTGTGTTTCATGATATTCTCATTAAACATGTTCGGAACTGTGGCTTTCATTTGGCGCAGTTTCGAGCATTTCAGCCATAGCCACAGTCCACTCGGGACATGCACGTCGTCTGTTTTCAGTTACTCGGTAACTTAGTTGTTCCTTGATGGCAAAACTCGTATCTTTTTAGGAACAACAGGAATAAAGTGACCACTGCTGACAACTATACCAGATAGCCTTTCGAAATTCTTTATTGAGGATGTTTCGAATCACTCGTGGAAATTTACAGTTTTTCTTTGATTATGTGAATCGCTTTATTGCTATGGACAATCTATTAAAATTAGTCTGCTGTTATCTTGTACATCTCTCATCACAATCTCAATCGCACTCCCCTTTCTGTGTTGCCATAACTGTATGTTTCTGCTGATTTTTCGATGTCTCAGCAGTTCTCCTAACAATTTGAGCGACAGGAAATAGTACTCACTGTCCTCCTTCTGTCCACTAAAATACTCTCCCGTCGAACACACATATTCGTGGAGCTTTGGTGTTCTCCCTTTCAGTGCTTCCACCAGTTGACACACACTGCAAATTGTTAATAGTTGGATGTCCTTGGATACGAAATACAATTCAGGATACACTGCAGATGAAATAAGCCCCAGAGTAAATATCAAGTGCAGCGAAAAGAAATCGCAGCAACTGTTAGGACTCTTTCACACGGAAGGACTTGCAGCTGTATGCAGTGAGCTGCAGCTTCCAGCCACTCTTCGGTGTACAGACCTCAGCTCCTAAACAGCTCCCAAACAACTGCCTGCTGTCGGCGTGTTGTAGAACTACTCATCTACAAAGTGTTTCCCTTAGAGGAAATAACTATGGTTGCTAAAACAATTATTGCCCGTAGGAACAGACGTAAAACACGACAACAAAGTTCTGACTCCTCTCTCTCCATGAACTGGACGTTTGGGAGAAACATTCTACACAAAGCTTTTCATGTACCTAGCACACTCTGACTGCCAGGGAGCATAAGGACGGATATGTCATTTGTGATTTTTGCAGTTGAGGCAGTTGGTTTGTCCACTAATCTGATGTGTTCTTTTGCTGAAATACTAAGTGTAAAATTAAGGTCTCATTGCACGTACATTATAATGTTGTTCTGTAACTTTTCACCACTTTTTCAATATCTGCGTCGAGCGACAAAAAAATGATTTTGCTTTATGGTTCACAGTCTTGCTCGCACTGGAGAGAGAAAACGGTTTGAAGATACGTTTCAGTGCGATAATTTGGAAGATACACAATTTGGTTAGGTTACAGGGTACAGACGATTGTAACGAATACTGTTCGAAGTGAATTATGAGACCACGTTCTCTGCCCGACTAGAGAATGCAGATGGCAGTGTATCTAATGAAAGCCAGAAAAATTTCACAGATGAAGTAAGAAAATTATGGAATTAGTTGAAGTTACTTATCATGGAAAGAACTATAGATTGTACGAGATATATAATAAATCCCCAGCTAAAACTATCATTTACTTCTCCTGACAAAAATCCTTTCATGCAACCAACATATTTCGTTTCAAGCTTCAGTCTTTTCAGTTTGTATGACCGGCTACTGAACAATTCCGGAGTAACGGACCGTTTAGTGATACGACACTTCTGTGTGCGAATATAGTGTAACGACCTTGCATAGTCTATGTAAAATACGTATCGTCGGTTCACTATCGAAGTCGCTACTCCACTGATAACCGTACTTCACTGTTATCTGAAGAGTTCAGCTACATCTTAGCACATGCTTCCATCTCTCTTGTGATTAAATTGTGGACAGAAAATACTTTTCGGAATTAATGATGTCCAAAATTGTCAATTAGAAACCTGAGTGTAGCCGGCTCAGTAGACAGTCTGCAAAACGGGTCTCTCACAATCTAGCGTTTCCCCCTGTCTTCAGAGGCTCCGATCTAATGTTGGTATAATGCAATTAATGAGGCTTGTTTTCACTGTAAATCACTGTTATTCTTATTCGGTTTTGAAGCATTTCGGTTTTGAACTGTAACTGATCTCCGTTTTTCAGACCATTGAACATTAAGTGACTGCGGGAAAATTTTGGCGTGATGTATGATAGTAACAGACATTGTTTCTCTTGCAGTTCACGTAGATATCAATAACCGACGTGTCCCAATTTAAATTAAGTAGTTCTCATACAATTATCCACGACAGCATGATCTACGTCATACTCCGCAAGCGGCCTAATGGTATGTGACGCAGGGTACATTTCATACCACAAACTGAGATCTCCAACCCTACTCCACTCGCTAATAGAGCGTCGGGAAAATGATTGTCGGTAACCTTACTGGCTCGAATTTCTCGAAATTTTTCCTCGCGGGCATTACGTGAGAGATATATGGGGGGAGGGGGGGGTGAAGTCTGTTGTCCGATTCTTCACGGAAACTGCTCTCTCCCAATTTCAGTAGTAAATCTCTCTGTGATCTGCACTACCTCTCTTGTGTGCCAACGGAGTTAGTTGAGCATATCCGTAACGCTCTCGCGACGGCTAATTGGTCCCTTGAGGAAACGCGCAGCTCTTCGTTGGATCTTGTCTATCTTTTCTATCAGTTCTAACTCGTAGGGATGCTAGACAGATGAACAACACTCAAGACTCGGTCGAACAAACGTCTTATAAACCACTTCCTTGTTGGATGACATATTTTCTTAACATTTTTCCTATGAATTTGAACCTGGCATCTGCTTCTCCCCAATATTTGTTTCATGTGGTCAATACTAATGAATGCTTGATATATTATCTACTTTCATAAAACAAGACACCAATTCCACATATGCTTTTCTTCATCAGTGACTTCACATTGTTTTATTGCTCGAGAACTACAATGCAGGCCAAGTATTGCAAAATTTAAAATTAGTTCGTTACAGAAATGTGCATTCGGTTATGGCTCTATCACTGCCCTGAAACATCTAAATGGTTCAAATGGCTCTGAGCAATATGGGCTTCTGAGGTCATCAGTCCCCTAGAACTTAGAACTAGCTAAACCTAACTAACCAAAAGACATCATACACATGATGTAGATGTTGTGAGGTTCCAGATTGTAGCGCCTAGTTCGCAGCTCGTGGTCGTGCGGTAGCGTTCTCGCTTCCCGCGCCCGGGTTCCCGGGTTCGATTCCCGGCGGGGCCAGGGATTTTCTCTGCCTCGTGATGACTGGGTGTTGTGTGCTGTCCTTAGGTTATTTAGGTTTAAGTAGTTCTAAGTTCTAGGGGACTGATGACCATATATGTTAAGTCCCATAGTGCTCAGAGCCATTTGAACCATTTGTAGCGCCTAGAACCGCTCGGCCACTCCGGTCGGCTCTGAAACAGCTCCTAACAGAAAGTGTTACATGTTTTTGCAAACACAAAACTTATTCATCTAATTTGCCTTCTGAAAATAATAATCAACAGCATCTGGCAGCTGGAAACGTCTTCCAGCGGCGCACGGCTGCCCGACATGCAACAAGTTCGCCCGCCGTCCGATCGTTACCAAACAAAATCAGAAAAGTAAATCTATTGAACGAAACAGAATATGCTACTGAGCCCTGTAATGTGGCCGTATACGTAGTGTACCCTCTACCAATCTGAATTACTACAAATACTTTGCATTTCCGCAGTTGAACTCTGTACACGCCGGCCTCTGTGGCCGATCGGTTCTAGGCGCTTCAGTCCGGAACCGCGCTGCTGCGGTCGCAGGTTCGAATCCTGCCTCGGGCGTGGATGTGTGTGCTGTCCTTAGGTTAGTTAGGTGTAAGTTGTTCTAAGTCTAGCGGGCTGATGACCTCAGATGTTAAGTCACATAGTGCTCAGAGCCAACTCTATGCTTTTTCCGTCATAACACAAGCACAGAAGACCTTCAGTATACCTTACACTAATTACACACAGCGGGCAGAAAAAATAGAGCTGCTCAGCTGGCAATGTGCGGATCTGCGTGTGAAGGGGGAAGCAGCGACGCATTCGACTGGCTGGAAACCACCCACTGTCTTTCTATATTGTCGTTTTTATGTATAGCTATAGTTAAATATACCGTCACCCTCACAGTTTTTCTCGTAGAGCACCACCATCCTTCACTACAATGGATAAAAACAGAATGTAAGCAACAAGTGTAATCCAGCTGTGAACAGTCATTCTTCTTTCCCAGGATCGAACAGTTTTCACTGTATCCTACCTTCCACTTGACTCTCGTGCTGGGAAATAAATAATGTCGAAACAAGTGGCAACTACGCCGCGACAACGGTGGGACAAAGACGAAACTCTGCTCCTGCCACGAGAAACGACGCTCATTCTTCAGTGTAAAGCGAATCACTTCAGAGCACTGTATCTGGATGCAAGATCTCCTGTGTGAGGGGCACTTTTCCTCTGCGATGCGCGGAAGGAGGCGTCTTCAGTCTTACGTCTTGCTACGGTGCGCTCGACACTCCTATCCTGTGGCAACCTCTTCATCTCAGAATTGCACTTGCACACAATGTTCCTTACCTTTTTTTACCATCTAAAGCTCACTCATGCGCAAGTGAAGATATTTGTTGTGTTATTTAAATGAGTGTGGCTGTAGTTAAATTGCTGAATGGTTGGTTCAAATGGCTCGCAGCTCTATGACACTCAACATCTGAGGTCGTCAGTCCCCTAGAACTTAGAACTACTTAAACCTGCCCGCGGCAGGATTCGAACTTGCGACAGTAGCGGTCGCGCGGTTCCGGACTGAAACGGCTAGAACCGCTCGGCAACACGGGCCGGCAAATTGCAGAATGACTGAGACCGAAAATATCCCAGCGCAACGCATTCTGACTGCTCAAAAAGAGGATAACCTTACTTCAAATAATTAATTCAAAAGAATGGCCCTGACTAAAAATAAATCGTAGCAATAACCTATACATTTCATTAAACACTTGCCTCACAAAAATCTTCATTGCGCGAACTACTGCAATACAGCGAGCGTCAATACTGCCAGCTAAATAAAAGATTCTAACTACTGAACCCACTAACTACTAACAGGCATGTGGTTAGCAAAGGAAAGATTTTGCTGCAAACTAAATAATGTATATATTTTATTACGTTAATAATATGACATGCAGTTCAGACACGAATATAGATCGCTACTGACATCTAGTAGAAAGGTACATAATCATGAATAATATTCAGTCTCCAAGCTGAACATGTACAGATCGTTAGCCTACGCTAACACTTCAGACCTCTACCCTCCATCAATGCTAACTTCTCACATCTAACATCCATCACTGCCGGCTGTTGACCTCCAACTGCCCAACAGTACTTCCATCACTGCTGGCGACTAACATCCAACTGCCAAACACTACTGGCGATTAACTTCCAATAGCGAGTCCAACCAGCCACAGAGTCTCATACAAAGAAAGCGCAGTCAGCGATCCAATGCAAAGCGCTACACAGTGCTGCCAACACAGAAGCAGCTCACTTATAGTTGGTGTCTTATCAGATATCCTGTCATCGAATTACATCTCCTTCCCAATGTTTTACACACTCTCCACGTTCTTTGCGTGAGTATTCAATTCGTATCGTATCAGTCCATCTAATTTTCATCATTATTTTAGGCCATCACATCGGTAATACTTCAGTTTTTTTCTTTTCCTGTTTTCCCCCCCACTCTATTATTTGCTTCCGTAGAATCCTGCGCAACAGATGTACTTCCTCAGATATTACGTTCCTCAAATGAATGCCAATGATTGATACTAGCAGTCAGCTTTTGGCCAGGAAAGACCGATTTGCCTTTGGTAATCTGCTCTTTACGGCCGTCATTTATTATTTTTTCTGCAAGGTAGCAGTAACCTATCAATTCGTCTAATGCGTGGTCCCCAGTTTTGTTTTTACGTATACCTCTAAACACATTTCTGGTACTTCTGATAAACTTTATTCATTCTTCGGTTTCTTCTCAGTCCATATTCAGTGCTCATTAGATTGCTCACTGCACGAAATATGTCTCAAAATTTTTACGTGATATGCAATTTGATGTTTTTTCCAACGTAATTGTAATTTCTATAAATATCTAGTATCTGCCAAGTCAAATTTTAACTTCTGCACGATCTTTTGGCAGACAGAGTTGTTGTCATCTGCATCAGTCACGAGCAATGTATACAGCGCACCGAACACATCTGAACATGAGATGGCAACAAGTCCGATTGACTAAGTTCTAGGCGCTTCAGTCTGGAACCGGGTGACCGCTACGGTCGCAGGTTCGACTCCTGCCTTGGGCATGGATATGTGCGATGTCCTGAGGTTAGTTAGGTTTAAGTAGTTGTAATTCTAGGGGACTGATTACCTCAGATGTTAAGCCCCATAGTGCTCAGAGCCACTTGAACCATTTGACTAAGTATTGTGTAGAATTTACTACGTAACCCGAGGGGAACACCCTAACTTCTACAAATTATGACGTTCTTAGAGCTCACCGGCGCGGCAGTCATGAGTGCGCGTTGTTTTTAATGCAGCAACGCAATTGGCGGTAGCCCCGCACAAGTGCCACGTGCCAGCCCGTGGCTCCCTGGGGTCGGTATGTAGCAAGAGAGGACTCTGCTAAGTCTCCAGCACCGACGATCCGTCCTCGAGACAACAGCTCCGCCGCGGCCTCCCGACAGTAATCTGCGGAATAAAAGTGTAGCTGTAAACGATCTCTGGACGGCGCGAGTTTACGTTCCTCGAGTGAAAACTAACAGTTTTATTGCGCAGTTAGCGGTGGGCTAGTTGTAACCGGAGTGGTAGAAATGGCAGCGGAGTAAACTCAATTTATTGACCCGGCCGCGGTAGGCCGGACCGTTTCCTGCGGGCGAGAGCTGGGGGCTAAGTTAGACCGGACGAGCGGCCGTTCGGAGCGAGGTCCGCAGCTCGGCCGCGATAAATGGTCCCGGTCGGAGCCTTTAGGCGGCCCTGATAATCTGCCCCAGTCTCCCCCCACCCCCACCAACCCCCACACCCCTCCATTAACCAACCCAACACCGCGCTGCCCGGTGCAGGTTAATGCCGCCGGAAATACGGCGGCCGTGTCCCCTGCAAAGTGGGCTCGCGTTAAACCTGTGGCACTCCCCCTCCCTTCCCGCAACGAGGTGTCGAGTTTCTGCTCGCTGTTCAGGCCTCATCTTTCTTCTGTTCTTTATTTTGCTGCTCGGAATACTGAAGCAGAATCAAAAGGCAGAATCATCCTATGCTACTGTTTCACATGACTCGAAGTACGTAGTACATGAATTACAGACATTGTCTGCGAGTGCGCGTTGATATAAATCAATGGGGAAGTTGAAAAATCCCGCGTCGGGATTCGAACCCGGGTCCCCTGGTTACCAGACATTTGTTCTGACCACTAAGCCGCCTGAACATAGTTGTCATCGCAACTGCACGCCTCCCGTCACACTCAAATTCTCAGCTTATCCACACACAACTAATGCAGTGTGCCTAGTCCACCATCCTCATTACTCGCTACGTTTCACCGATTCCTGTAAGAGTTCGAGCACACCAGGCTTGAACTGTTAAGGGAATCGGTGAAATGCCGCGAGTGATGAGGATACTGGACAAGGGGCACTAAATTCCTAGTGTGTAGGTAAGTTGGAACTTGGATCTGACGGGAGGCACGCTAGCTTAGCCCGTGCACTTGCGATGACTGTTATGTCTGGGTGACTCAGTGGTCAGAGTAATTGCCTACCAAGAAGGAGACGGCCAGCCGTGGTGGCCGAGGGGTTCTAGGCGCTACAGTCTGGAACCGCGCGACCGCTACGGTCGCAGATTCGAACCCAGCTTCGGGCATGGATGTGTGCGATGTCCTTAGGTTAGTTAAGTTTGAGTAGTTCTAAGTTCTAGGAGACTGATGATCTTGGAAGTTAAGTCCCATAGTGCTCAGAGCCATTCGAAGCAAGCAGGAGACCTAGCTTCAAACCACCTCCGCTAGGACCTTGCCTAGTCGGCGGTACCAGTCTCCCGCATCGTTCTCTGCGACCTGGCTAGGTCTGACTGAATCTAAGGGACTGCATTAATTTCTTTAGAAACTTGAAATATTGTTTTTCTTTTCTTCGTAGCCAGTGCAGCTTTTGATGTTCTGCCCTGTACTAGTCCTTGCGGAGATATTTGCGGAAGACCTTGAAACCAGTGGGAGGGCCGTGGTTTAACTGCTCGTGGCGTGCACCTTCGGGCCCAGTTGTCGAGTCTCGAATAATTTTGAATGCTTTAAGATGTCAACGCGGCATGGTGCATATCGTCGGTATTGTAGTACCTACTATTTTAATTTAGGCTCGTGCGGTACTGTGAAGCTGATACGTGCTGATACTTGATCTGGGTCCGCTGATGAATGCTACCTGTCTACTCGCTGATGCTATGCGTCACATAGTTTCTAATATGCGCCGCACGACACCACAAAAGCGTCGTTCCAGGCTGGTTGTGACGACGAGTCAGTGAAACTTTTCAGCTACAGTTACTGGAAGAACCATAGTAAAATATCTTTCGATATACAAAGTCTGAATCGTATTTCGAAATAATGTAACATTTGTCACCTCTGCCTCAGTTTCTTAGCAACCATCCAGAACATTTTTTTTAGTTTCCAGTTCTACACTTGAAAAGCAAGAGCAATTACGCTGAGTCCGGTGTGGGATGTTATGCCCCTGAGAGCTGCTAACAACACAACCATGTAGCTTTCGGATACACTGTGGATATGAGGTATTCCGATGTACTTAGTGCACGGTAAGTGTCTGTAATAATTTCAGGAGCCGGCCGCTGTGGCAGAGCGGTTCTCGGCGCTTCAGTCCGAAACCGCGATGCTAGTACCGTCGCAGGTTCGAATCCTGCCTCGGGCATGGATGTGTGTGATGTCCTTAGGTTCGTTAGGTTTAAGTAGTTCTAATCTAGGGGACTGATGACTTCAAATTTTTAGTCCTATAGTGTTTAGAGCCATTTTTATTTTCAGAATAAAAACAGTCTTAGTTGCCAAGTTATTTATTATGAATGATCTTAAATAGCTTCGCAACCAAGACTCTTTTTATTCTGAAGTGGTTGCTGCAACATCCTGTCGCAATGGAAAAGGAGAAATTTGTACTTCATAATTTTTATTACAACACTTTGCTTATTGCAAGGAGATAGTGCTAATTATTTTGAGGGTATTTCATGTTTGTATTAATTATTAAACTCTGAGACAAAACGAAAACACATCATGGAGGAATATCTGAATGGGACAGAAATCGGTAAATGTGATGCACATTGACAGACAGACAAATGGTTACACTTTCAGATAAATTGAATCATGTATTCGAAAAAGAGAAATTCACAAATTGAGAAAGTGAGTAACGTGTTCGTCAACTTCTGACCATTATGAATCGTGTGGCCGTGCATTGTCTTACTGAAATATAAACCGAAGATGATTTTCCATGAAAGACAACAAAATGGGTAGTAGAATGTCGCACCATGCAACTGGTTGTACAGTGACCCCAACGACCATTCATAGACATCTCACAGATAGAGGGCTGAGCTCACGGCGCCCCCTTGCGCCAATTACCATTGACCTCCTGTACACCAACAAGTGCGCTTCAGTGGTGTCGGCCAAATTCGGCCTGGAATCTCATTGATTGACAGAAAAGTCTTCAGTGATGAGGCCAGCTTCGAAATGAGCCCCGAAGACACGCGAGGACGTTTCTCAAGCCTCCCCAGACAATGGTGGATGCCAGCCTGTCACCCAGTATACGGTCCTACTCTTTCTGGGGTGCCACTTATTTTCATTTCAAGACCCCTTCGGTTTTCGTCCACCGCAACTTTTCAGCACACCAATGTCGCCGACATGAGTTCAGCCTCCATCTGTGAGATTGCTATGAATGGTCCTTGTACCACAACATGCATGGTGGGTTGATGATAGTGATACATGCGGAGCTGTAAGTGCCTCTCTGATGATTTCTCGGTCCATATAGATGGAGCACTTCCTGACACTGTGTTCGACCATGGTTCACCTACTCCTGCCAACGTCGTCAAATAGTGGCATAATTCCTATTCAAGTCTCGACCGATTCACCGATTACTTGAACCGGCTACTTTAAGCCCAACTACACGTCCTGTCTTAAGTGCTGACATCTGCGTAAATCGTTCACGTGCCTGTTTGCTAGGCACAGTTACTGTCCATTAGAGCACACGGAATGAAATTTTCAAAGACATTATGCCCTAGCACCGTCATGTCTCCTGTTGCTAGCGGAATCTTGAAATTGCGCTGTAGCGTCACACATTCTTCAACCACCCGTCAAAGTTTACAGTCTGGCAATTTCAGTCGATATATTTTTGAACATCAGTTTATGATCAATTGTCATATCTCCTTCGTGGAGCGCCGTATTTTTTTTTTTTTTTTGCCTTAGTGTGTAATGCGCTTTCAGCAGGAATTACTTTGAATCATTTTGCTGTTAAGTGGAGTAATTTGTAACGAAGCTATTCCATTGTGTAGATAGTTGAGTGGATTTCTGTGTGTAATGTAAATCCGCGAAATATAATTCTGCAAAATGTGTGGTGCGTTTTTACATTTTTTCATGACTTGTCTGGAGCTGAAGATTGGTGGTTTCGTTCTATCACAACTCCTTACGGTTGGTGGTAGAAATCAAGTTCATCCATTCATTAATCATAAATAAATGCTTGTCCCTTCGGCGTTTATATAATATTCGAGCAGGTTTCCTAATTTACGTTGATTTTTGTGGTGAAGCAGATGGAATCTTCTTATGTTCACAATCGTTATGTTCAGCCACGTGTCACTCACAGTGCATCACACATGCGTTCAGTGCTATTCGTTGAATAGGTATAAACTTGCGGACTAGACTGAACAGCTACTCACTGACTTGTTTTCTTGATTTTCAAGAATTCAGCAGTCTTCGTAGCGTTTGTTCGTAGTGCAGAACCACTTCTATTTCTGTTTCTTTTCTGAATCAATGAGCGTATGATTACGATATTTTCTATCGTTAATTCGATATTCTTTCGTGTGCATATCCATGCCTTCCATAATAACATTGTCCTTTGTGTTAGTACGAGGGGAGTTCAATAAGTAATGCAACATTTTTTTCTCAGCTAGTGTCTGTCGATGTGGAATTTGGTGTAGGGCATTGAGGACTATTCTCGCATTCTGCCCTATATTTTCATGAAGTTCCTATAGATGGTGACGCAAAGTGACGTCTTTAATGGTGGTGCGTTCCAAGAAGAGAGCTGTAATTGGGTTTCTTCTGGCGGAAAACCAGAACATCGCAGATATTCATTGGCGCTTGCAGAGTGTCTACAGAATCCTGGCAGTGAACAAAAGCACGGAGAATCATTGGGCGAGGCGTCTGTCACCATCGCAACATGATCGTGCAATCCTGTCCGATCTCCCGCGTACCAGCCGCCGTACACAGCTGTGACTCCTGCAACGTCGGAACGTACTGACATTCTCACAAAAATGCAAACCAATTTTTTCTCCATAGTAACACAAGGAAACACACAAGTCTGCGCATACAAGATAAGCTCACAAAACTTCATTGGACTATTATGCCTCATCCACCCTACAGCTCGGATCTCGCAGGCTCCGACTTACATCTGTTTGGCCCAATGAAGGTTGCACTACGCGGGAAGCGGTACGTGAATGATGATACAGCAATATGTTCGCTCCGACGTCGACCAACAGAGTAGCACTATGCGGGAATACATGCCCTCCCAGTAAGGTGGCGTAAGGCCGCCACATTGAACAGAGATTATTTTAAAAAAAACTGAGTTTTGTAGTCAAAGGAGAGGGGTGTAACGTGGTGTATTGGAATCCTCAATAAAATCAACCTGCTTTCAGGGGAAGAAAAGGTGTGGCATTTCTTATTGAATGCCACTTGTACATAATGTCTGTCAAAGATTAACTGCTCATTTTTGACACATTCGCAATTTTCTTTTTAGTGCGGGCTATGCATGTTTATTATCTTTCAAGTACGTTCAGTTAGATACTCGTGCTTGACAAAAATTTATTTGAAGGGAATATTTAAAATAAATTCAGATTTGATATCTTACTATTCTATTAAATCCTTAATGTGTTACTAAATCAAAAGAGAAATTTTCATTGGTAGAAGTAGATGTGTTGTGATTTTTCCATTGCGTGATTTAAGTGATTTTGTTCTGTATAATAAGATTATTATTAGATCCATATGAGAATAACTGACCTAATAAATGAAACAAGAACACAGAGAAAAAGAAGGGAATTACAGTACCAGTTTTACCGAGAGTGGCGCAGTGGTTAACACACTGAACTCAGAGCCGCGCGGAGTGGCCGCGAGGTTACAGGCGCCATGCCACGGATTGGGCGGCCCCTGCCGCCAGATGATAAGAGTCCTCCTTCGGGCATGGTTGTGTGTCTGTGTGTTGTTCTTAGCATAAATTAGTTTAAGTAGTGTGTAAGTCTAGGGATCGATGACCTCAGCAAATTGATCCGATAGGAATTCACTCACTGGGCTCGCATTCGGGGGGACGACGATTTAAACCCGCATCCGGCCATCCTGACTTGGGTTTTCCGTGATTTCCCTAAATGACTTCAGGCAAATGCCGCGATGGTTCCTTTGAAAGGGCACGGCCTACTTCTTTCGCCATCCTTCCCTGATCCAATGGGACCGATGACCTCTGTTTGGTCCCTTCTCACAAATCAACCAACAGTATCAATTTTTTTTTCTTTTGTATGGCGAGAAGTCAGAAACTGCACATGGAGTTTTTTAAAA
This sequence comes from Schistocerca cancellata, assembly GCF_023864275.1. Classification (NCBI taxonomy): domain Eukaryota; kingdom Metazoa; phylum Arthropoda; class Insecta; order Orthoptera; family Acrididae; genus Schistocerca; species Schistocerca cancellata. The sequence continues at coordinate 13,629,381 of NC_064633.1, forward strand.
ATGTAATTTGAGGTGAAGTCTGGGAACTAAATAAGAATTAAACTGGTGAAATAAAGGTAGAGAGAAAAATTTAAACAAGTAATTGATGAAGCAAAGCGAGAAACTAACCAAAGTGAGTTACCGCAATGATTGCCTAAGGAAACAGCAAGAGAGACCCGCAAGGGGTTATCGAGAGGCGACTGAGAGGCTTCTACATCTACATATAAATCTACATACACTCTGGAAGCTACTGTATGGTGCGTGGCGGAATGTAACCTGTACGACTGCTAGTTCAAAATGGTTCAAATGGATCTGAGCACTATGGGACTTAACATCTATGGTCATCATTCCCCTAGAACTTAGAACTACTTAAACCTAACTAACCTAAGGACATCACACAACACCCAGTCATCATGAGGTAGAGAAAATCCCTGACCCCGCCGGGAATCGAACCCGGGAACCCGGGCGAGGGAAGCGAGAACGCTACCGCACGACCACGAGCTGCGGACTGACTGCTAGTCATTTCGTATCCTGTGCCAGTTGCAAATAGAGGAAAGGAACAATGGTAGTCTATACGCCTCTGGTGAACACTCACCGCCGAGAACAATGTACTGGGTTCTATAACATAAGTCGGAGACCACTCACATAGCTGGGAACCTATTCCATACGCTTGTGCCTTCGTTAACAGTCATCAGTGAGGCTCCAGGTCAAATACCATGCCGAATTCTAAGAATACGGAATCCGCTTGTTGCTTTTCATACATGGTTCGTAGGATGTCAAGTCAGAAAGGGGCAAGCTGAGATTTTCACGAGCGATACTATCTAAAACCATGCTGATTTATCATCGTACTGAGATAAAAGGTATTGGTCCGTAGTTTGACTAATTATGCCGGGTTATTCTTTCACCCTTCTTGTATGCAACAATCACCTGCGTTTCTTTTAATCGGTTGAGACTTTTTCGCTGGGCGAGACATTAATGTAAGATAAGTAAGGGGCCAATGCTGTCGACTACTTACTGCAAAACCGATCTGGAACTCCATCGGGACATGGCGACTTATCAAATTACTCTGCATTTACTACACCAGAGTATGATTTACAATTCGTCTAAACTTCTCCCATAATTCCTCTAGCTGCACCGTACTAGCACTGAGACGACAGAAGTCGTGGGGTACCTCTTAATATGGTGTCGAATCACCTTTTTCCTGGCATGGTGCAGCAACTTGGCGTGGCACAGACTCACACAGACCCTACAAGTCGTTGAAAGCTGTCTGAAGAAATGTTGAGCCATACAACCTCTGGCACAGACTCAACAAGTCGTTGGAAGCCATATGAAGAAATGTCGAGCCATACAACCTCTGCACCGTCCAAAATTTGCGAAAGTGATGTCGGTGCAGGATTTTGTGCACGAACTGACCTCTCTATGTTCCATGGGATTCATATCGTGCTATGTAATCAGCCAAATCATTCACTTGAATCGCCTAGAACGTCCCTCAAACCAGTGGCCCGCTGACGTGACATCATTGTTTGGGAACATGAAGATCATTAATGACTGCAATAGGTCACTATGCAGCCGAACTTAATAATTTCCAGTCATCGGTTGAGTTGGACCAGAGAATCCAGTCCATTCCGTGTAAACGCAGCCTACACCATTATAGAGCCACCACGAGCTTCCACAGTGCCTTTCTAAAAGCTTGGGTCAATGGCTTTTTGGGATCTGCACCACACTCTAACCCTATCATCAGCACTTACCAATGAAATAAAGCTTCATCTGACCAGGCCACGATTTCCCAATCATCCAGAGACCAAAGTGAACCGTCAATTATGGCGGTTCACAAACAACAACTCAAGAACACATTTTATTCCAAAACGTTATCGTGGAAGTAGGGGTCAGGAGGTGTTGGTGGAATAAAAAACACTGCTAAAGATACCTTTTTATTTTTTAAAAATTTCTCAATAATAAATTTTTAAGTCTGGCATTTTCTTAAGAAAACAATTCCAAAAACAATTTCCAATAGCTGACAAATTTTCTTAATGAAAAGGTATATTGCAAGGAGTTAAAATAATTGTCTCTTGCCAGTTAAATAACTTATATTACACCTGTCAGTTGTTACAAGATAAATGTGAATAAGCAGGCACACAAACCTTCACATTAAAGGCAGTTCACAAAAGGAATTTTCCTTACCTCGGTGAGGGAGTGACGCGTCCTAAGGGGCCCAAATCACAATAGTCGGAATAGTTACTGGTGGTCTACTGGGCCACAGCAGATCAGCTCCAAAACTTGCATTACAAGCCACCATCTCCCCAAGTTATACAAACACAGAAGATGTAGCAAGGGCGGTGCCTGTACAGACTCTGAACCACAGAGACACACGACACCGACCCTAAATCACCCAATCAAGGTGTGAATAAAACGGCCCGACCAAGAAGCAATTACCACATTCCGCGGACAGGTAAACGAAAAGTGTGGTGGGAAGGGCGGAGGAGGAGATTAGTGTTTAACGTCCCGTCAACAACGAGGTCATTAGAGACGGAGCGCAAGGTCGGGTGAGGGAAGGATGGGGAAGGAAATCGGCCGTGCCCTTTCAAAGGAACCATCCCGGCATTTGCCTGAAGCGATTTAGGGAAATCACGAAAACCTAAATCAGGATGGCCGGAGGCGGGATTGAACCGTCGTCCTCCCGAATGCGAGTCCAGTGTGCTAACCACTGCGCCACCTCGCTCGGTGTGGTGGGAAGACCCCAACATGACCACTATTGAAGAAACTCCTAACAAACTCTGTTACATAAAAACTATACTCAACTTCTCACACTCCGCCACAGCGCCGGGAACACGTTGCACTTCCTTTAACTCGTCAGAGCCGATAAGAAGGCATACGGTGCCACGCGCTGATGTCCTTCACCACTGCTTCTAAGCTTCATAAGCCACGTACATGCGGGTGAGGCAGATATAGCTCCTGACAGCTAAGAGGTCGGCCGAAGCACGTGGCGAGCAGTTGACGATCCGCAACAACAGGGACCCGCTCGCTTGCGCCACCACCTCTCTCGGCCACCGCCCAGTACGTGCTCCTCGATCGTCACGCGACCGTACACTTGCTCCACCTCCCGCCAGACGGCGGTAGCGGTCCAAACAGTGCGCCAAACTGAAAGCGCCACCGAAAACACTAGACGTGAAGCGAAAGCACTCCACCTGGCGCGCTTTTCGAAGAGCCGGACACAACTACGGTTGAACCTCTTCCCCTCCCCCCTCCATCCCCCTCCATAGGTGACCACGTGCTGGTAACCGAAAGCCAACTTAACCAGACTCATTATGTCTAACCAGCAAGTTAACCAGACCCAGAATCCGAAGGATGGTACAACGACCCAAAAAGTGGGGAGTAAATTTGCTTACTCTGTCTTCGCCCATCCACCGGCCAGAGAAATTCCTGATGTACACCTGATCGGTTATCCTTATAAGGCAGCCGATTGCGATTATATCTCAAAGCTTGTCTACCACGAGCGGCAGCAATACTCCGGCGTTCCTGATTCCAATTCTTCTTAATCAGACAAGGGGTTATCCGCTCGGGGAGTAGGTCTTGAATTTGCCACAAGTTTGACAAGGGGGAACTGACGGGATAGGCAAACATTAAAGAGGACCTACTAGGACTACCATGATGGTAAATTATAAGGGCTGATTTCAAGCTCCTATTCATGCGCTCTGTAAAAGGTCCCTGAGGGTAATATGGGGTAGTGGATATGGTTAACACCATTCCCAAAACAAAACGCCTTAAAATTCGCCGAAACAAAGGCGGGAGCTTTATCACTGACAAGACTTTTAGGTGGACCGAAAACAGGGATGATGTTGTTGAGATGTGAGACAGTGATTTCGGTAGTAACGTTCCGGCTAGGAACCAGCCAAGTAAACCAATAGAAACCAACAATGACGACTAATATATATAGATTGCCTCTCTTGGACCGAGGCAACAGACCCAGATAATCAATATATAAACGATCGATAGGGTTGTTCTCAAACTCGGAGGACAATAGACCCTGCCGCACGGCATTGTTAGGTTTAGCAGCTCGACATAAGTGACACTTAGCTACCAGCTGTTCAACATCCCATTCAAGCATTCAATGTGAGGTCACGCAACATACTGTTTAATCCTTTGAATAGTTCTATAGGTGTCCAGATGAACCCCACCAAGGACCAATGATAATACCGAAACAAGGGTTGAATCAACACTTGTGGGAAGCAGATCCTGGGATGACGATCTCGACGCATTTCTTTACACAAAATTCCTTTCCTTATAGTACATCCCCGAACTAACTCGCCAGACTTCACCCGTTGCCTAATCGGTACTATTTGGGAACCCTGATCCAGAAACTTGGCAAGATCCCCGAACAGCTGGGGTACCTCGCCCAAGACCATGGCCTGAACTTCTTGTGAGTAATGTTGCCCATCGCCTGAACCCCAGTGCTGCTGAACAAACATTCGACTAATAGCATCCACCACCACATTCTTGGTACCCTCAATATGTTTGATCTTGAACTTAAAAGCCTTGATCCTCACGGCCTACCAGCGGATCCGCCCCATCTTGCGTAGTCTGGTCAGGACCCAACTTAAAGCCTGATTATCCGTCTCGAGCTGGAAAGGCTTATGCTCCAGATAAATACGAAATTTCTCCAAAGCAAAGAGAACAGCTAACGCCTCGCACTCGTACACTGAGTTCTTCGACTCAGCGTCATTTAGTTTGCGAGACGCATAAGCCAAAGTTTGTCTATGGCCAACCGACTCTTGTAAAAGAACAGCCGAAACTCCAGCAACTGACGCGTCCGTTTGCACAACAAAGGGTTTTTCAAAGTCGGGAACCCCAAGGACCGGCGGGTTGGCAATAGCCATCATAATCTGCTCAAAGGCAGACTGTTGAGTGGCACCCCAAACGAAACGAACACCCTTCTTACAGAGGTGATTCAAGGGTGCGGCTAAGGAGGCAAATTCCGGTACGAAACGCATAAAATAATTCACCATACCAATGAGCTTTGCCACTCCCCGCTTATAATTAGGAGGGGGCAAGGCGCGCAAGGCTTCTGTGCGATCCTTATCGATCCAGACTGACTGCCCCGAACCGATATGGCCCAAAAAGGAAATTTGCGGTTTCGCCAGCGTAACCTTAGATGGTTTGACCGTTAGACCGGCCGTCTGGAGCCTAGCCAGCACTTGACGCAAATGAATCAAATGTCCTTCAAATGACCTACTATAAATAACTAGATCGTCTAAATAATTGCAGATTCATCGTAACTTTAAATCGCCCAACACACATCCAATAAACGGGTCAAAACAGCAGCCCCAGTAGGAAGACCGAGCGGAACGCAATTGAATTCATACAGATTCCAATCGGCACAGATGGCAGTATCATGCTTACAATTTCCAGTAAAAGGAATCTGATAATAGACCTGATTCAAATCAAGTACAATAAACCAAGTCGCGCCAGCAAACCAAGTAAGAGAATTGTGTAGGTCGGGAAGGGGTACTGATTCCAAAATCACTTTCTCATTAAGACGGCTGTAGTCTACTAGCGCCCTGAAATCCCCCCTGCCCCCCATCTTTTGATCTTAAATATGGGGACGAGAAATATCGGGGAGGCATACGGAGATGTGGAGGGATGAATAAGTCCCGGTTCTAACATTTTACGTATCTTCCCGCGTAGTATTTTCATTTTGGGAGGAGACAACCAGTACCGTGACTGCCTAACAGGAACGTCATCAGTCAAACGAATGTCATATTCCAGAATGTTAGTCACCCCCAGTTTGTCTCTCAGTAAATCCGGAAACTCCCCTAAAAACTCACACACCTGCTGACCTTGCTGCGGCGAAAAGTGGCTAATATCCACTTCATCAACAGAAGCTCCGGAAAGGCAGGGACCACCGACGACCACGCCTCCCGACATTCACAGAGACAAAACTTCTCTAGAGGAGCAAACTTAAAGAAGAAAAGCCCACGGGAATAATCCAACACCAGATGAGTTTTAGAAATAAAGTCACAGCCAAGTACCAGTTTCACTGGCAAACACGTCACGAGAGCGAAGGTGATTGGCCAAGAAAACTGGCCTACCGAAACACTACCCATAACGCACCCCGCCAGATACAACACCTGACCATTAGCGAATCTCCGAAGCGGGATGTTCTCTGGTTTACGTTTAGTAAGGTGGCCAAACTCCAAAAACCAAGCATCACTAAGTAAGGAGTGCGTATTACCAGAATCCAACAAGGTGTAAATGGGCTCAAGGTTAAGTTGAACGCAAATAGAGGAAAGACGCGATCGGGACTCGGCTACGACGGCACGCCCACAACAAGTTGTAAATTTACCATACCAGGCGCGCCGCTTTCCCTTATGTCATTCGTTACTCCTATTACAACGGGGAACAGGATAATTCCGAACTAAATGCCCATCCTTACCACAACGAAAACATCGCCTTGTCTCAACCCCGATGTATCTACCCCGACCGCGCTCCTCTGCCACCAAAAGTTCTTTCACGGACATAGAAACCCTAGCGTCCCCTGTTTCCTCTCGCAGCTTTAACGCAGACGCCGGGACTATAGCTCCACACAAATCGTCCCATGTAACCGGAGAGAATTTGAAGATAAAGTGCAATTTATCAGCAGCAGCCATCCCTTCCAAAATCGCAGAAACCAACCGATCCTTAGACATATCGATCACGAGCGCTTGCGAGGCAACCCTCACACTCTCCACATACCGCTGTAAGCTCTCGCACTCCCACTGTACCCCCAAATGCAGTGACGCTCCAAATACTCCCCAAAGCCCTCAGTAAATCTCTGCCTAAAGTCCCTGCCCAAGCTGAAGCAAAGACATCCGTTCAGCGAGAGCTCTGGAGACAAGATCTCGAAGTCCCCCCTTGGCTGAAGGGTAAAGCTAAAAGGGTGGAGTGCGCTACCCCAAAGGAGTGGTCGTGGTGTTCAGAGAGAACCAGGAACCAAAGTACCTTCTCGACCTTACTCAAAGAATAAAAAGTTAACTCCTCTATATCCTTCAAATGAAGGCCTATCGGGTTAGGTAATATAGCAAAAGGTTTCAAACTACCTTGCATCTTCTGGTTTTGAACACTCGGCAAGATCCCCACCTGCGCCCTATCCGGCTTGACCTGCAGCCACCTTCTGCTACAACTCCGAAACGATCTTACGATCAGCGTCCCTCGAAGCTATTTGCTCTAAGTCAGAAACACGGTTAGAAATATGCACCAAATTTGCACGTAATCTAGTAAGTTGTTTCCGGTTAGGCTGATCTACTGACAACAAACTAAGATTTTTTTCAAACACACCCACCGCCTCAACGGCCGCGGCAGACCACCAATGACTTCCTTAATAACAACAACAGGCCGCTGCAAGGAATCTCGTAAACATGCGGCCAGCTCTGGAACCGTGCGCTCCTTGTCAATCCCACGAATTTTAATTTCGTACAAAAGCTGCTCGCGTCGGAGCAATCCTAAGCCAGGGCACTCCCTCACCGCCATCACACCCTGAAATATACACTCTACAGTAAATGTGAACAAAGAAACAAAATAAAAAATATTAATAATTACTAACTAGACTTCCGCCAGCAACTCAAGGGGATGTAATTCCAAAACGTTATTGTGGAAGAAGTTTGTTCTCTATCAAAATCTTTCATTTGCTAACTATGCCTATTAGTAGTTAGTGCCTTCAGTAATTTGAATCTTTTATTTAGCTGGCAGTAGTGGCGCTCGCTGTATTGCAGTAGCTTGAGTAACGAAGATTTTTGTGAGGTAAGTGATTTGTGAAAGGTATAGGTTAATGTTAGTCAGGGCCATTCTTTTGTAGGGATTTTTGAAAGTCAGATTGCGTTGCGCTAAAAATATTGTGTGTCAGTTTAAACACAGTCATGTATAATTGTTCTAAGGGGAAGTTTCAACACATGACACCGACCCTAAATCACCGAATCAAGGTGTGAATGAAACTGCCCGACCAAGAAGCAGTTACCACATTTCTACGGACTGGCAAACGAAAACTGTGGTGGGTAGACCCCAACGAAACCACTATTGAAGAAACTCATACACTTCACTAGAACTGGAAAAACCCCCAGACTCTGTTACATAAAAACTGTACTCAACTTCTCACACTCCGCCACAGCGCCGGGAACACGTTGCACTTCCTTACACTCGTTAGAGCCGATAAGAAGACTACGGTCCCACGCGCTGATCTCCTTCACCACTGCTTCTAAGCTTCATAAGCCACGTACATGCGGGTAAGGCAGATGTAGCTCCTGACAGCTAAGAGGTCGGCCAAAGCACGTGGCGAGCAGTTGACGATCCCCAACAATAGGGCCCCGTTCGCGCCACCACCTCTCTCGGTCACCGCACAGTACCTACTCCTCGATCCTCACGCGACCGTACACTTGCTCCACCTCCCGCCACACGGCGGTAGCGGTCCAAACAGCGCGCCACCCGAAAGTGCCACCGCAAAAACTAGACGTGAAGCGAAAGCACTCCGCCCGGCGTGCTTTTCAAAGAGTCGGACACAACTACGGCTCATAGACAGTATGCTCATGTGCTCGCAAGATGTGTTGCAGGCGATTTCGTGCATTTAGCAATTGTCTGCCTTTACATCCCATTAACGCTGTGATTCGGAGCACTGTCCTAAAGGACACGTTCGTCGTCTGCCCCACATCGTTTTCTGCGGTTATTTCGTGTAGTGCGGTTTGTCTGTTAGCACTGACAACTCTACGCAAACGCCGCTGCTCTCAGTCGTTAAGTGAAGGACGTCGTCTACTGCGTTGTCTGTGGTGTGAGGTAATGTCTGAAATTTGGAATTCTCGGCACACTCTCGACACTGTGGAGCGCAGAATATTTAACGTACTAAGGAATTCCGAAATGGGAGTGTCACATGCATCTAGTTGCAGTTTCCATTCGGCGTTCAGACTCTCTTAATACCCATCATGCAACCGTAATCACGTCGGAAACTATGTCACAATAATCACCTGAATGCAAATGACAGCTACGCGAATGCACTGCCTCATACTTTGTGTATGCGGTACTGCCGCCATCTGTGTATGTGTATACCGCTACGCCATTAGTTTAGTAATCTTAGTGTAAATGATGTCAATTAATTGTCTGTGTGGGGTGCTAACAACACTGTATCTGCTCTTTGTTAACTGTAAATCTGAGAAAGTATAAAAGCTTAGCATAAATATCCCAAGCCATTAGTATTCGCTTGCAGAAGGAATTTAAAATGAAACAGGCGTCAAGATTTTCGACCCCCCAGGGAGCTCACGGTTCTTTCGTGAGCTTGTGCGTGGCAGCCAATTCTTCCTTACCTGGTCGAATCTCCTTCACTCTGCCCTCTCTCCCTATCCACGCTCCTTCCCCATTGCCACCTCCTTCCCCTCTCTCGGTGTTCTGATTTATGTCGACCTGGTTTCCTGTATTGGGTGAAATTTTGTTTCTTTTGCTTCTTTAATCCTTCTTGGCGTTTGCCCTCCACTTAAAAATTTTCTATTTTTATTGTGAGCCATATGAGGAAGAACTCCCTCCATAGCATTTAAGGTGTTGATTCCTTTCCCCCTTCCTTCCCCTCTCCCTTTCCCACTGTAGCCCCCTTCCACCCTGCTCGGTCACTAGCACATGTAGCCAGTGCACGTAGTGGGGCTGTTATTTACCCATATGGCTGAGCCCCATGACAACACAGGGATCACACTACTGATACCTGAGCTGTCCCCTCCCCATGTATGCCAAGGAGTGGTTGCATATCTGTTTGCAACATTGGAACCCCCGGCAACAGGCACTCTGTCGGTTGGCCCTTGCTGTGGCTGGGTGGCGCTCATGAAGAGAGCCGCTGGTCGCAGTGAGTGGTATCGGGGTAGATGCTTGGAGCATGAAGCATATCAAACTGCAAAAACGTGGCCTTTCTCAAATGGCCACCTCTTTCAGTGGTGAACGATAATTGAATGCTGCTTCGTATGACCTGACAAACTTCCCTTCCCTGGCTACCCCATGGGAGAGACAGGCTCGCCATCTTGGGATGAAACCCTTCCCACGTTACCTCGTCTGTACTATGATGAATGGGGACACATGCACCACCACAAAGGCATTTCTTTTAGTGGAAAATATCGAAGACAAGTGTGGTGGACTCTCTTACGAAGATGCAGTCGGTCTCCCTATTGATCAAAGCTTCTTCTGCGACCCAATCCAAAGCTCGTTGTGCCTGTGTCCTGGGATCTATCACTTCTCACCAGTCTCTGAATCTTGTCTAGAGAGTAATTTTTCATAGGGACCTCGTCATGCAAACTGATGAATAACGCCGGCTGGAGTGGCCGAGCGGTTCTAGGCACTACAGTCTGGAACCGCGCGACCGCAACAGTCGCAGGTTCGAATCCTGCCTCGGGCATGGATGTTTGTGATGTTAGGTTAGTTACGTTTAAGTAGTTGTAAGTTCTAGGGGACTGATGACGTCAACTGTTAAGTCCCATTGTGCTGAGAGGCATTTTTTGATGAGTAACTCCGAGATAATATTGAGTGGCGTGGAGTTCATTTTGATAGATGTGTGCCGAATGGTCGCAAAGACAACCACACTGACAGAGGCTCCTTCATTCAGCCTTTTGATGGGGATACCCTTCCTGAGAAGGTCAATGTGACGTGCTACAGAGGTGATATGAAGCTGTACATCTCTCCACCTATGTGGTGCTTGCATTTTGGGCATTTATCTTCCCACCGTACAGTGGTGACTGACCACGAACTCCAAGAGGGAAGCCACAGCGTTCCACCACCTGCGTGTGTCAGTTGTGCTGACTGCCACTCCCCTCGCTCGCCGGATTGGCCGGCCTACAAGTGAGAAAAGGAGATCCAAGAATGCAGATCCCTGGATAGCTTGTCTTAAGCATGCTGATGCTCGACTGAAGTATGAGAGACTCCATCCAGTGTCACTACCACTTTTGCCTCTGTTACTTCATTTCCTCCTCCTCCTTCATCCTTATTCCAGCCCCGGCCTCCTCCCATGCAGCTCCTACGATTTCCTGCCAGGGAGCCGCTACCCCTCCCCTTCATTGGCATCTGCCGGTGATCGGGCTCTCTCCCCGGCATCTCTCAGGCCAGAAGATCCTTGCCACCACTCAGCCATGAAGTGCACAATCTGTGCGCCCCAATGTGGCTCTGTTGATAGGCTCTTCTTGCTGCTTGGCGTTAAACAAACTGTCATTCAGCAGTGCACGTTAACGACAACAGGAATATCAACGGCGCTCTGGCGATAGGTAGTAATCTGGCCAACAGTATTTAATAATCACAGAGCAACGACGTATTTGGTAATAACAATAATTTCAAATCTACGCTCATTGAACACATCAACGTCGCTCTGTCGATATGCTCCTCTTATTGCTTGCCGTTAAACAAATTGCGATTGAACGGTGCACGTTAACAGCAACAGGAAAGTTGGAGGAACACTACAAGAAAGCCATGACACGAATCCGCAAGGTGCAAACTTGCATATCAAATTGACAATATACCATTAAACGGTCAACACACGCATGCGACCACAGGCAGATTCAAACTGTCAAACGGTGAGCGTCGCTCTACCAGGAGAAAATCTCGCTGGTGCAACCTTGCGGCCAGCAAAATAAATAGCAGACAACCGGTACATACCAGCAACCAAGAGTCTAGTCTACGTGAGGCAGCTTCGAATACCAACGGCAACAGTTCCGCAGACCAACGGCCACAGTTTAAACCACCACGTCCTCTTTAAGGGGGGGGGGGGGGGGGTACAATTCATAAGGAAAGAGCAATCTTACCACAAGAGGCCGGGAACTCGATAATACAAACGGGAGAACATCATGCCTCCAGGCACATCGCTTCGCTGCCCTTCTGGATGAGTCGCAGCACGAACGGCGACGAGGCATGGCTTCACACCTCAAAACAGCTCACCGTACGATACAATCCTGCTCGTGAATCGTTGCCGTCAGTGCGGGCCACCTACCACAAACTGCCCATAAGCTAGTACGTCCTCTCTCTCCGAAAGCCGCTAGCGATCTCACGCTCATCACCGTGACCCCCTCTGGCGCCAGAGGAAGGAGAGCCGAGCTCAGATGGTTATAAGGCAATTGATAAGGTGGGATACGTTTTCACGTCTCCTACTGGCTTCGAACACCATTTATTGCTGGGAATATGTAGTGTGTTTACAGCAGAGCTTCTAGCCATTCACTGGGCCCTCCTTTTTGTTTCTCTGACCTTTCTCCACAGCGTTTTAATTTGTTCAGACCTGCAGGCTATCGACCGATGCTACTCTCGTCACCCTTTGATGTCTGCTACCCATGACCTTCTCTGTGCTCTTGAGAGTGCCGTCCGTTTAGTCATTCCAAGTCATGTGGATGAACGAACTGGCTGACCGTTTGGCTAGAGAAGCAGGTACTTAACCTCCCCCCCCCCCCCGCCCCCCCCCCCCAATATCATGATTACAGCTGCGGATATTCGGATCTATGCCAAAGCTCCTTTGCCCAAAATTGGAATGGCAGCTGGTGCGCTACTGCTGATAGTAATAAACTCTGCACAATCAAGGAGTCCACTGCGGTTTGGCGCACTTCATTCCGCTTCTCTCGGAAAGTGTCCACTGTTTTATGCTGTTTACAGATTAGTCATACCTGGTTCACCCCACAATGTGGGGTTTGGTCAGACTGACGATATCTCACGTATTGGTGGAATGTCCCCTTCTTTCTGCCCTTCGTGTTCAGTATAGCCTTCCCGATTCCTTGAATTTCATATTTGCAGACGATCCATTTGTGGTTGATCTGGTCCACAGTTTCCTATGTGAAACTGGTTTTTATTTCCAGGTATAAGGTTCTACTTTAGTCGGAGCAGTGGCAGGCTGGCTGTGGCTGGGACTTCTCTTACAGTCTCTTTTCGGTCTGTGACCCCATGACTGAACCATTTTTTTTCAGTTTTTAGATTTGGTCTTTTATGCCTTTACTGTGTGTGTTTAATAATCATTATTTTGTAATTTGACTCCCGTGACTGGATCTGTCCACTTTTAGCAGACCCTCTTTCTGCTGACGCTCACTTCGGAGTCGCGGGACTGATGACATCGCCGTTTGGTCCCATAGCCCCACTCAGTCAAACAATCAATCAATCAAGATTTTCGGAAGTCAAGAAGGAAATAGAAACGGTCGAAGTGGACCCACCACAATTTTGCGAAAAGCTTGAGAAGTAGCAGGAAACAGTGCAGTTATGTAGAAGACCAAAACAAAAGAAGCAGATGGTATAACATAAGCTATCGGTTTAAGGTTTAGAGCAAAGTGTAGAGAAGTTAAGTTGAGCACAGTGGAAGAAAATTTCAACCTAAAATACAGGATACGTTAGTTAGCTAAAAAATGTGTGGGAGATAGTGAGTGGAGGCAAAAAATAGTGATGTCACCATGTCTATTCAAGTGGCAGACTGTGACTGGGTCAGGTCCTGCTGCAGTTCAAGAAATGTGAGTGTGAAAAGAAGTGACATGACCAAGAAATTGCATGTGCGAGTAACTCAAATACAGAGAATGTCACATTATAGCAGTAACTATGAAGAAATCATTAATAACGGTATGTTTAGCAGTTGAGAACAGTGCAACGATGGACATGAAGGTGAGTGGGACTGTGGACTAGAGGATCAAGGACCCATACATGGTGTGGATGTGATAGAAGTGTCCAAGAAGAGATGGACGGATTTGACTACAAACAATTAATGATCATCATCATCATCACCATTTAAGACTGATTATGCCTTTCAGCGTTCAGTCTGGAGCATAGCCCCCCTTATACAATTCCTCCATGATCCCCTATTCAGTGCTAACATTGGTGCCTCTTCTGATGTTAAACCTATTACTTCAAAATCATTCTTAACCGAATCCAGGTACCTTCTCCTCGGTCTGCCCCGACTCCTCCTACCCTCTACTGCTGAATCCATGAGTCTCTTGGGTAACCTTGCTTCTCCCATGAGTGTAACATGACCCCACCATCTAAGCCTGTTCGCCCTGACTGCTACATCTATAGAGTTCATTCCCAGTTTTTCTTTGATTTCCTCATTGTGGACACCCTCCTGCCATTGTTCCCATCTACTAGTACCTGCAATCATCCTATCTACTTTCATATCCGTAACCTCAACCTTGTTGATAAGGTAACCTGAATCCACCAAGCTTTCGCTCCCATACAACAAAGTTGGTCGAAAGGTTGAACGGTGCACAGATAACTTAGTCTTGGTACTGACTTCCTTCTTGCAGAAGAGAGTAGATCGTAGCTCACTGCATTAGCTTTGCTACACCTCGCTTCCAGTTCTTTCACTATGTTGCCATCCTGTGAGAATATGCATCCTAAGTACTTGAAACCGTCCACTTGTTCTAACTTTGTTCCTCCTATTTGGCACTCAATCCGTTTATATTTCTTTCCCACTGACATTACTTTCGTTTTGGAGATGCTAATCTTCATACCATAGTCCTTACATTTTTGATCTAGCTCTGAAATATTACTTTGCAAACTTTCAATCGAATCTGCCATCACAACTAAGTCATCCGCATATGCAAGACTGCTTATTTTGTGTTCACATATCTTAATCTCACCCAGCCAGTCTATTGTTTTTAACATATGATCCATAAATAATATGAACAACAGTGGAGACAGGTTGCAGCCTTGTCTTACCCCTGAAACTACTCTGAACCATGAACTCAATTTACCGTCAACTCCAACTGCTGCCTGACTATCCATGTAAAGACCTTTAATTGCTTGCAAAAGTTTGCCTCCTATTCCATAATCTTGTAGAACAGACAATAACTTCCTCCTAGGAACCACGTCATATGCCTTTTCTAGATCTATAAAGCATAGATACAATTCCCTGTTCCACTCATAACACTTCTCCATTATTTGCCGTAAGCTAAAGATCTGGTCCTGACAACCTCTAAGAGACCTAAACCCACACTGATTTTCATCCAATTCGTCCTCAACTAATACTCGCACTTTCCTTTCAACAATACCTGAGAAGATTTTACCCACAACGCTGATTAAAGAGATACCTCTGTAGTTGTTACAATCTTTTCTGTTTCCATGTTTAAAGATTGGTGTGATTACTGCTTTTGTCCAGTCTGATGGAACCTGTCCCGACTCCCAGGCCATTTCAATTATCCTGTGTAGCCATTTAAGACCTGACATTCAACTGTATTTGATGAGTTCCGACTTAATTTCATCCACCCCAGCCGCTTTATTCCACTGCAATCTATTGACCATTTTTTCCACTTCCTCAAATATGATCCTATTTCCATCATCATTCCTATCCCATTCTACCTCGAAATTTGAAACATTACTGATCGCATTTTCACCTACATTGAGCAACTCTACAAAATATTCCCTCCATATGCCCAAGGCATCCACAGGATCCACCAGCAGTTTTCCTGACCTGTCCAAAATACTTGTCATTTCCTTCTAACCTCCCTTTCGAAGACTGCTAATTACACTCCAGAATGGTTTTCCAGCAGCTTGACCCATAGTCTCCAACCTGTTTCCAAAGTCTTCCCATGATTTCTTCTTGGATGCTACAATTATCTGTTTGGCTTTGTTTCTTTCTTCAACATAACTTTCTCTGTCTACCTGGGTTCTGGTATGTAGCCATTTTTGATACGCCTTCTTTTTCCTTTTACAGGCTGCCTTGACTGTATCATTCCACCAAGCTGTTTGCTTCATCCTACTTTTACAGACTACTGTTCCAAGACATTCTTTTGCCACTTCTAGTACTGTGTCCCTGTACCTTCTCCATTCCTTTTCCAATGACTGTATTTGACTACATTCAACTAACTGGTACCTTTCTGAGATCGCTGTTATGTACTTGTGCCTGATTTCCTTATCCTGAAGTTTCTCCACTCTTATCCTCCTACATATGGACCTGACCTCCTGCACTTTCGGCCTCACAATCCCAATTTCACTGCAGATTAAATAATGATCAGTGTCATCAAAGAATCCCCTGAATACACGTGTGTCCCTCACAGCCTTCCTGAATTCCTGATCTGTTATTATATAGTCAATGACAGATCTGGTTCCCCTGCCTTCCCAAGTATGCCGGTGAATGTTCTTATGTTTAAAAAAGGAGTTTGTGATTAATGTCAGTGTAAAAATTCGAAATCTTCTGTAACACATCTAATGGTATCCATGAAAGCACATGATTGGAGAATACTTACTATTGTAGTTCTTCAGTATTCCTAGCATATATGTTGACCGACTAGTCCTTTGGTGTACTGCTGGTTCATTGTGTCCAACACGCACAATATTTCGGCACCCAAACACTGACCATCCGGGGGGGTGAGCAGATGACTTATGACTGCTACCCCCTCGAGTAGTGCACTACACGGTCAAAACCTTAGCATACACGTTAGTAGCAACTGTACCAGCGTCCGTGGCCGGCGACGCCCCAGTTGGATGCCTTCGTTGCAGCAGCATAGTTTTTGTCACTCCGTGCGCTCTGGCCACCAGAATGTTGTGTTGGTATAGTGTCTTCTTAATTACAGCCAATACTGGTTCCCGTGTCTCAGTAACATTATAACCACAGCCCCAATTGATGAGAGTGTCCCTGATCCACATTTAAATAATATCTTTAATGACTCCGTACCAGTATAAATAATTTTGTGTAATAATCCTGGTATGTTCTTGCTCCATCACTTGAGTCTTCAACAAATAGTGCTCTGTGACGAACGATTGCTTGAAATACTTTAGTTAGGTGATCCAGTTTGATGGATTTTTGTTAAAAATACATATTGCTGTATTGGCACATAATTTCATATACCCTGGCCTTCAGTAAACCCAAGTTATTTTTCATACTCCCCATTAGTGTCTGTGTTCCACTTGGTACTTACTCAGTGCTCCTCCAGTACGTGTATGATACGCGAAAGGCCGGTGTACATCTGATTATATGGCAAGAGACGCGCTGGGTAAACAGTACTTACCATCGAACACAAATGCCGAGGTGCAAACGTAACAGGTGTGAAAGCATTTGTGGACGTGACCATTTCAATAGATGGCACCAACCACATAAACACAACGGTTGGAAACACTATAACAACAATAATTATGAGCCGGGCAGGAGCATCTTTGGGTGAACCTGGACACTCGAGTGGACCAAATTATGGTAACGGCAGTCAATATGGGACCAAGAAGAGAACCAATAGCATTGCAGTTCTGTCAGATGTGATAATGTTTTCCACTGATCCACGAGGAAGTCTCAGCAACTGTGAGGAGTGCCCACAGTGGAATAACAGGAACTGAGGAATAGAAAGCAGCCATGGTGTGTAATTTAAATTTTTGTTGTACTGAGAACGTAAGTGGAGACACTTTCGGAAGCAATGATAGACAGAAGGAAAATCTCTAGCGGCGAATTCAGCAGTGTTAATGGCTGAAGGTTCGGTTCAGTTCAGGTTTTGCCTCTCCCGATGGCATTTTCCCGTGTGATAATATGTGTTGCCCATAAAAGGTTAACTGTTTAGTGCTGATACTGTTTCAGATTTATTTATTTTTTATTATTTTTTTATTTATTTATTTTTTTTTGCAATTTCGTTGAGTGTACTTTCTCGTCGTATGGATTCAGCAAACCGTGAATTAGAAATACAGTAGTTGAACGGAAAATATTAAAAGGAACCCAGGTCTTGTATGTTAAGATCCCACAAAAGGGTTAATGCATTAATGTACAATAAAGTAGATGTTCGGGTATTGAAGTAGATAATGCATTCTGGGCTTCGATTGCATGGTATAAATGGTGAAGATTTGTAAATGCGCATTGTAAGAATTGTTATCAGACAGAAGTCAAGATATGTGACGTAGTAAATCAAATAAGGTTTGAAAGAAACATCGTGTCGCTGCGCCCGTCTGTACGTGCAGGCTAACATCAGTAACTGCTGTAGGGATTTTGATCCGGTTTCCACTTTTAGACAAACTGTTTCACGAGAAAGTTTTGCGCATAAAATGTATAAATATTTCGTACAAAATGGTCTGAAATGTGCTGAATTAAAGCCCTGTCTAATAAAGAAAACCTGAGTGAGGCATTCAACGATAAACTTGAATAGTTGTCTTGTGGCATACGCCACGACCATATGTCGAGAACAATGACAAAAAAAATTAGAGCGCTTGGCTAGGAACAGAAAAATTTTAGGATCGAATATCGATATGGTTACTATTATCACACGGCCTTTTAACGTAAAATTTACCTTTCAATTATGTGGAGATTCGTCAGAAACGAAAAGTGGCTCGTATTCATCGTTACACTGTGGCTCCCCTCTTCCCAGTTGGATACCTGCTTAGGGACACAAAAGTCGCCTAGGTGACATCAGTTTGTAATCATTTGACAGCAACCGCACAGCGAAACATGCGGGTCCAAAACCTGTAGTTTTAAATCATTTATGCACAGAGCGAAACGCAGCTTTACTTCGTTTATTTTCAGAAAGTCTTGCAGCAGCACAGCAGATGACTAAAATTTTAACTTTATGCTCTTCTTGAGCCAAACACAGATGCGAACACAGTTACCTATGTGTTGCGCTGCTCTACATTGTTTGGACACTCTCAAATCACACAGAAGACTGCTACACAAGTTTTCACTGGGAAGATGGGGATTTAGAGATTTTAAAGATCATGAAAACGTGGGCACCATCTTCTTGAATGGGATTCAAAAATTTATGGCGGAAGAAATGCACAAAGCATGTACGTCGAAATAACTCTACGGACGGTTCAGAGAAGCAATTTCAGACTACCAGTTTCTGCTTCCCACGTTCAAACTCACTACAAATTTTCGAACAGCGGGTAGTAACTACTCACCTTTGAAGTGTCGTAATACATATGACCTAACGGAGAGATAACCACCTCACCATCAGGCCGTAATGGCGCTCTCACAATTTGACATAATCGAAGATTTTAAACCAATAGTTTCCCTGCAGTCATTTGAGAACATCTGAATAGCGAAAAAACATGCGAATCGAACGTATTTCATGTTTTATTTTTTGTGCTTCAAGTAAAACGTTTTCCGGAAAAGTACTTCAGCAACTTTGCTTCGTATATATATAGCACGTTCTTTCAGCAGCGAAACATACGATTCAACTTTCAAGTCTGTGCTTTCCGTGAATCAAACAGATGTGCGTGTGTGGGTGAGGCGTATGTTTATCGACGAGGTTATCAACGAGTAGCGACCTGGATAGCTACACGATTTTTTGCGTGACGCGACCTAGAAGTCAGCCACAAGGAGTCCATCACAAAGAACTGCGGCCTTGAGTACAATTCCTCACCAGGTGTATTAAGTTTCACGAGGTCATTATGGCAATATGAGCTTTATATGCAGATTATGCGTGTCTTTTCTTTTCTGTCTTTTACTTGTGTCACTTGAACCAGCCTCCGATACATACTGAAACACTCACAGACACATACAGACACACACGCAAACACACACACACACACACACACACACACACACACACACACACACACACGCCCATGATTGGTATACAATATTTACACTAGCTGTAATCATATTATATTTATCACGATGTGCTCCCATCATTTTCATGTGACTCCAAACGCCTATTCATTGTGGAAAACATAACATTTACGCCTTCACACAATTTTTCTGACATGCTTTGCCTCTATCGTTTAAGTTATATGAAAATAATGAAATTCCTTTACTTAACGTTGCTCTCAGAATTTTAATCGTTGCCCCCAATCAACGGTAGGTCAATCAAGTCGTCTAGTAGTAAGTACTTAATGCTACCCAACCAAAGAGGGCTTTTGTTGCTAGTTTGGTACAGTTCAATGTGAGCACCGTGTGTGGCTCGACAGATATCGAAACCCTACACTACTTCTCGCCATATGCTAATGAGCACAACATACGTTATGTCCCCTAATGCGGCGTAGATCTGTTGTGTGAAATCTTCCAGATCTCGAACATTTATTCTGTAAACAACATCCATGGTAAACCCCCATGCACCAAAATCCAGTGGAGTGAGATTGGAACCCAAGGGGGCCAGGCCATATGCCCCCACCGCCCATCCCCCACGCCCCCCCTCTTCATCCATCTCTCGGGAAAAGTCTCGTGGAGAAATGTGGGAATATCCGCATCCTGCAATGGGATCGTGTACCATCCTGCTGGAAAATAACATCGGGAGGCATCTGTGAACTACACAGTTCGTCAAAATGCCGAAATATGTCTGCCCTGTCACTAGCGTGCATACGTCATGCGACTCAGTGCTCTTCATGAAATGGTGAGGATCACATCTCGGAGAGTGTCCTTACCGACTGCATGTATACCCAGCAACATAAAATGCCGAATTATTTGTTTATAATGATTTGTTTGTGTATAATACCTCTAGCCCGGACATCTTGCCTATGGCAAGCCAACCCATTTCAGGTTTCTAGGTAAGTGCAGTTCATTCAGAGTGTGCGCCATAGGCAGATTTTACATGGTGACCACTTTATGATATGCAGTTCATTATTTCCATTATTGATAGACATCTTTTACAAAGCAGAGTCTGACGGTATATGTTACTTCCTTTTGTATTAAAGTAAGTTTTACACATCTAAACATCCCAGGATATATCCAGAATGAGATTTTCACTCTGCAGCGGAGTGTGCGCTGATATGAAACTTCCTGGCAGATTAAAACTGTGTGCCCGACCGAGACTCGAACTCGGGACCTTTGCCTTTCGCGGGCAAGTGCTCTAGAGCACTTGCCCGCGAAAGGCAAAGGTCTCGAGTTCGTGTCGCGGTCGGGCACACAGTTTTAATCTGCCAGGAAGTTTCATCCCAGGATATATAATACCAATTTGAAACACAGGTGTTTCTCAGCAACCGTTTCAACTTACGTATTACACAGCCAACCAGTTGCCAGTAACAGTTTGCTACACGACGTAAGTTTCGACACCTCTAAGGATGTCTTCATCAGAATGAAATTTTGACAGTAAAATAATACCTATAACATTAAGTATGCAAAGGCATTAACCAATACGACAACTGCCATGACGTATAAAGGTTACTTATGTGAAATCACATTGCGAGAAAGCAATGGTCAGAATTAAGAGCAGATATGCTCAAGTAAAAAGATGAAATAAAACACGTTCCAGGCCCAGTGGCTTATATTGCTGCCACGGAAACAATACAAGCTGCGCCGCCTATTGGGTGCGAACAGTGACATATGCCCATTTGAAACATTATAACAGAAATAAGTAAAGAAAATGACAGCTAATTTTAAAACAAAATGCAAAGGAAGAGATCATAGTGTATGTTTGAAAATACACATAGTTAAGCATATTAAGTATAACTAAGAGCGATCTATTAGACTTTACAGAAATTACTATTATGTAAAGGAGAAAATAATATAGAAAATTAATAGCTGTAAAATCCACAAAATATCGTCATGAGAGTACCTTTAGTAGCACACATCTACTAGATTCGAAGAAAATATTTCTGAACCAGAGGCAGGAAAATATAGTAAAAACTAGAGCAATCAAAATTCCGTGAGTAGTGGATGAAAACTGTTGTGACTTGGCAAGACAGCCAAGTCACTATGCGAGGAAGCCGAAAGGCACGCGTTTAAGTTCACGCAGACTGACGTGATGTCTGGAACAATTAAAGGAGTTGAGTCTAATAAATTAAGTATGAAGTTGATGTAATACTTAACTTTAATCCATAATTGGAGAACATCGCTCTTGTTGATACATTATATAATCTCAATATAAACTGGTAATGGCGCCTTGCTAGGTCGTAGCAAATGACGTAGCTGAAGGCTATGCTAACTATCGTCTCGGCAAATGAGAGCGTATTTGTCAGTGTAGCTTCGCTAGTATAGTCGGCTGTACAACTACGGCGAGTGCTAGGACGTCTCACTAGACCTGCCGTGTGGCGGCGCTCGGTCTGCAATCACTGACAGTGGCGACACGCGGGTCCGACGTATACTAGCGGACCGCGGCTGATTTAAAGGCTACCACCTAGCAAGTGTGGTGTCTGGCGTTGACACCATATTCCTCCCCCGCAAATCGGCGAACGGTTGTGTTATAAGGCTTCCGCCCGCCGTGGGGAGGACCCCATGTTGACGTATGCGACGAGTTGGGGAGCCTAACAACAGGCGAGGCTGTGCCACCCGCACCCGGCCATTCGGTCCGAGGGGAGCCAGGAAACGCCTTAAAACCTAGTCCAGGGTGCACGCCAACATGCGGTGTATGCGCCCGTAGATAGTCAGGAGGGGCCAAAGGGTCGACCTCCATCGAGTCGGAGCACCCGACAGGCGAAGACGACAGATGGTCCAGAGCAGGCAAGAGTTCCATGGCGGAGGACAACTGGTCACGGGAAGCGATCGGCGGTGCGTGACCCAGGGAGGCGCCCGGCGGTTGCAGCGACGCGTCCACTGCGGGCGTCGCCGGCAGGAGAACAGGCGGCGGCGGCGGCGGCGGCGGCGGCGGCGCGTCGCCATGAGGCAAAATGGAAGGCAGCGTCGGTAACACCTGGGGATGAGGCGAGCCAGTAGATGGGTCCCCAGGGCACTGACCGGACAGCACCGTCGCTGAAAGCAGACGGGGAGCGGCAGATCTCATGCGACGACAGAGGCGCAGCTGATTGAGATGCCGACGCACCTCACCAGAGCCCCCAAAACCAGATACATCGCGCGGCCGAGGCAGCGAAGAATGCGCCCTGCGAGCCAACGCCGTGAACCTCGATAGTTGCGAAAGTATACAACGTCGCCTGGGGCAAAAGCAGGTGTCGGCCGCTGCACAGGAACCTGATGCGGCGGATGCAGCAAAGACATCAAGGTTCGATGAGGACGACCATGGAGCAACTTAGCCGGCGAGCGACCATCGCGGGGCTGAGAGCGATACGAGGACAAAAAGAGCAATAACGCGTCCTCCCGAGAATGCGACTGTTGCAACTTCAACATCTGGGACTTGAAAGTCCGGACCAATCGTTCAGCGGCACCGTTTGACTGAGGCGAAAACGGCGCGGATGTCAGATGTTGAATACCATTGGCCTTGCAGAATGACTGAAATTTGGCGCACATGAATTGTGGGCCATTGTCGGAAACAATAGTCTGTGGAAGACCTTCAATGCAAAAGATTGTGGACAACGCTTGGATTGTGGCAGAAGACGTCGTGGAAGACATCCGGACAACAACAGGAAAATTACTAAAGGAATCGACCACAACCAACCATCGAGCATTCCAGAATGGACCAGCAAAAACGATGTGTAATCGTTGCCAAGGGGAAGTGGCTTTCGGCCATGCAAAGAATTTCCGCGGCAGTGCGGATTGGTGTTCGGCACACACCATGCAAGATGAGCACATATTCGTAATCGCAGCATCGATTCCGAACCAAGTACAGTGCTGACGAGCAAGTTGTTTCGTTCGCACTATACCCCAATGGCCTTGGTGGAGAAGCCGTAAGACAGAGGACTGTAACGAACGTGGGACCACGACCCTGGACTGATCATTATCAGAACGCAACAGCAAAACACCACGTCGTACAAAAAGTCTCTCCTTGTGAGCAAAAAAAACAGCGAACCAACGGATCCTCGATCTGTGACTTTGACAAGGGCCATTGCGTAGCAACAAAACGCACACGGTAGCAAGGATAGGGTCAGCTGCTGTGGCTGTAGCTACACGACGAAAATCAATCGGAAACGATTCGACCACGTCATCGGTTTCCGAATCAATGAACATGCAAGCAAGTTCGGAAGAATCGAATGCTCTATCCTCAGCAACAGGCAAACGGGACAACGCATCGGCGTTTCCGTGCTTAGCAGTGGACCGATACAAGATATAGTAGCGGTACTGCGAGAGGAAAATAGACCAGCGAATGAATTTTTGCACTGTACGTGGAGGTACAGGCTTGTTCGGATGAAAAAGCGATGTCAAAGGTTTGTGGTCTGTGATGACGGTAAAGTGACGACCATACAAGAAATCATGAAACTTAGTAACACCAAATACTAGAGCCAATGTTTCTTTCTCGATCTGTGAATAATTTCTTTGCGCAGACGACAGCAATTTGGACGCAAAGGCAATAGGAGGATTGTGCGACCCATCTTTGTGCGCAAGCACAGCACCGATCCCGAAATCCGATGCATCCACCATCAACAAAAGGGGTTTCTGGGAATCGAATGGCGTAAGGCAAGTATTGGAAAGCAACGCCGATTTCAACTGGCGAAAGGCGCGTTTGCATTCCGTCGTCCAGACGAACGGAACACCTTTACGGCGTAAGCGATGAAGCGGAGCTGAAATGGAAGAGGCGTGCGGAACATATTTATGGTAATAATTAATTTTTCCCAGCACACTCTGTAGCTGCTTCAAATTCTGCGGCGAAGGCAAGTCCTGTATGGCATGGAGGTGCTCTGGACTGGGATGTATGCCTTGGGCATTGATTACATGTCCCAGATATGGCAAGCCACGAGCAAAAACCACACATTTGTCCTTCCGCAAGCGAAGACCATTTTGTCGCAAGACCTGAAATAATGTTTGGAGGTTGGCTAAATGTTCTTCTTCCGTCTTTCTGGAGATAACAATATCGTCCAGATAGTTTGCAGCAGTAGGGACCGACGCACAAACAGTTTGTAAATATTGCTGAAACAATGCAGGGGCGGATGCACACCCGAATGGCAGTCTTTTGAATCGGTACAAACCAAGATGCGTGTTAACCACCAATACGCGCTGGGATTATTCGTCCACCGGTATTTGCAAGTACGCATCTGCTAGGTCCAACTTCGAAAAATATTTACCCGGGCACAGTTTGTCACAAAGATCTTCTGGGCGGGGTAAAGGAAAAGTTGCAGTCACAAGTTAGGGGATTCACTGTTGCCTTGAAGTCCACGCAAAGTCTCAATTTTCCGGAAGGTTTGTGCAAAATTACTAAGTGTGATGCCCAGAGAGAAGCCTGCACACGTTCAATTACACCTTGTGATTCCAAATCGTTTAATGTTCTTGCGACCTCATCACGCAGTGCGTGGGGAACATTGCGCGCTCTGTAAAATTTCGGTTGCGCGTTCACTTTCAGTTCCAAATGTGCTTTATTGTTCTTAGCGCAACCAAGGCCCGGTGCAAAAATGTCTGCAAATTCTTCACATAGACGAGAAACACTGGCTGAAGGCACAGTCTGGTTCACTGATAGGACCTGATTTACGATAGACAAGTTAAACAACTGAAATAAATCTAAACCAAACAAGTTCACTGCAGAAGAAGAACGAAGGACGTAAAATGATACAAGTTTTGTTTGTCCCTTGTATGTTGCAAGATGGCTGCACTGTCCTAACACAGGGATTGCTTGTCCTGAATAACTAGTTAGCTTAACATTTGCGGCACACAACGGAGGTGCGCCCAGTTGTTTGTACATGTCTCTATTGATCAATGAAACTGCAGCTCCGGTATCGAGCTGGAATGGGATCACATTCCCATTTATGACCAAATCTACAAAAAGTTTATTGTCCTGCTGACGACAAGAGCAACTGTCTCGTGCAACGTGAACCGTTTCTGGTACAGAATCACTTTCGACTCGACGGGATTTCCTGTGATGTCGACGCACACTATGTGTGGGACGAACACAGTCACTGTTAGAGAGCGTGGCACTGGGCGGAGTGGAATTAACTATATGAAAGTCCATGGGCGAAGGTTCATGAGCCCGAGTATTCTTGGTTCGATTTTGGCGTGAAGCAAAGGGCCTGGAATGATTGTGAGTGTCCGTTCTGAGCTTTTTCTGGCAAACACTTTGAACATGACCTTTCTTATTACAGAAAAAGCAAATAGCCTGGCGTGACAGGCAATTTTCACGCTAATGTCTAGTAGCACACCGCGGGCATGATTTCACTGCATTTGCATGCTGGCGTGGGACACGTGGATGAGAGCTAGGTGGCAGCTGCGCGGACGGGCGCAAGGGCAGTTTACCGTCCCGTGCAGCTCGCCCGGCGGGCCGGTTAATGTGACACATGGCCGGCGAAGTTTCAAATGATTCGTGAGCAAAATCAAGTGTGTCCTGCCGATCCAGTTTGTCCAGCACTTGTTGAAGGGAGGGATTGACTAGATTCAAAATCTGTTCCCTTTTACGAACATCAGAAATGTTCTGTGCAATTGCATCACGTACCATAGTATCTGAATAAGGGAGTCCACATTCACACTCAAAAGCACAATCCCTAGTAAGGACTTGCAAAGTTGCAACCCACTCCCGATTAGTCTGACCGGCCGTACGTTTTGTACGAAAGAACGTATACCTTTTCGCAACTACATTGACTGAGTCTTTGAAATATGCATATGATGCAGACATAATTTCTTCATAGGACAGGGTTGCTACGTCACGTCGGGGAAATAATTTCACTATCACAGGGTACGTCTGCACCCCTACACAAGAAAGCAAAAATCGCTGCCACTCAATACCTTGAGTTATGTAGGCGGCGAGATGGAATCCAAATTGGCGTGACGACTCCGTCCAGCTTTCCAGTGCCGCATCAAAAGGACGAAAAGGTGGTGCAACTGCGTGTTGTGGTTGCTGTAGCGGTGAAGCGGCGGTGGCCGCATCGGTTTGCAGTGCACGTTGACCCTGGACGATCTGTCCAAGGGCATCCAATAAGGCCTGCGTCTGCTGATTCTGCAAGCGATAAAATTCGGACAGTACATCTGGAGATTGTGACGAAGCTATGACACAAGTAAATTAGAGCAAACGCAAGACAAACACTTGTACTCGTCGCTAAACTGTTCTCACTTGGCAAGACAGCCAAGTCACTATGCGAGGATGCCGAAAGGCACGCGTTTAAGCTCACGCAGACTGGCGTGAGGTCTGGAACAATTAAAGGAGTTGAGTCTCATAAATAAAGTACGAAGCTGATGTAATATTTTACTTTAATCCATAATTGGAGAACATCACTCTTGTTGATACATTATATAATCTCAATATAAACTGGTAATGGCGCCTTGCTAGGTCGTAGCAAATGACGTAGCTGAAGGCTATGCTAACTATCGTCTCGGCAAATGAGAGCGTATTTGTCAGTGTAGCTTCGCTAGCAAAGTCGGCTGTACAACTGGGACGAGTGCTAGGACGTCTCACTAGACCTGCCGGGTGGCGGCGCTCGGTCTGCAATCACTGACAGTGGCGACACGCGGGTCCGATGTATACTAGCGGACCGCGGCTGATTTAAAGGCTACCACCTAGAAAGTGTGGTGTCTGGCGGTGACACCATAAAAACCATTGAAAAATTTTTCGGCACGTAGCTGTAGCTGTTCATTGAGAATGAGGCAATAGTTCTTAGAAATATGCTTGAATATCTCCAGCTCTTAGAGTACGTCGAGCCTATGACCTTTCTTTTCTCTATGTAAAATGGAAATATCTTCAACGTTTTTCGGTTTGTGTCCGGAAATTAACAGATGATCAATAGAAGTGGAATTCTGCGCATTAATGCCTCTTATTTTCCATTAAATCTTCCTTGTACCTCTAGCTTGTCCGATGTAATAAGCTGGACAGGTATCACAAGTAATTTTACGCGCTCCTGTATTGTGTATAGGAATGGGAATGAAAGTTTCTTACAAGTTAATGTTCGCAGAAAGGGTTACTTTTAATCCATATGTTTGACTCAGATGACGACGAATTTTATGCGAAATTGGGCCTAAAAATGGAATCGAGAAAATATTTTTGTATTCGTTACCGTCAGAAACAGCTAATAGCTCTGCTCCCTAAAGTGGCTACTTTAGCATCAGTTTAAAGTTAGAAGGTCTTGTCAACTGATGTGGGATCATAGTTGTTAACTATAATGGTTTTTATTATATCCATCCCTTCAGTAAGCTTGTCAGGTGACAAAGATACAAAAACTGCACGATGAATGACTGAATGGAAAAATGCTTCTATGGGAATGAGGATGCACTAAACTAGCGGGCACAATTTGATCTGTATTAGTGGCATATCAGAAAATATCAAAAGAGAGTCTGTTGTTTTTAACAGCATCACTGAGGTCCAGGTAATAAAGTTGGCGTTATTTTCTGTTCACTAATGAAGATGATTTTTTCAGGAAGTCTATTAAATATTTCAAACACATGCCTTCCCAGGAACCATTTTATATGAAGGATATGTCGTCTACGTACCGAGAATAAAAAAAAAAAACTCTGATAAGCAGCTGAAAAATTATTGAAGACTTTCTCTTCCAGCGAATTAATGAAAATATCGGCCTAGAAGCCTGCCTGTGGATTGGCCATTGCCTGTTGGTATAGTCTGCCATTGAAAATAAAACAGTTGCATTTTACTACTATTCTTAACAAACGAATTAGGTCAGTGGTTTGATCATCAGAAATATCTTTTTTAAAAGTATGTAGATTTTTCAACGATATCAATGGTTGTTTGAATGGGTACATTAGTATATAGGTTCGTAATATATAATGAAAACAATTGAGTGTCTTGCTCACACTGCAGATGTATGATTTTACTGACTAGAGTTTTGACTATTGACGGTAGAATAATTATTTCGAAAAACAAAGTACTTTTATACTTTACTATGAAGAAAACTTGTTAACTCATGTTATGCAGTTTTCACACAGTTCACAGTCAGACGTGTCGGCTCATGAATTTCATATGCTTTAATCTGGCAACGCAATATGGGGACCGGTGGCTTATTTTAATAAGCTGTTTGTTATGAAACGGTTTAAGCAAGGCTAATTTCTTTTTCTTTATCATGGGGATCGGTTCCTCATCTAGCTACGAAATATTATCTTCCTCGAGAAATTGTATGTTTTAGACACATATTCGTTCTGAGTAGCAACGATTACAGTATTCCCTTTGTCACACTTCGTTATAAGGGCATTGTTTTCCTTTACCTGATATTAACATATTTAATCAATTTCTTAACACAATCATATTGACTTCAGTTTGTAACTGGATATTTCTCAAAAATACTAAATACATCATGAGCTACCCTCCTTTGTCGCGAAGCGTCTATTTTGAAGCTATCAGGCCTATTTTAAGATCTTCAATCGTCCTTTCTACAACATGTTTGGCTGACACGTTAGGTATTACCTTTTATTTAAGTCCTTTTTCCTACAAGGCAGTTTCTTCTGGTGTAAAATCCAGTTCAGTCTTTATCAGAATTCTGTTGAAAAATTTATGTTCAGAGCTTTGAAAGCTACTAACGGGCTTTTATACAAGTAGAATGCTCTTAAGATTAGCCAGTTTCTTCTCGTACCCTTTTACAAAAGAATTCTTACAGTTATCCCACCCATCATTAATAAAATCCCAACGTTCATCAATTTGAAAATTAAAACGTAATTGAAAAATTTTAGTGAGCTGAAGATGCAAAACATAGGCCACTTCATGAATCTGTCCTGTTTCTTGTATGAAACAATAATTTTGTCGGAAATAATATTTTGAACTGGATACTGAAAAGCTTTTGGATCCTTCATGCACTGTCTAACGTTAAAATAGAATTTAATATAACTTGCTAGAAGTGCATTTCTTTCACAATGCTTATTAAAATTTGTCTCCATACCTATGTTGAACAATTTTCTTCCTGTGTCTTTGTACTTTAACACAGCCTTAGATACCAGGACCGACAGATAAATTACAGTTTTAAACAAGGCAGTTTCTGAGCACCCATACATTAGTTTCAACATAGGAATTACACAGCCAGCCGGTTACAAATAACTGTTTGGTACACTGACGTAGCTTTCGACACCTGTAAGGACGTCTTCATCAGACTCAAAAGTTGATAAACCCCATAAAATAATACACAGAAAATTAAGTATGACAAAAATAATTAGCCAAGATGACACTTGTCATGACTTAAAAACCATTACTTACGTCAAAATACACTCCTGGAAATTGAAATAAGAACACCGTGAATTCATTGTCCCAGGAAGGGGAAACTTTATTGACACATTACTGGGGTCAGATACATCACATGATCACACTGACAGAACCACAGGCACATAGACACAGGCAACAGAGCATGCACAATGTCGGCACTAGTACAGAGTATATCCACCTTTCGCAGCAATGCAGGCTGCTATTCTCCCATGGAGACGATCGTAGAGATGCTGGATGTAGTCCTGTGGAACGGCTTGCCATGCCATTTCCACCTGGCGCCTCAGTTGGACCAGCGTTCGTGCTGGACGTGCAGACCGCGTGAGACGACGCTTCATCCAGTCCCAAACATGCTCAATGGGGGACAGATCCGGAGATCTTGCTGGCCAGGGTAGTTGACTTACACCTTCTAGAGCGCGTTGGGTGGCACGGGATACATGCGGACATGCATTGTCCTGTTGGAACAGCAAGTTCCGTTGCCGGTCTAGGAATGGTAGAACGATGGGTTCGATAACGATTTGGATGTACCGTGCACTATTCAGTGTCCCCTCGACGATCACCAGTGGTGTACGGCCAGTGTAGGAGATCGCTCCCCACACCATGATGCCGGGTGTTGGCCCTGTGTGCCTCGGTTGTATGCAGTCCTGATTGTGACGCTCACCCGCACGGCGCCAAACACGCATACGACCATCATTGGCACCAAGGCAGAAGCAACTCTCATCGCTGAAGACGACACGTCTCCATTCGTCCCTCCATTCACGCCTGTTGCGACACCACTGGAGGCGGGCTGCACGATGTTGGGGCGTGAGCGGAAGACGGCCTAACAGTGTGCGGGACCGTAGCCCAGCTTCATGGAGACGGTTGCGAATGGTCCTCGCCGATACCCCAGGAGCAAAAGTGTCCCTAATTTGCTGGGAAGTGGCGGTGCGGTCCCCTACGGCACTGCGTAGGATCCTACGGTCTTGGCGTGCATCCGTGCGTCGCTGCGGTTCGGTCCCAGGTCGACGGGCACGTGCACCTTCCGCCGACCACTGGCGACAACATCGATGTACTGTGGAGACCTCACGCCCCACGTGTTGAGCAATTCGGCGGTACGTCCACCCGGCCTCCCGCATGCCCACTATACGCCCTCGCTCAAAGTCCGTCAACTGCACATACGGT
Source organism: Schistocerca cancellata (assembly GCF_023864275.1). Classification (NCBI taxonomy): domain Eukaryota; kingdom Metazoa; phylum Arthropoda; class Insecta; order Orthoptera; family Acrididae; genus Schistocerca; species Schistocerca cancellata. The sequence continues at coordinate 13,660,298 of NC_064633.1, forward strand.
TCACGTCCACGCTGTCGCGGCATGCTACCAGTGTTAAAGACTGCGATGGAGCTCCGTATGCCACGGCAAACTGGCTGACACTGACGGCGGCGGTGCACAAATGCTGCGCAGCTAGCGCCATTCGACGGCCAACACCGCGGTTCCTGGTGTGTCCGCTGTGCCGTGCGTGTGATCATTGCTTGTACAGCCCTCTCGCAGTGTCCGGAGCAAGTATGGTGGGTCTGACACACCGGTGTCAATGTGTTCTTTTTTCCATTTCCAGGAGTGTACATTGCGAGAAAGTAATGTTTAGAATTTAGAGCAGATACGCTTCTGTCAAAAAATAAATAAATAAATAAAACACGTTCCAGCCTTTGGCAAGTGCGGCTAACTAGGACCAGACTGATCGGTCCGATGGGTTACACTGCTGCGAAGATAACAACATAAGTTACGCCGCCAATCGGGCGCGGACAGCGACATGTGTCCATCTGAAACATTATAACAGAAGTAACTGAAAAAAACAACAGCTAATTTTAAAAACAAAATGCAAAGAAAGAGAGCTTAATGTATGTTTGATAATACACAGTAGTCGGGCATATTAAGTATAGCTAAGAGCCGTCTGTTAGGCTTTACAAAAATTACTATTACCTGAAGGATACAATAATAATGAAAAATAATACAAACACCTTTACAGTCAAAAAAAATCTGCGTGGAGGTAACTATTGTGTCACACATCTATGAGATTCCATGTAATACCTGTATTTGGGTATATTTTACAAGGCAACATTGACCAAGCTTTTACCTAAAATCCTACAGGTACTGTACTTAATGTTAGTAGCGATTGTGTGAAACGACGATGATGGTTTAAATCCCCGCCTGGTAATCTTAATTTAAATTTTCCGTGATTTCTTCTATCACTCCAAGCAGAAGCAATGGTTTCTTTGAAAACGGCACCACCGATTTCCTTTACCTTTCTTTTGTAATCCAAGATTCTGCTCCGTCTCTAATGACCGCTCTGTGGACCGCATGTCTGTTTCTTCGTTGTCTCGTCCCTTGGGTTCTATCATTGCTGAGGATGTCCTGCTGCCCCCAGAAACATATCAGCTATTGCAATTTCGGACGTGCGTGGCTTGGGATTCGAAATATTTACGGACACACCTCTCTCTTCATATTAGTTTTCGATTTGTTTTCTACCCTTGGAAAATGACTCAATAGAAGACATGTTCTTTGAGTGAACAGGTCATCTGTGCGATAAATATTGCACAGCGCGGGAAACAAATTATTCAGTCCGCTAATACCGAAATCATCGCTGCATGTCAGTAATTCAAGCGTACAGAACAGTTACTTTTGACAACAAGCTGCCATGCTGAATTCCAAGATTTAACGATACAATCCTTCCGTGCAGAAATTGAGATAAATTAAAAATTGTCGGGACTTGCATTCTATGTATGAGTTCTGTCTGAAGTAGGCAAGGCAAGAGTTGTCAGTTAGCGGTACGGTTTATAGGTGAAAGAAGTGAAGGCCAGAATAATTGCGCCGGTGAACACCAATGAGAACTCCTGTACGTTGCTCTCAAGTGTGGCTAGCCTAAGAGTTCGTCGATAAAACTCGCCGTGCATAAAATAAGTAGATAGAGTCACTCACTTACCATTGACGTTTATAAGAGAAACGAAGAAGCACATGATCGAAACACGGTGGCTGATACAATGAAACAGGGTTTTAATAAAGGCCAATACATAAAACTAACATCAAAAGTAAGTGTTAACGGGTATGTGGAGAGGGGGCATCTGCTACAGATCTGTTGTAATCGATATGTTGTTTAACTGGCCAACAAATTTTTTTAACGTGGCGCAACATAAATGGACTGCCAATAAGAGATAAGGCCTTCAGATGTTGCAGTACACTGAGTTATTACAAAAGGCACTTGCTATATCCGATGCTATTACCAGTCCAAGGCAGGATACAGAGAAATGGGGAAATGTTCCAAGTAATTGGAAAATAAGAAATGCGTTCAAAAGAAGAAAGCCATGTACCACGAAAGAATTGTCCAACTGGGAAGGAATTCGATAGATGTCGTTTTCATATGCTGGAAAACAAATGACCGCAGATTCGGAAAAATTATATGATTTATTTAAGAGAGAAAGCTCCACAAATTGCGAAAGTCAGTATCTTGGTCTCTCTCAGGCGCCTCCTCTCGCACCTATTAGGCCTGACAAAGTTGTTGGATGTCCTCTCAAGAAATATTGTGCGAAATTCTGTCCATTCGGAGCATTACATCGTCAAACTTCCGAGCGGGTTGAAGGCCCTGCCCATAACTCTCCAAACGTTCTCAATTGGAGAGCGACTGGGTGACCTCGTTGACCAAGGTAGGGTTTCGCAAGCGCGAACACAAGCAGCAGAAAGTGTTGCCATGTGTGGGCGGACATTAACTTGCTAACATATAAGTCTAGGATGGCATTTCATGAAGGGTGTAGAATTTCGTCGACCTACTGCAGAGCTGTAGCAGCGCCAGGGATGACATACATAGGGGTCCTGCTATAACAGGAAATGACACTCCAAACAATCACTGCCAGATGTCTGACCGTGTGGCGGGCGAGAGTCAGGTTATCCCACCGCTGTCAGACTTCGGCCTGAAATCTTATTGGCTGAGGTATAATTGTCTTCAGTGATGAGTCCCGCTTCGAACGGAGCACCGATGACCATCGAAGACCTGTCTGTAGGCACCCCGGAGAACGGTGATACACCAACCTAACTGTCGCCTGCCATACGGTCCGATAATCACGCGTAACGGCTTGGTGTGCCAATCCTTTTCGTAGCAGGACTCCTTTGACTGTCATTCGCCGCAGCCTTAGAGCACAGCGGTACGTCGACGGTACTCTGCACCCCGTAACTCTATGGCTAATCGTTCTGAGCTTACATTTCACCAAGATAATGCTGACCGTAGAGTTTCTGCTGCTTGTTTTCGCGCTTGCCAAACAATACCTTGCCTGCAAAGTCACCGGATCACTCCCCATTTCAAAACATCTGTAGAATTACGGGCCGAGCCTTCCAGCCAGCTCGGGATTTTCACGAAGTAACGCGCCGTTTGGAGAGAATTTGGCACTATATCACTCATGAAGACATCCAACAACTATCAGTCAAGGCCAAGCCGAATAAACAGCTGCTTACATAGGTGCCAGGAGTGGGCCAACGCATTGGTGATTTGCTCAGTTTGTGAAGTATTTTCCTCTTGAATAAATCATTCAATTTTTCTGAAATTATAATCATTTATTTGTTTGTACATGTAAATCATATCACCACATCTACCGATTTCTGCCCCATCTGGATAATTCCTTCGTGGTTCGTTCATTATTTTTATGTTTCTGTCTTAGAGTGTACGTCAGTTACAAGTACAAGAAAGGAAGGGAATATATCAAAAGTGTACAGAAACAACAGGTATCTGTATCATAATTTGGTTTAATGGACGAATTTTTAAACATTTCCGGAAAAAATACTTTAAGGAAACGGAGGCTGAAGAACAGACTCTGGAGCTGCTTTAGTTGACCACATTTTTTACCGACGACAAATAACTGAGAAGAAATTATTTTAAGCACAACCTCTTCCTTTATGTATTCATGGATAAAGAAAAAGGCTATAAGAGTACACCTTTTGTGAATGTAAAACATCAATGGGAGGAAAACGAAATGTAATATAATCTGTTCAAACTTTATACAATAATACAATATAAAACTTCTAATTAAGAAATATTTTTCACTTGGATTTCAAGTTGCAGTAGCGTTACGTCACTAACGCCTTAATACAATCAGTTTATATAAGATTTACATATAAGTCACTTTACAACAGTGTACGAAACGATGAAAAAGATAAGAATCCCAACAAATGATAATACAGAGTTCTCACTGCATACTGCAGTAGATCAATTGATTACAGAAGAGCATTAGACAACAATACATGAAACACTAACTCGACAATAGAAGTTTATTTCCCCACAGAAAGGCGGATTACCTTGCCAGCAATTCACCGGATCACTCCCCAATTCAAAACATTTGTAGAATTACGGGCCGAGCCCTCCAGCCAGCCAGCCAGCAAGTCAATCGAAATACATGACAGTTTTAAAACTGAGTCGAGGTTTAATATCGGAATATCGGATAGAAAAAATAACTGTTACTGACCAATGTGCAATATGGGAAGAAAATTTAAAAAAATACAAAGAAATTTTACGAAGAATAAATTCAGGACTACTTACGTTTTTATGAGATTAAATTAAATTGTATTCACTGCAACAAGATCACGAGGGCTAACAATGAAGTATCAATATTCAATACTTAAAATATTTAGCACTGGGAGCTACAATATATACTTTCAAACGGTTCAACTGTGAAATGTGCGAAATCGCTAGCAGCATAGATGAATCTCTGGTCACATACAGCAATGGTGTAAGTAGATAAAAAATTAAAATCGAGGTAATCAGAATCATGATCATCATGATTAGTGTTCTGCCCAAATTCAGGTTTCTACGTGGTATCCTCCACGCTCCTCTGTGTTCTTCTATGCTCTTCAGATCCGCGTAATTTCCGTTTCCCTTATATCGTCTATCATCTTGTATCTCTTCCTTCCTCTCAATCTCCTCCGACAAACTAATCCTTCCAAAGCATTTGTTAGCAAGTACCCTATCTCAACGAATGTACCATCCAGTTCTTCTTCCTTCCTCTTATAACTTGCAGCAGTTTACGCCTCACTTACCATTTCCAACATTTCTTAGGTACTCATTCTTTCCATCCATCTAATCCTCTCCATTCTCCTCCACATCCACCTCTCAGATGCTTCTAACCTTTTATCGTCTTTTAGTCTCACTGTCGATTTTTGTGCCTCATAGATAGAGTGCCACACTCCAGGGGAAACATTTGTAAATCCTTACCCTCTTACCTTTATGCCACATAATATTCTTTTCTTTCTATTGAATGTGTCCTTCGCTACAGCAGTGGAACATTTCACCTTCTGATGACATTTCAGTCTTATTCAAAGAAAGTATTTCCAAGCTACTGGAAGAGATACTCAGAATTCAGTTCCTTGTTTTAAAGTATCTGCAATTATATTATCATGTCACAAATACAAAATGTGTTACAAATGCAAAATGAATCTCTTCCAAATACCAAATGGAAGAAGAAAAAAGGGAAGACCACGTAATGCATTTTTCTATGTGATTCAGTCATCAATAATTATTCTGAATAGCTACGAATGGAAAGAAAAAAGTGAAGAAAAATAATTAGATAATCTATATTGGTAGTTGCTGATAAAATGTGTAAACAAATGCTACATATGGGTAACTAAAAATTAGATAAGCGCATTTCAAGTAATGCTACACGCTGAAAATAAATTACTTTCTTCATAATCAAAATATCCACGGGTATGCTGCCGGTCTATAGTGTCCAACGGGCACAATATTTCGGCGATCAAACATGTCGCCATCATCAGGTGAACTGACGGACTGAGCTCCTGTGAACGTGCCGGCACGGAGATCCGTACGCTATGGCTGCTCAGAGGGAACTGGGTTTGGTCGCGGCGGCGGCCGGTTTAAATACCCTCCGCCCGTGGCGCGCTCCCTCCGCCGTCCGCGCCCAGCGCCACGGTCGCGCGGTGGAACAGATTGCGACGGCGTCTGAGATGACGTCGGTGTGATGGCTCTGTCCGCCGTGGTCGTCACAACTATACGTCTGCTCGATGTACTCTTGATTAACCCGATCGCTGGTTCCCAAGCCTTGCTAAGATTATAGCCACAGTCCCGGTTTATGAGGTCGTCATTGGTGCGAATTTCGATGGCCTCTCTAACAACGCTGTCCCAGTATCTCGACGTCTGTACCAGAATCCTCGTGCGGTCATACTCCATGGAGTGATTTTCCGACAAACAATGTTCAGCGACCGCCGACTTGCTCGGATACATCAGTCGAGTGTGCCCCTGGTGTTCACGGCATCGATCCTCGACGGTACGCATCGTCTGACCAATATACGACTTGCCACATTGACACGGAATCTGGTACACGCCGGCCTTCCTCAAACCGAGGTCATCTTTGGCGCTCCCCACCAGTGCACGAGTTTTATTTGGAGGACAAAACACAGTTCCGACCCGGTGTTTCTTCAGAATGCGGGCGATTTTCCCCGAGAGTGCGCCTGTGTATGGAATAAATGCAATGCCTACCTCCTCCCTCGTGACTTCATCCATCTCAACAGGTTGTGCTGCAGTGGGTGGGCGGAGAGCACGTTGAATCTGCCACTCTGAGTACCCATTTTTTCGAAATACAGTTCTCAGATGTTCCAATTCCTGGGGTAGACTCTCTGCGTCAGAGATAGTGCGCGCCCTATGTACTAGAGTTTTAAGTACCCCATTCCTCTGTGAAGGGTGGTGGCAGCATTCTGCATGCAAATACAGATCAGTGTGCGTAGCCTTCCGATACACCCCATGACCTAGGGTGCCGTCAGCCCTTCTCTTGACCAAGACGTCAAGGAAAGGTAATTTACCCTCCGTTTCAGTCTCCATAGTGAATTTGATGTTGGGGTGTATGGAGTTTAGATGTGTAAGGAAGTCAAGGAGTTTATCCATACCATGTGGCCAGATGACGAACGTGTCGTCCACGTAACGGAAAAAGCAAGTAGGTTTCCATACGGATGACGACAGGGCTTCCTCCTCGAAGTTCTCCATGTACAAATTCGCTACCACCGGTGAGAGTGGGCTACCCATGGCGACTCCCTCCGTTTGTTCGTAGTATTCTCCATTAAAAAGAAAATACGTGGAAGTCAAGACATGCCTAAAAAGTTCAGTGGTCTTCTCATCAAACTTCTAATCAATTCTAGTGACTCTCGCAGGGGTACCCTCGTAAACAAGGAAACGACATCAAAACTCACCATGATATCTGACTCATCCAACCTGAAGCTATCAAGGCGTTTAACAAAATCCACGGAATTACGGATGTTATGAGGGCATTTACCCACATAAGGACTTAATATTCCCGTCAGGTATTTGGCCAACAAATATGTAGGTGCCCTGATGTTGCTGACAATGGGGCGTAATGGTACCCCCTCTTTGTGAACCTTCGGGAGTCCATATAGTCTAGGCGGTACCGGACCTTGGAGTAACAATTTCTTAGCGTCACCCTCCGGTAAATCTGCGTCTTTGAGAAGCGCCCTCGTCTTGTTCTCCACCTTCTTTGTAGGGTCAACGCTGATCTTCCGGTAGGAATCGTCATTTAGCAGGCTCTGCATCTTATCAGTGTAGTCCTTATGGGAGACAACAACTGTAGCATTGCCTTTGTCAGCTGGTAAGACAACAATTTCAGAGCGCTCCCTCAGATCACGAATGGCCGCCCTCTCTTTACTGCTGATATTTGACTTCATCGGCTTGGATTTCGTCAACGCACGACAAGTTTCACGACGTATTTCCTCGGCTGATTCTGGCGGAAGTCGAGCTGCAACCTGTTCAACAGCACTAACAATTTCTGCGACCGGAGTGAACTTGGGGGTGGGAGCGAAGTTGAGACCTCTCTGCAAAACCGAGACCGCATCATCACTCAACACCATGCCACTCAAATTGATGACAGTCTTGCACGGAACTTGCAGGGATGGTTTGTCAAGGAGACGTGAGAACTTAGCTGTTTGACGTCCTGTAGCCTTCTTATGGGCGGAATCAGCTGACACCCAGGTGACACCATCAATCCAATCCCAGGAACAAGAAGTGAACTTACTAGCTAGTTGCAAATGTAGTTTGAGTAATTCCTGTGAGATAAACTCAAGGCTCCGGCGGGTGAATTGCACTCTCTCACGTACCAATGCAAGGCTGGCTCGTTTCTTGATTCTTTTAGCTGCTGCAGAATCGATGTGATGCATAACCTTAGCAAAATTTGGAACAACATTCTAGGAACGACATCTCTTTAGAAAGGCAAGAGTACTTAGGAAACGACATCTACGGTGGCGCAACTTTTCAAATTTCTTCATGCTGCGATACATCTCCTCCCCGTAAAGGTGTATGATGTGATTCTTGAGTTTCTCCCGGCGTATTTGATAATCAAAATATCCACGGGTATGCTGCCGGTCTATAGTGTCCAACGGGCACAATATTTCGGCGATCAAACATGTCGCCATCATCAGGTGAACTGACGGACTGAGCTCCTGTGAACGTGCCGGCACGGAGATCCGTACGCTATGGCTGCTCAGAGGGAACTGGGTTTGGTCGCGGTGGCGGCCGGTTTAAATACCCTCCGCCCGTGGCGCGCTCCCTCCGCCGTCCGCGCCCAGCGCCACGGTCGCGCGGTGGAACAGATTGCGACGGCGTCTGAGATGACGTCGGTGTGATGGCTCTGTCCGCCGTGGTCGTCACAACTATACGTCTGCTCGATTTACTCTTGATTAACCCGATCGCTGGTTCCCAAGCCTTGCTAAGATTATAGCCACAGTCCCGGTTTATGAGGTCGTCATTGGTGCGAATATTCATGGCTGTGTGTTTCGCCTTATAGGCGTGTGACCTTGAAGCGGACTTAGCCGCAGAGCGAGGCAGCCTGGCGCTCGGGGCCCTAGTATTACTAGGCCCCGAGCGGGCTATAATCAATTTTGATTATCAAATACGCCGGGAGAAACTCAAGAATCACATCATACTTTCTTCATGTTCGCATTCGGATGAATGGTCTGTTATTTACACCTGTTAGCCTTGAATTCCACTCATGTAATCTATTTCACGCAGGTACGGCTGGGAATTTCGTCCAGCTGACTGATTCGAATTACATTTCCGCACGCTGCGATTAGAGGCAATGAATATCGGCACTTGGTTTACAGCAAATTTCCATTTAGAGTAGGGTTTAGAGTTAATTGACAATCAGGACTCGATGTTAGATTTTTGAAACATAGCAACAGTTGGTCACCGTGGAATTCACTGACAGTATCAGCAGACCTGGCTGTACATTACTGTAGCTTATCTTAGAATTGTGTCTTACCACACAATGGAGACCACTAATGTACTTATTATTTAGAAATCAGCTAGAACAATTTTAGATTTAAAGTACGCGTTGAAAACTAAGAAATCCATACATTAAAGGGCAATCAATACCAAAGCTACACACAGAAAGGAGAATTACTTTTTGAAGAGCAGCTTCAGCTGCATGGAGGTCAATGAAAGGACTGATTAACAGGAGTATAACCCAGGTATAACACCAATACGGTTACAAAAGACATGATCTATGACTAATTTATACGTCTGTGAATTAGACGTAAGCGACAGAAGGTGTTTGATATGTATATTTTCTTCGAAAATATGTTGGTGTCTGACAGAGAATGCCTTGGTTACCAATTCGTTGCTGGTATGTGCACGTGTGGTATATGGGTAGCGTCTTTCAGTAATAATGAAAACGTCCTCGGTCTCGTGTTGGAATCCTGACACACGGCATATATTGAGTAAATATTATCGGTAGTGGTGACCGAACACTTTCGGCATAAGAAGTGACCCATTATTCAGTCAACAGCTTTATCAAAGAGATCGGAGGAACAGGCAGAGGGTCAGAGCACTCTCTTACCCTTGGAGTGGGAAATCGCCCCTAATGAAGGAAGAAGAAGCAATGATCAACGGTATGAGGATGCAGAAGGCAATGGAAACCAGTGAATCAAAGGCACATAAAGAGTATCCACAGAATATGTGTCTCTCCATTGGCAGAAGATTCCGGACCAGTCTCCCCATTCTGATCTCAGGTTAAGCACTGCCAACTGGGAGGTGACCAAAAGAAAAAGACTGTATAACAAACAAAAGATAACATTCTGCGAATCGGGTCGTGGTGTGGCACAAGTCTGAACATGGCAGGGAAGCTAGAAAATCTGAAAAGGGAAATGCTAAGGTAGAATCTAAATGTAGAGGGTGCCAGTGAATTGAAAATCTATTACTCGTGGGGGATGGGATTGCGGTTGTAGAGGAAGTAGTAGAAGAAAGAATGACAGGAGAATATGGACTTGGTACTAGGATTGAATGAGGAACAAAATTAATTGAGTTCTGCAGTACATTTCAGATAGTGACAAAGAACTCTCTCTTCAAGAATCACAAAAGAAGGAGGTATACCAGGAAAAGGCCTGGAGGTACGGGAAGATTTCAGTTAGATTGCATCATGGACAGGCAGAGGTTCTTAAATCAGAAACTAGACTGTAAGGCGTACGCAGGAGACACATATCGCAATTTATTAGTGATGCAGAGTACGATGAAGTTTAAGAGACTAGTCCGGAAGAAAAAAATGCGCAAAGAAATGGATTACGGAAGTAGTGAGGAAAGAAGACGTACACCTGAAATTCTCGGAGCCTACAGATACTTCGATAAGAAATATCTCAGTAGGCAGTTCAACTGAAGAGGAATGGGCATCTCTAATGTATACAATCACAGAAGTTGGAAAAATAACCATAGGGGCAAAGAAGGAAGTAACTGAAGAAACCATGGGTAGCAGCAGAAATACTTCAGTTGATCGAAGAACGAAGGAAGTACAAAAATGTTCATGGAAATTCAGGAGTACAAAAATACACGTCACTTAGAGGTCAAATAAGTAGGAAGTGCGGTGAAGCTAAGGCGAAATGGGTCCATGAAAGATGTGATAAAATCGAAAAGAAGTGATGATCGGAAGGACCGACAAAGAAAAATGAAAACTGCCTTCGGTTAAACTGAAACCAAGGGCGGTAACATTGAGAGTGGAATGAGAGTCACACTGTTAAATACTGAGTAGACAGCAGATAGGAGGAAAGAGTACATGGAAGGCCTCCATTATCTGGAAGTTTTGTCTGATGTGATAAAAGAAGAAACCGGAGTCGATAGTGATGACTTAGGGACTCCAGTACTTGAATCACAAAAGAGATTCCGAAGACTTAAAATTAGACAGAAGCGATAGATAGGATTCCACCGAAACTTCAAATATGGTTAGAGGAAGTTATATCTAAACGTACTTAGAAACAACTGCTACAGCATGCTACAGGACAGTACAGTGTAGAAGGTAAGTGAAAGTAATAGGCTACGAGCCGAAAATAAATGACACTTTTCTTTAACCACAATAATTACACTAAAATCACCGCGATTTGTGGTGGTCTCTTCGACATTAAAAAGAGGCAGTACGTGATTGTTGACAGGTGTGTGATCAGCACGGATGGCGTGTTAGTGAGTCCAATGCATGAGTCTGACAATACACCAACTTACTTTCGAAAAAATATCGTCCAAAGATTGCAAAAGCCGACAAATGCAAGAACTAACGCAAAGTTATCTTTAATGCTCATGCAACAAAACTGTTAACAAGAATAATATACAGGGAGAAGCGAAAAGGAAATTGAGGGGTTTGTTAGAGGGCGACCAGTTTGGCTTTGGAAAAGGTAAAGGCAGAAGAGAGGCACTTCTGACACTGCAGTGATAATGGAAGCAAGGCTAAATAAATATCAAGAGACGTTCATTGCATCTGTGGACGTAGAAAAAACGTTTGACAATATCAAATAGCGCAAGATTTTCTAAATTTTGAGAAACATAAGCATAAGCTGTAGGGAAAGAAGAATAATATACAGTAGGCACAAGAACCAAGAGGGGACAATAAGAGTGGAAGATTAGGAAAGAAATGCTCAGATTACAAAAGTTGTAGCATTTCATCCCTAAGGTTCAATCTATACACCGAAGAAGCAATGACGGGAATAAAAGAAAGGTCCAAGAATGAAATTAAAAGTCAAGGAGGAAGGATATCAGTGATAAGATCCGATGATGACATTGCTATCCTGAATCAAAGCGAATTCCGTGATCTGCTGAATGGAATTAACAGTCTAATGAGTACAATGTATGGACTGAAAATAAATCGAAGAAAGACGAAAGTAGTGAGAAGTATAAGAAAAGAGGACAGCGAGAAACGTAAGATGGGTGATCATGAAGTACATGAAGTTTAGGAATTCTGCTATCTATGCAGCAAAATAACCCACCACGGACGGATCAAGGAGGACGTCAAAAGAAGACTAGTAATGCCAAAATAGCCATTTTTGGCTGCTGTATCGGTCTTCTTGTACATTGAGGTGGCTAGTAACAACAATTAATTAGAACGCTCTGGATAAATAGTAATTACAACAGAACTTATCTTTGCTCGCCAGGCTCGGCTGTAGCTATGAAACTTGCGGTTCAGAGCACATCAACTGAACCACTACTACTGAGTAGCCGACTGATACAAGTTCAGAATGACCGTACTGTGGCTTCCCTACAGTGACTACAAAATGTACACTACTGGCCATTAAAATTGCTACACCAAGAAGAAATGCAGATGTTAAACGGGTATTCATTGGACAAATATATTATACTAGACCTGACATGTGATTACATTTTCACGCAATTTGGCTGCATAGATCCTGAGAAATCACTACCCAGAAATACTACCTCTGGCCGTTATAACGGCCTTGATGCGCCTGGGTATTGAGTCAAACAGAGCTTGGATGGCGTGTACAGGTACAACTGCCCATGCAGCTTCAACACGATACCACAGTTCATCAAGAGTAGTGACTGGCGTATTGTGAGGAGCCTGTTGCTCGGCCACCACTGACCAGAAGTTTTCAATTCATGAGAGATCTGGAGATTGTGCTGGTCAGGGCAGCACTTGAACATTTTATGTATCCAGAGAGGCCCGTGCAGGACCTGCTACATGCGGTCGTGCATTATCCTGCTGAAATGTAGGGTTTCGCAGGGTTCGAATGAAGGGTAGAGCCACGGGTTGTAACACATCTGAAATGTAACGTCCATTGTTCAAAGTGCTGTCAGTTCGAACAAGAGGTGATCGAGACGTGTAACCAATGGCACCCCATACCATCACGCCAGGTAATACGTCAGTATGGCGATGACAAATACACGCTTCTAATGTGAGTTCATCGCGATGTCGCCAAACACGGATGCGACCATCATGATGCTGTAAACATAACTTGGATTCATCCGAAAATATGACGTTTTGCCATTAGTGCACCCAGGTTCGCCGTTGAGTACACCATCGCACGCGTTGCTGTCTGTGACGCAGCGTCAAGGGTAACCGCAGCCGTGGTCTCCGAGCTGATAGTCCATGCTGCTGCAAACGTCGTCGAACTGTTCGTGCAGATGATTGTTGTCTTGCAAACGTCCCCATCTGTTGACTCAGGGATCGAGACGTGGCTGCACGATCCGTTACAGCCATGCGGATAAGATGCCTGTCAACTCGACTGCTAGTGATACGAGGCCGTTGGGATCCAGCACGGCGTTCAGTATTACTCTCCTGAACCCACCGATTCTATATTCTGCTAAGAGGTATTGGGTCTCGACAAACGCGAACAGGAATGTCGTCATACGATAAACCGCAATCACGATAGGCTACAATCCGACCTTTATCAAGGTCGGAAACGTGATGGTACGCATTTCTCCTCCTTACACGAGGCATCACAACAACGTTTCACCAGGATCGCCGGTCAACTGCTGTCTGTGTATGATAAATCGGTTGGGAAGTTTCCTCATGTCAGCACGTTTTAGGTGTCGCCACCGGCGCCAACGTTGTGTGAAAGCTCCGAAAAGCTAATCATTTGCATATCACAGCATCTTCTTCCTGTCAGTTAAATTTCACGTCAGTAGCACGTCATCTTCGTGGTGTAGGAATTTTAATGGCCAGTAGTGTAAGTTCGTAGACACTCCTTGCCACAGTTCTGACAGCGTAGGCGCGTAGGCACATTTCACGGGAGAAGTACTTCTCTTCAATCACAGATGGTTGACACTGGCTGTGCTATAGCGATTTGACAGCACGACGCCGTTACTCCGACAAGAACTTCCTGGTAGTGGGCAGGATCCAACCTCGAACTGAACTGCCCTCCTGGTCTCTGGTGAAGCTACTGCATGCCAGAGGTACGAAGGTGGCGCCTCGGAATTAGGCCTACGGGAGGCACAAATTCTTCCTGGCATCTCTCTGGCGCCTCGTGAAACCGCTTTGCTTTACAGTGTCTCTGCGTTCGTCGATAATTCTTGCGCCGATCTCCGTAATTGACGACATCGCACTGATGATATCAAACAAACACGTTCATTTGAGGAAGAATGTGTTGAGAATGTGCGTTAGGTGCACAGCATTGTATGAGAGAGAAACAGTGACTGTGGGAAAACCGATAAAGAAGAAATCGAAGTATGTGAGGTGTTGTGCTACAAAAGAGTGTTGAAAATTAGCTGGGCTGATAAGGTATGGAATGAGGAGGTTCTTCGCAGAATCGGTGGGGAAAGGAATATGAGGAATACACTGACAAGAAGAATAGACAGAATGGTAGGACGTTTGCTTAGACATTAGGGAATAACCTCCGTGGTACTAGAGTGAACTGCAGAGGGCAAAAAGTATAGAAGAAGACAGTAGATCTAGGAAATAACTGAGAACATAAATTGCAAGTACTACTCCAAGATTGGCACAGGAGAGGAATTCATGGCGGGCCACATCAAACCACTCAGAAGACTGAGCACAGCTTTCTCAGTTGTTATAGGATGTTCTCTGACGCACAGATACATAATAAATTGTTTTGGGTGGTGGAACTAAAGGTACAAAGTGGCCTAAGAAAATGAGAAAAGCCTAAGAAGAGATACGCTACACGTTGATGGGAAAGGACCCAGGTATAACCACTTTAAGGGTTGTTCTAGAGTATAGTTAGGCATCCGTAGTAGACTTAAAAATTATTGCTAAGGAACTCACACGAGCGCCGTCTTCAGTGTTCACCTGCAGCAGAGTTTCTGAGGTGACGCTGAGTCCGTTCTTCACCTGCGACTGCCCTATTGCCCTCTGCAGAATCTACAGCTGTAATTACGTGACTTACGACAACCACGCAATCAGTCATAATTAGTTTAGTCTATCATGTTCCGGAAGGTTGCCTTGAAAACAGAGAAAGAAGATGTTTTTTGTGGTCCTTAGTCAGAAGAGTGGTTTGATACTGCTGTCCACATTGCTCTGCCCTATGCATCTAAGATTTTCTTTTACTGCTTGATAATTGGGCAGATTTAATTACGCCGTGGATAAGCTAAAACTCTTTATCATTCCCTTCTCCACCACTACCTTTTATGCCCTTTGACTCTTGTAACAGCAGTGTGATGTCGCACAAGTTGTTAATAATCTTTAGCTCCCATTATTTTACCCCTGCTACCATCAGAATGTGAAATAAATCAAAGGTAAAGCGACCCTGAGACGTTTGAGTGAGATAGACGATTTAACAACATTTAAGTTCACCTGAAAGTAATTTGGAACCGATTTAAATGAGCCTAGAAATAATCTTCAACTCTGAATCACAGTAACCCTGTTCTGGAACTTCCTGGTAGCCTAAAATTCTGTCACAATTCGAACACGGAACTGCGACTGCCGAAGAAAATATACTTACTGGTTCGATTTAAGTTTAGGAATTTGAAATTTCAGAAACGTAAACTCCCTTCACAGGTGAGGCCGTCGGCCACTTCCGACTGGCCGGCTGTTACCTACACGGGTGTACGAGAAGCAATCGATAATTGTGGGACATCTGGTCAGGGCTTTTTCAATCCCTCCAGACGTTAATCTGACACTACTGACCTGGCATTCATTTGGATGGCGTCGCACAACTGCTGATTAGGCACCGTATGAGGTCTTCTAATCTCATAAAAAATCTGAGGAAATCAAGGAACAGAAACCCACTGCTTCTATAGTGTAGATCGCGGCTCTAACTGTTTGACTATGCAGGCGGTGCTTAAAATTAAATATTGTTTAATTATATACATTCTGTCCTGTTGGGCCTTGTAACCTTTAAAATCTGTATTTCTACATATCAGACTTCATTGTAATTAGGTTGCTGTTTACGATACGATAGTAGAAGTGCCGGCCGCGGTGGTCTAGCGGTTCTAGGCGCTCAGTCCGGAACCGCGCGACTGCTACGGTCGCAGGTTCGAATCCTGCCTCGGGCATGGATGTGTGTGTTGTCCTTAGGTTAGTTAGGTTTAAATAGTTCTAAGTTCTAGGGGACTGATGACCACAGATGTTAAGTCCCATAGTGCTCAGAGCCATTTGAACCATTTTTGATAGCAGAAGTATTGAAGTGTAGTGACTGGTAAAAACGAAGAAGAGTGTTACGGGGCGGTGTGCAACCACCTGGATTTTCGAAGGGCAGCATGATGTTTGGCCGGTGATTCTTTTCTCCAGATTGTTACTACGGCATAACACTGAGCTAAAATCATGAAGTACCCACACATGATCTGAATTACAAGGCTAACCTTTGAATATGATAAAAATAAAAAACAATAAACTGCCTACGAACACCTTAAGAAAGCCTGAATTAACTGTTCACATTTTATCAGGCTGCAAGAGAGCAACGATGGCGTCATAAGAACTCAGTAACAAATCCTTTACAATTCGTTAAGATTACCAGGCAGCTCCACTAACTTACGAATCCATAGACACTCCCACTCATAATTGCACCACTGACGTGTAATTAAGTGCTGTAGTTGGAGGTGGATATGCTATTCCCTTAGGCGCTGAGGTTACTGTTAGTAC
The DNA here is from genome assembly GCF_023864275.1 of Schistocerca cancellata. Classification (NCBI taxonomy): domain Eukaryota; kingdom Metazoa; phylum Arthropoda; class Insecta; order Orthoptera; family Acrididae; genus Schistocerca; species Schistocerca cancellata. The sequence continues at coordinate 13,676,794 of NC_064633.1, forward strand.
GCTCACACTTTTCCTTAGCTAAGTATCTGTGAGTGCTGCTGTAACTGGACGTAAATCTAGTTATTACCTTTTACATAGGAGCGAGTTCGAAAGTTCGACTAAAGACAAACAAATGCCTTTGAGATTTAGGCCAATGTGGACTTTCTACAAGTAATGGAGCCAATGTGTACTTGGCTTAGGGTTTCTACCTCACTTGCTTCAGGTTGTGACAAAGGAATAGACGCGCTATGAAACTGCCACAGTTTCAATTACGATAACTATATGCCATTTTGCTGTGAACTTTGGTGTCAAATCATTCCTGAAATAACTTTTGGCACTGTTAACTGAGAACAGCGATAACTTTTTCCGCAAGACCTGAAAGGTATACATTACATTGTGACGTGCTACTGTGTTCGTTACTGAAACGCCGATAATGGGAAGACAGGTTTTATCGAATTTCCTCGTGTATTATTTGCTCCGCGGGAAGGTACGTGGAGGCGCAACTTGGCCGCAGGTAATGCGAGGCTCGCTAGCTGGCGGGGTGCCGAGGCGCGCACTGCACTACCTCAGCAGAGCGAGCTATTAGCCGCGCCGCACCTTGTTAATATGGCACGGCGCCGGCCGCCGCGCCACATAATTGAAAACAGCGCCGCCCAGCCGCGCGTAGATAACGCGCACTCCCCGCCCTTCCCCCCACCACCCATGAGTAATGGTGGGCCGCTGCACGCACCCTCTCCCACACACCACCCACAACATGTATCTGGAGCACGGACCGCCCACGGCTGACCTGGCGTACTTACAACGCGCGGTGGGAGTCTGACAAGGGAAGCGCATTAAAACAGTAACTCCACAGGGCTCAGTGTCAGTTCCAGTATTTTTCATCGTCTATGTAAACCACGTAAAGTCCAATACAACCACCAGAATCAATTCTGTCTGTAGATGACGCTAGTATTTCAAGCAGTTCAAACGTACATGCTGATGCAAAGGAAATTTTTGAAAGTATTATTGAGTGCTTTTCTGGAAAGCACACTCGGTTTCACAGACACAGTATGTTCATTCCACACATTCAGAGATACTGCCTCAATCAGAAATACAACACATGTTGAGGAAAAAATAACTAGAGTTAAAACTTCAAAACTTTTAGGTGTCCACATTGCTTGGAATTTAAACCAGCAACAAAAACAACTTTGAAGGCCTAAAACAATTCGATGACACTTGCACCGCATTCGCTGTAAATCTCTTGGAGAGAAAAATCAGTATGTAAACATATTTTACAACTTCATATTGAGCAAGGTCCGGTGGAATAATGTTCTGAGGTAGCTCACGTTTAACACAGGTAGTTTTCACTTGCTCAAAAATGTGCTGTAAAAGTAAAATAGGGTGCTTACAAAGGAGCACCTGTTTAAGGAGCTGAGGAGCTTGACTACTGCTTCATAGTATATTTCTTCCCTCATCAAGTTTGTTGTAAATAACAATAATACATGGAAAAAGCAAGAACGATGCACATAATTGTAAAACCAAAAGCGTTAATGACTTCCATTAGTCCACTTTAATGTTGTTTTTATCACAAAGAGCAGTGCAAATTGCTGTCACCAGATGTTTTGAACAATAACCGAATTATATCAGATGCTTACTATAAAGCAAAGAAAATTTGGAAGGGAACTGGAAAATCTTGTCCTTGACAAATCATTCTGTACCAACGAGTAATTTATATTTTTGTAATATGTAATTGGAGGTCAGTAGGAATTAGTAGTTTACACACATATTTAATTTTCAGCGTACATAACACTCACTACAACTATCAACTGCGAACATGCCACAGGATTCAGACTTGCGTACTATTTCATGTTATGGAAAGTATCAGTTCAGTACTTTTAATTTCTTCATTTCTTAAGTTCGTGATATTTGTAAAGTTGAACCACGCAACGCTACGTCTTCCCTCGCCTGAATCGGTGATGGCTCAGAAACCAAAATCCAACCTGTTGACCATAAATTGGCAGCTTCTCATTTGGTTTCAGTGACCCCACAGTCTCTGGTTCTCCGTATTTCGCGGTATCTTCTGACTGGATACCTACTTTTTTCACTACATAACAAGGCCTTCGCCAAGTAGGAGTCTGGACTCCTTTTCTTCGGAGGGGGAGGGTGGGGGGGCTCTGAGGAATTCTTCTAGTCTCTTTTCCTTTACAGATGTACTTCACTACTACTCGTTATCATGTGTAGAGGTTTCCAGGATTTTTGTTTTCTGGACAGGGCGTTAAGTCGCAACTTTGGAGCTAGGCTGCATACAAGTTATCAATTCCTCATCTATATATCTTGCATACAGGCAAATCGTCGTATGCGTTCCCTTGATTCCGGGCATGTCCAACGCCAGTGACATTATAAACGGCTTAGATTGTAGATTTCAGGAAATAAATCATATGGGGGTCTCAAAAGAACTCTTTTGATGATCTGGACATTGTACAGGATGTGTTTATCCTTGAAGTGACCTCATTTGACCATCGTAAACAATGGTAGTGCCAGAATACCCACACTCGTGTCTATAAGTTAGGAAACCTTGAAAATCCTACATACGAGGTTACCAGGGTACAAATTCCGCTGCGTCCGTGAGTATGTGTATACTCCGTGATTTATGTAAATGTCTTAAATCAAATCCTGGGGTGGTTTCTTAGGAAACGACATGGACGATATTCCTCCGAATACTTGTTAAACCCATGTTGTCTACATGTGTCCTCGTCACAACAAAGAGCTACACTGTAACATCCTTCTGGTCTTATTTAATTTCTTAATGCCTTGCTCGTCTCTTGTGGCTATGACATAGTAGTTTCATCGCTGCGGAAATTTGAGGAAGCAAGTGTTGGTGTTGAGTTCGATTTGATAAGTCATAGTGTGAAGTAAGAACTATGAAGATGGGATTGGTGAATTAGATAGCTAATCAAGTGGTGATCAATGGAACTGGGAAAAAATTATGGTACAACTTGACTAAAAGAAGGAATTGATTTATAGGAAACATATGGAAGAGTCGTCAGTTTGGTAATGGAGACAAATGATGTGAGTACAAACAGCAGAGAGAGATTAAGGCTGGCCCACAGTAGCACGTTAAAATAATCGTAGACTGCAGTACTTTAACAGGCATTATGAGGCTTCCACAGAAGAGACTTGTATAGGGAACTACACAAAACCAGCGGTCATACTCCACCACCACCACAGCAACATCAACAGTTTGAAGCTGGCAGCTACAGGATTTCTGACAGGATCGAGAATTTTTGATTTGAGTCAACTACATATGTGGCTAGTATGGATCGAAAATATTGCTCTCAGGTCAGACATGCAAGTGTTGGGTGAGGGTAATGGTGAGTGAACCTAAGGGGATAACTTTTGTAGGAGGATCGTGACGATAAGATATAAGACCGGTATCTTAGGCGGCACTGATGCATAATCGATACGTTTAAAATTCGTAGATTAAAGAGATGCCAGTACAAATTAACGAATATCAAAAGACCATAGTCTTTAACTGTTCCCAACTGCAACTTCTGAAGTAGATGTAAATTTATATTTCCTTTTATACGACCATTGTGCACAATCTGTTATGGTACAATGGAAGTGACATTGTCATAGTATATGATTAGTTAATTTCACTACTCTTAAAATTATTTATTTATTTCAGTATTAGTATGCAATCGCAAGAGAGTTCCATAATTAAGTAGAAAACGGAAAAGCGAAAGTTACAAAATAATAATAATAGATTCGACAATTCAATAACCAGAGTATCAGAAAGTGGAAGTGAAAGATGCCTAAAAGAACGGTGTACTTCACATTAAAAATGGTAGTGGTATATGGAGAAACAAGACTTTCTAGTTAGTCAAGGAACAATTTCGAGACGTGTTCCATTAAGTTTCGGGTGTTCAGCCGAACTATTAGAAGAAGAAGGAGATTTCTTGCGGCTGCACACCCGCAGTCTTTGCGCCGCCAAAACCTGAAGATTCACAACAATTTCGAGACGTAATAGGAAGAAGGGTCGACTAGATGTTATGAGCATAAGTGATACAGTGATTACAAGGAATACCTAGAGCAAAAACGGGAAGAACACTGATTTGAGTTCCTGTCGTTATATCTTCTCTGATTTTATTCCAATCGATTCATTCATTTAAACCCTAGTCTGCGAACTCTGGGTCCAAAGGGCGTAGAGAAAATTTTATATAGTAGTTGCTGTATGAAAGACTGAACGTAGCCCCCTTTTATCAGGTTTGTCCTCTTGCAATATTAAATAATACATTAAATGTACTATTAGGAATACGTGTCATTAATTTGAGGTGCCACTTATACATTATTCTTTCAAACACACACATACATAATCTGGGTGTGATGGATCCTGCTGTTTATGTTGTATGTCCTTAATTTAGATTTGGTAATAATAAATTAAATTTCGCCAGAGTTCATTAGATATATTAATTGCACATGTCAATATTCTTGTGATTGCAGAAAATACATTTTACAACTTGTATCTCTGTTCAGCTCTCAGATAGCGTACAGATGTGTTACGTAAGAAAGCGACAGATTGCAGTTGATGGTTATGAGTGTATGAAGCAGTATATAAATTTTGTAAGAGTACATTGTATATCAGTGTCGTGTTTGACATTTGATATTCATTTGAAACAAGGACAATGACCATTTCTAACAGTAAACAATAACATGAACCACGATTGTATTTCTGCTATCCATAGAAGAAGAGAGTACTTAGGTTACTTCTTCATATTACGTTTCTCAGATAGAATGTTGGAATTCAGATACGTTTTTGAATTCCAAAGTTGAAATCAATTGTTACTCAATTTGCTGAATGATGATGACAATTTTCCTTCAGATACAAGTGCAGTTTTAGATGAAAACAATGAAGTTGTTCTTCAGGCTGTTGCATGAGACTCTATGGATGGACGAGAAAGTAATGGTGATGATGATGATGATGATAATGATAATGGTCATGAAGTAGGTGATAGTAGTTGTGGACAAGTAAGCAGTGAAACTTCTGACATATATGTTACTCCACATTGCATGCGATCTAGTAATAGTTCCCCAGTGGAAAATAAAACGCTTGTACACAGTTTGGCGAAATTTATGCCAGTACCAGCAAGAAGCGTATTCACTAACACTCCCAAGGGTTGTTGGGATTTATGTATGCCTCTAGCCATTGTGAACGAAATTGTAAGACGCATTTACCTAGAGGCAAAAAGAGTTTCTGTACAAGAAAAATAAACTGTCATAGAAATATTATATTCGCCTTCTAATAAATATTGGCAATGGCCTCGCCGGAGTGGATACACCGGTTCCCGTGAGATGAACGAAGTTAAGCGCTGTCGGGCGTGGTCGGCACTTGGATGGTTGTCCATCCTGGTCGCCATGCGCTGTTGCCAGTTTTCGGGATGCACTCAGCCTCGTGATGCCAATTGAGGAGCTACTCGACCGAATAGTAGCGGCTTCGGTTAAGCATACCATCATAACGTCGGGGAGAGCAGTGTGCTGCCCCCACACCCCTCCTATCCACATCCACCACTGAGGATGAAACGGCGGTCGGATGGTCCCGGTAGGCCACTCGTGGCCTGAAGATGGAGTGCTTATTATTATTCTAATAATTATTGCTTTACATTGAAGCAAATAAAGGCTGGGATGTTCCAATAAGGGAACTTTTTCTGAGAAAGTCTCCAATCCATGATATAGAGCTACATCGTCTCAGTCGGTTTGAGCCAATAAGAAGATTCATGAGATTTTATGACAGAATAAAAAGAAAAACTTGGTTATTAATTTATAAACTTGCTCCTGTAACCCACAGACGGGGAATATTTGTATTACGGTGCCCTATGGATATGACTTGAAAAATTAATGTTATGGTGGATGAAAAACTAGTTCCATTTTGGGGCGGTAGTGAATTTGTGGAGTATATGCCAAATAAACCTAGAAAATATGAATGTCAACACTTTCGATGTGCGAACTGTAGTTCGTTATGTCACTCATGGTACTTACATGGAGGAAAAAAAAAGTGAGCCACCGCAGAAAGAATTGGGCCTCACTGAAGTGGAGACCCCTATGAGCAGTATTGCTGGTATAGCCAGAAATTACACTGTATTCAATTATGTTACTAGTGAACCATCGAGAGAACATCTCTTGAGTAAGAACCAAATACTTGTGGGAATAATGAGAATGAATAAAAGAGAAATTCCAAAAGAGATGAAGTTAATTAATAGTAGACTAATAAATTCAATGTTATTTGCATTTGTGAACGAAATTACAGGGGTTAGTTTTCGCCAAAAAAAAAAAAAACAAGGATGTAATCCTCTTAAGTATCGTGCATCATGATAACTTTATATATGCAAAAATATCGAAATGGAAGTCTAAGATAGTGAAATTTGAAAGTAGGCTGTTTATGTTTTCTTATTGGCAACGATACGTAGCGCTCTGTATGAAAATCACTGGCTGTGCTGTGTGCAGTCTGTGGCTAGTTTGCATTGTTGTCTGCCATTGAAGTGTTGGGCAGCTGGATGTTAACAGCACGTAGCGTTGTGCAGTTGGAGGTGAGCCGCCAGCAGTGAAGGATGTGGGGAGAGAAATGGCGGAGTTTTGAAATTTGTAAGACTGGATGTCATGAACTGTTATATATACTATGACTTTTGATCTCTATTAAGGTAAATACATTGTTTGTTCTCTATTAAAATCTTTCATTTGCTAACTATGCCTATCAGTAGTTAGTGCCTTCCGTAGTTTTAACCTTTTATTTAGCTGGCAGTAGTGGCGCTCGCTGTATTGCAGTAGTTCGAGTAACGAAGATTTTTGTGAGGTAAGTGATTTGTGAAACGTATAGGTTAATGTTAGTCAGGGCCATTCTTTTGTAGGGATTTTTGAAAGTCAGATTGCGTTGCGCTCACTGGAATCTTCTGATTTTGTTCTTGTAGTTTGTGTAACTAGTGTAGCTATTGTTTATTGCTAGTGCGTAATCATAGAGAGAATTTTCTTTGTAGTTGTAGTTTTCATTCTTGTACAGCAAAACAGTTGTGGCATGCATGTAGATTTGCACCAAGTATTTCGCAGCTGCGCTTGCAATTAACGAGATATTATTTTTAGTGCTATGTTAATGTGTTTTCTTCTTTTGCTCTTCAAATTGTGCTTTTCCGTATTGTCGTGTGAAATGTTGTGACAATAATGGCGTGTGAAAAACGTAATACTAGGCTGAAAAGTAAACTCAGAAATGACAGTGAAGACGAAAGCAGTGTGTTAGCGACACCGTGTAATGAATTAACTAATGTTCAAAGTGGTAATTTGGTAACTGTACATAGGGAAATGGAGCGGGCTGCAATAATGGTGTAGGCAGTGAAACAATTAGTGAACAGGGAAGCATTATAGATCGATCAGTCGGCAACAGCTTGCCTCAGGAATCCGAAATGACAGGACACAATCTTGCAAATACTGTAGATTCAAGTTTTGCGTCCTCGCCGTTTTCTCAGATAGTCAAGACACATTTTCTGCTTTTCAAAATGCGAATATTGGCGGTTCAAATGCATTGCCGAATAGCACTGAGGAACATGTTTTAGACACCAGTGCATTGTTATTACAATTAATGTAACAAATGGGACAAAAGCTTCAAAAGTTAGACACAATGGAATAAAATCGTCAAAAGTTAGACACAATGGAACAAAATCTTCAAACGTTAGACACAGCAGCAGCAGCAGACACAATGGAACAACACCAGAGGCAAACACAGCAACAGTTAGACACAATGGAACAAAATCAGAGACAAACACAGCAAAAGCTTCAAAAGTTAGACACCACACTTGAACAAACACGTGAAGATTTAACTACTGAGTTACATAACATCAAAATGTCAAAAAGTCTGTAATGACGTAAAAACTCAAATTTGTGAGCATTTTCAACCTATTTTTTCGCGGCATGAAAATGCATTACAGAATCACGAAGCAGCCATAAAAGAACTGCAAACCATAGTTCATGAAAATCATGAGACCTTGTGGGCTAAAACTGACTCAGTTGCATCTACCGATTCGGTTATGCTACTTGCAAAAACTCAGGAAAACTTAAAGATCACAGTAGATATGATTTCAACACAAATGGACACTCTGAAACTTGGTTCAGAAAAACACACAGAGGAAATAAGTACACTATCGGGGAAAGTAGCCGAACTTTTGGATCAGTTCGCTAACTTATCTGCAAAGGTAGATGATGATCCGAATGACACAAGACCTGTAGCCATCACTGACACAGAAGAGTATGAACAAATTAAGAAATTCAAACAAAATCAGAATCAAATTAATACGCAATACAAAATAGAAATCCGGGAAGTACAAGATCGGCTGACACAGGTAATACAGGAATTACATACTTTAGAGGACACTCGCACTCCAACACGGGAAGAGGATCTTAGAAATATGGAAAAGCCACAAAATAATAACACAGGGCATTTCGGAAATTATGATAGAAATTGGCAAGGTGCACCGAATTTTGAGATGGAACCGCCGACACGACGTAACAATGACCGATATGCTACTCGCCGACACGATGATTTTGACTATAAGCTGTTCATTACTACACGTAAATTCAAAACATTTAAGAACTCTGGCAACGACATTCATCCACAAGCATGGCTCCATCAATTCTCTCATTGTTTTCCTCTCTACTGGTCGTTAGAGCACAGATTAGAATTTATGTGTGGCTACTTAGAGAATGAACCAGCTGAAAGAATGCGATCGGTCATTCACGATTGTCACAGTGAAGGAGAATTTTATCATGCCTTCCTCTCAGCATATTGGTCTCAAGCTACACAAGACCGAGTAAAACATAGCATCATAATGATGAAACATTTCGAACAATCTGAATTTTCCAGTCTTGTGAAATATTTTGAAGACATGTTGCACAAGAATCAGTACATGTCAAACCTATACAGCCCTTCAGAACTCATCCACATTTGCTTAGTCAAATTACCTGAACATTTACAACATATTATTTTGGCAGGACGTTGCAAAGAAGACATTGAAGCTTTTCAGGGACTGTTACAAGAATTGGAAATTGACGCTGACAATCGCGGAATGCGAAAACAGGAACACAACAATTACAGGTCACATCCGTCACAATTCCGTGATGAAATAAATAATAACTGGACACGACAAGGCTATTCTCACAACACTAATGGTGACCAAATCAGATACCTCCCGTATGACAACCGTTGGGAGAGTAGTAATAATTACAGGGAAAGATCACATCTCTGCGGTAGTGACTATCACAGAGACAATCAGAGAAACAGACAATATGGGAACCAAAATACTTATCAACAAGGGAGACAGAATAACTTTAGACACAACGGTCCAGCGCGCAGTTACGATTCAGGGAGAAATTCTCCACCACATGACCAACAAGAAAGAAACTATGGAATCTACCGACATGATGACAGACGATATGTTCGTAACGACAGACCTGAATTGCAACAGAACTGGCGGGATTGAAACAGGGCGGGGCCCTCTCGGCAAGGTGAATTTGTAGAAGATAAGTCTCCTAATCCCAATAACAATGCACGCCAACAAAGAGGTAGCAGACAATGACTCGCACCGCAGGCAGCCACGTGCGCCGACTTGCTCAGAGAAAAATAACATAGAGGCTAACATTGAGAAAAATTCCAGTATTCTTTACTGACGTATACCACATGATAATTGCGTTGAACTTGAAACGCTGCATACTACGAAGAGTATAAGTTTACACCACATTTCACATGTAAAACCGTTTATTGGAAGATAATCTGCTTTTTAACTTTGTCTTTGCCATATAACTTTTCACTTTACATTACTAGTATGCTTTGTCAGACTTAGAATCTGTTAACATGCAACAATGTTTAAAGTTAACTATCCAGTCAAGAACCAAGAGAACTTATTTAAACAGAAATTACGAATGCATTGTTATTGTGAACAGACGACACAGTGTTATTGTGTGTGTACATTCTTGCTTGTTAGTTGCACGATTACGTAACGTCTATAAGGCTCACATACTTAGAACATTTACCAGTACTGCTAATGAGATTTTAATGCAACATTTTGGTTTACTTGAAAATACATCCTGGATTTAAAGTACTTCCTGTGAGATACCAGATGACACAGTGGTTAGTTTATGTGACAGCTACACGATTTTATCACGACGCTACTAATGAGTGACAATTTACAATGTTGCTTTTGCGATGTTTCTGTTTCATATCTGCTTAGTTTTTTCGAATTCTTCTGGAAAGTAACACATGTTTTAGTAGTAACTTTTGTGGTACAGCTACAATGAGACAGCCTTTTCCATAGCACAACAATACGTTACAGCACAGTACTTTCTTCATCATGGCAATAAGCGTAATAACTACGATATCTATACGTAAAGCATTTCACTTTTGTTTATCATGAGGTAAGTATGTTGACTTTTGCGGAACTTAGCTTTCAGAGGACAATAACTACGACACTTCCACAGAGATTGTCTTACAACAAGACGCACAGTTTATCGCTAGAATACACGTATTTCAGTGATTAATTTTGTACTCAATACATTTATTTTTAATGATATTTGAAGTACAATGAAACAAGGGTTTTCTGTTATACATTTCATTCCATTGCTGTAATCTGTAACACCTGAGGGTATTATTCACTATTCCTCAGGTGGTACACGCTTACTTCGTGTACCATGTGTTTGGAAAGCACAAGGAGCCCTAGCTAATATGGTATTTGCTTATACAACTTTACACGTCGGTACCATATTCCTCTAACACACAAATTACACAGCTATCTGATCATTTAACTGAGAGATAAACATTTTTTTTACTACATCAGTGACACATGTTTACGCAATTACACAGTTGGGTAACTTCACACTTATGAAATTGTATTTTGTCTGTACTTTGTGAACTGTTCATATTTTTTTTGGAACCATTGTGATACTATGAGAGCTTTGAATGAAGTATTTGGTAAGGGAGCATAATTTTAAAGTACGTTTGAGGTAGATGACACTATTGAAATGAGCAGAGAATTTTTTTTTTAGGTTTTGACGTTATTGCAGAAAGCTATGACGTTTTTGAGATTTGACTGAGGTGTTATGATGTTATTTTTACGATGACGATGTGTATTATGCTGTTGAGGTATGTTTATGATCAATAAGCTGATGTTATATGAGGAATTTGATTATGCTACATATTCATTAAGATGAAATATTGAAGAAGTGTAGATGAATATTTATATGTGTAATAAGGTAAGGAATAATGAGTAGTGCTTAGGGACTCTGACTTGTGAAAAAGGATGTTGGAAACCAAGAATGGTACTTTAAGAGTTATGAAATGTGTGTAAATGTGTGAATATATCACATTGCAGGCGAAAATTTTTTGCACACTGTTATATTCATAGGATTTTGTTTCTACACATTTGCAACGCAAATTCTCGACCTGTGAAATTTTTTATATGAGACTGTCACTGTAATGCAAACTGGTGTCGTAAATATTTCAGTAAGAAAGTTAAGTGACCACCTTCACGTAATGAGTCGTGGGCACCCAGCTGCGCGACAGGCGCCTGTAAAAAAGCCATTAGTGTGTGCCTTTCAGAGGTACATGTGGAAAAAGAAGGGGCCATTATCCTCGCTATTGACATTCCTTTGTAGAAAGCATCACAAATATGACATGCTCAAACTTGAAAACATATGATAACACTGTGAAGCTCTTAATTTAAGATATTTACTGAAATGCCTAATGAAATGACGAGAAATATTTTTATGTCTATACACCTGATTATGACTACTGTCTTTCTAGTTGAGAGATTTTTTACTACCTTATGAAAAGCCATATGGCTAATGAATGATGTTTCATGCCTTCCTTTGTACATATTTGCTCATTTTCTTTCATGTCTAGTTTCTAGCTGCACTGCAGCATTGGTTATTAGAAAATTTAATAGATGTACTAATATCACTATTTTCTGTCTACAGACCCAGTAAAGAATACGTTTATCATGTACTTTCTTAGAAAAGAGAACACAAATAGACATTTCCCTTCACAGGAATTGCATAAATAATTTTTTTAATGACTTGGTAACTTTCTTGCAGAGTAAGTTTTTGTGATGCATCACTCTAGTGTTAAGATGTGACATAGGTATTAGACCTGGCCATTTTTAGTGTAATATTTTTTCTGCTTGAGCTTTGTCATGTTTAGGTATAAGTTATTTCATTTGCTGCTTTGTATTACTCTGTTAAGCCAGTTTTACTACTGATTTATTTTTATTGTTTGCTGCACATTGCCTTATATTAGTTGTAATACTACAATTCCTCAGCTAATTTATTTTAGTGCTGCTTGCTTTGCCAATTTTCATTTTTTTGTCATTACTGTTTGTGTTAATCGTTTTGTGCTGCTGCATTGCCTCGTCCCTTAGTTTAGCATCTGAGCTCAATAGATTTAAGTTAGCTTAATATGGAGTAGGCAATATAAGAGAACAAGTTGTGATGAATTGGAAGAAATGCATTGAGAAGCTATAAGGAAATGGTGTGGCCAAAAAAGTATTTTGAAAGAGGATATGAACCAAAAAAGTAGGGTTTAGGGACAACAGGTTTAGGCAGGATTTTCTTGGAAATAAATGATGAGGTAAGATAATGGAAAATAAATAATGAGGTAATAAATGTGTGAACATATAAATACAGAAAGCATGCTTGGATAGAATTTTTTTGGTGGAAACAAATGTTGAAATAAGAGGAAAGATATATGGAATGAAGTTTTGGGGTGGACTGCAGTACCAAATGTCACACTGAAAACAAACCCTGTCCAGTATTTTTGTGTTATTGCACTATGTGAATTTGTGTTTTTCCTGTCTTAATGTGTTTAGCTAATAAGAGTTATGTTGTAGAATTTTTCTGATAATATGTTATTTCCTTTGTAAAGATGTTTAGACATTATTTATTCTGTTCTGTTTTAATGCTCGTGTGTGAAGTTGATGTTTCGAAAGTTACTCTGATCTTTTATGTATGTACTCATGTCATAATTCCTGTAACACTGATGTATATGTTACTTCGATTCTTTTGTAAAACTTGTACTACAAATGTTATCTGTATTGTTATGTTCTTTAATGATGTATTTTGTACCTTTGTAATTGTATTCTTATGTTATAAAATAGTAATTGACACCAGTTCATCATATTATTAACTTGTAAGTTCCATTTCACTGAACACGTTTCTGTTGGTCATAGTATATGGACAATATGTGAGAAGTAGGGACTGTTAGTGTTTGCATGTGTGTTAATAATTCAGCAAGGGACTGGCTAACAGCATTGTTGGTTCTAAGGACAATTCCAAAAACTTTGTGAGTGCACAAGTGGTGGGTATGGACTTGCTATATTGTCCATAAGACTCTTCGATGGTGATTGTGCACCTGCACAGTCGCAGCAGCTACCAGCTGGCCATCTCTACAATGACTACAGTGGGTCTACACCTTTGATGATCCATCAATACCATTATTTCTACAAGGACTACAGTGGGTCTGCACCTTTGGTGACCCACCAATACCATACTCTCTGTAGTGGGTCTGCTCTGTTATGACCTACCTACCAATATTCTTCAAAACTTCGAAAGACTCTGCTGTGGGTTTGCTCTGTTGTGGCTCATTACCTGTCGACATGTCGAGAGTCAGCACTGTCTTTTTGTTGGAAGGACAACACTACTTCTTCAAGACTGCATGGAAATCCACTACTTCCACAGGCATTTTCTTTTGCTGCTCAGCCTTTGAGAAAAACACTTCAATTTTACTGTGATGAATGATCAGGACTGTCTTTATGGACTGTGAGAAAACTTTAGCTTTTGACCAACATTGTATCAATATGTGTGTGCATTAGATGTCTTTGTTATTGTAATTATGAAAAATTTTATCAAATCATTATTGGTCACTGCCCAAAACAATTTGTAAAATTTTTTGTGGGGAGCATGGGGGCTATGTAAGTAGGCTGTTTATGTTTTCTTATTGGCAACGTTACGTAGCGCTCTGTATGAAAATCACTGGCTGTGCTGTGTGCAGTCTGTGGCTAGTTTGCATTGTTGTCTGCCATTGTAGTGTTGGGCAGCTGGATGTGAACAGCGCTTAGCGTTATGCAGTTGGAGGTGAGCCGCCATCAGTGGCGGATGTGGGGAGAGAAATGGCGGAGTTTTAAAATTTGTAAGACTGGATGTCATGAACTGCTATATATATCATGACTTTTGATGGCTATTAAGGGAAATACATTATTTGTTCTCTATTAAAATCTTTCATTTGCTAACTATGCCTATCAGTAGTTAGTGCCTTCCGTAATTTGTATCTTTTACTTAGCTGGCAGTAGTGGCGCTCGCTGTATTGCAGTAGTTCGAGTAACCAAGATTTTTGTGAAACGTATAGATTAATGTTACTCAGGGCCATTCTTTTGTAGGGATTTTGAAAGTCAGATTGCGTTGCGCTAAATATATTGTGTGTCAGTTTATGGACAGTCATGTACAATTTTTCTGAGGGGACGTTTAAATTTTATACCCAAATGAAGAGTGGTGTTGATGTTATGTATCATCTTATATGCAGCTACACGTGCCAAAGATAAACTAATGCTGGTCAATGGCTGTCTAGTACAACATAAGCGACGTATTCACTATAAATGCCTCTGTTTCTTAGAGAACAGGACGTCGCATGTATCACGAGGAGCTTTTGCGCAAGAGGAGACAATTATCAAGGATCTTTCAATGGAGTCCATGCAACCATTTAATGTCAGATAATCGTCTAATCCCTTTCTACAGAAATCCATATGTCTGACAGTGAAGAATTTCATTACCATCCCTCAAAAACAAAACATCAGAAGTAACAGCAACAACATGTTGAGTCTTCAGAGGCGAAACGGGTTCATTGTGGCCTGTTTCAAAGGTCAGGAAAACAAAGACAACGTGCTGTATGTGCACAAAACATTTGTGCCAGAAGCATACCAGTGAGGTATCCTTTCTGTTTAATTACTTGTTCTTTGTCAATACCGTAATAACCAGTTTATGAACAATTTGTGATAAATAATAGGGCAGCTTTCTGTTTCTGTTTTCATAATCCAATTTATTCAGTAGTAAAAATATACGAATCTGGACGTGGAATGTCACAAGTTTGAACATGGTAGGGAAGCTAGAAAATCTGAAAATGGAAATGCTAAGGTTGAATCTAGATGTAGAGGGTGTCAGTGAAGTGAAGTGGAAAGAAGGCAAGGATTTATGGTCAGATGAGTATAGTGTAGTATCAATAGCAGCAGGAAATGGTATAATGGGAGTAGGAAGGTAAGGCAGAGAGTATATCACTGGGGACAATTCAGTGAAAGGATTCTCACCAGAATCGACAGCAAACCAAAGTTTTGCAAGAGATGTAGGTCATGTAAAGAAAGGTTCATACAGTAAAACTGATCCACTGAAAGCCAGAAAAATTTCCTGGATGTCATGAAACATATGAAGAATTACTTTAAACAGTCAACAATAAGCAGTAGCTAGAACATGATTGGTAAGAGAAATGAAAAGTGAGAAATCAGCAAAAATTTTCTAATATCACTTCTTATACCAGTTTACAGGGCCAGTTACATGAGGGAAATAGAGAGATACTAAACATTGTGACTTCTGCCTCCAAGACACTGAAGATCATAACCAAGCTAATAAAAAACATATTTCACAACATTGCTGAAAGTCAATTTTGATTCAGTATCGTTAAGGAAAAGCAATAACAAACGAGAGAAAACATTGTGAAAATTTTCTCAGATTTATAACCTATTTTTGTACGATTTATTTCTTTACATGATTCCTTCCACAAAATAGCGCTGGTGAAAGTTAATCGAAACTCTGAAGTACACCGCGTCGGCTCACGAAGGCAGCGAAGTATCCCAGGAGCTTTGCAGGAAATGCAGCAGATGTTAGAATTAAATGCAGTGTGGAACAGCGTGCAAGAGTAAATAAAGCCATTTGACGGGGACGCGACCATACCCCGTTAGTATTACATGAAATAATGATGGTTTGAATGTTTCATGTGTAATGAGCAATCTACCTCCACTTGAGTACAATGCACAGAACGTTCATACAATAATAAAGAAGTGACAGAAGGGATCTTCTTTGGGGTGCTGCTCAAGTGGAGATTCGCAATGACTTACATGTTCGTAATATCTTCAAAGTATTTATCCCTCATGTGAATATAAGCAGTGCAATAGGGTGAGGATAAACCTGAATGTTGATGACCTCACTGTTGGCTATGATGTTGCTGCAGGATGGTTGCGTGGACAACAGGTACAGTGAACTTCTTGATCAGCTGTCACAGTGTCATAGGCGCAGTAAGATTATGAGAATTTATAGACTAATTGTATGGACAACAGTCAAGAGTCAGTGCCCCAGTGGTGTGCGCAAGACCTGTGGATCAATGTTCCCTTAGCGCTGCACGTTCAAAAAAATGACTCTGAGCACTATGGGACTTAACAGCCATGGTCATCAGTCCCCTAGAACTTAAAACTACTTAAAACTAACTAACCTAAGGACATCACACAACACCCAGTCATCACGAGGCAGAGAAAATCCCTGACCCCGCCGGGAATCGAACCCGGGAACCCGGGCGTGGGTCGCTGCACGTGCGAAGGCAGGTGGCCGGCAGCAGTCACCAGCCGTGCGTGGCAGTGTTTGTGTACGGCAGCACGTGGGAGCAGGAGGTGGCTATCGGCACAGAGGCGCCAGGTCAGTGCGACAGTACTTGTTTAGCACAGCACGTGGCAGCGTGAAGTAGCCACTGGCACAGACGATTTTGCAACAGTGTTTGCTTTGTGCAGCTCGTGGCGCCTGAAGGAATACATAGAAAGGAGGATCCCTTATTGTATGAGTATATGATAGCGGAACAAACACTGGTAGCAGTTACTTCTGTAACATATCTGGGAGTATGCGCACGGATCGATTTGAATTGGAATGATCATATAAAATTAATTGTTGGTAAGGCGGATGCCAGGTTGAGATTCATTGGGAGAGTCCTTAGTAAATGTAGTCCATCGACAAAGGAGGAGGCTTACAAAACAATCGTTTGACCTGTAATTGAGTATTGCTCATCAGTGTGGGATCCGTACCAGGTCGGGTTGACAGAGGAGATAGAGAAGATCCAAAGAAGAGCGGCGCGTTTCGTCACAGGGTTATTTGGCAAGCGTGGTAGCGTTACGGAGATGTTCAGCAAACTCAAGTGGCAGACTCTGCAAGAGAGGCGCTCTGCATCGCGGTGTAGCTTGCTGTCCAGGTTTCGAGAGGGTGCGTTTCTGGATGGGGTATCGAATATATTGCTTCCCCCTACTTATACCTCCCGAGGAGATCACCAATGTAAAATTAGAGAGATTCGAGCCCGCACGGATGATTTCCGGCAGTTGTTCTTCCCGCGAACCATACGCGACTGGAACAGGAAAGGGAGGCAATGACAGGGGCACGTAAAGTGCCCTCCGCCACACACCGTTGGGTGGCTTGCGGAGTATAAATCTAGATCTAGAGGTGGCCAGTGGCACAGAGTCACCAGCCCTGACAGGCTGCTGCTGTGAAGAAGCTAAGCGAGCAGTGCAGCGGTCTCCGAGAGCTGCGTCAATCCGCACAGGCGGCAGCCACATTGCAGCAGCAAACTCCGGTGTGTACCGGTTACGCCATTTAGCGTTGGGTTGGATACAGCACAGTGATAGTCCAGTCAACGAACGAAAATTTAGGGGAAAATTCGTGTAGTCAAAGGTTTTTGTTGTAGGGGGTAGTGTTATAAACAGTATACTAAATGTGATCACCTATGAGCAGTGAGCATGGGGTGGAAGAGTACTAAAAGGTTACTTCCCACTGACACAATGAATACACCTAAAAATACCATCACCATCTTAATATACAACTGCTTTCTTAACCATAAAACGTACAGAATCGTCCATTAGCACTGTTGTTCATGGTTTCTCCTTATTTATTTCACCCCCTTCCACCCTTTCTTGGAGTGCTTCCGTTACCGGTGGGAATGAGTGCATCTCTAAAAGGATGAACACGTCTGACATGTGCAATGGATGCGCGCGTTGGGAACTCTAGTTTGACGTTCACCGCCGACGTTATTTCACTAACTGTTTGGAAACTTCGTATTTGCTGACGGAATTTGTTTGTTTTCCTATTTCTCCTCCCCCTTGTAGACATCACGCACTGGCTCACAAGATCCTCCAGTAATTTTGTGTTGCATTTTCCTATGCTCTCTTGACGTTCTACGGGCTTAGAATTAGCTTTCTATAGCCTTCTTATTTCCACACTTCTCTCGATGTTTTGCTCGGGCT